>NC_070589.1:28394689-28706620 GCF_027409825.1 Scomber japonicus
TAACCATAGCAACAACAAGCATAAAATCTAAAAAGCCAGTGCTGCAAAAATATCAAAATGCTCCTGCCTTTTTACAAATGTTTATGCTTGTTTACTGCCTACAGTTTGACCATTTTATTATATAATATTATATCATTTACTTTAAAAAGCTACAAGTCTGATATCTATAACTGCATACATTGTTGTCAAATGTATTGCTCTCTGATACGTCAATGCATTATAAGCTTCAAAAACAACAACATTATTGCACATCAAACCACAAAAAAAACAGAGAAAGATAGAGACAGCTAGTGCCACAGAGACAAAGAGGAGGGTCTCAATAGAGTGTGAAGCCTGTTTGTAACCAGAGCAGCTGCTCCATTTAGTAACGAGTTTCAATATGCTGCTCTGACTGTAATGGATTTTAAATGTGGCGAGAAGGAAGGCAGCAACACGGCAGGGGGATTACCTGAGTGAGTACAAGTGCTGTTCTTAACTTGTTAGAGGGAAGAGGACCCATATTGAGGCCAACACATACCACTGACCTCCCCCCTCCCCTCCTCCTACTCCCCCTCCACCTCCTCCCCCTCCTCCTCACCACCCACACATGCACATATACACACCAACACACATGCTGTCCTAGTTTCACGGCCCCTCGTCTATGCCAGAGCATCCATCTCATCTGCAGGTCACCCCTGTTGCCTTCAAGGACAAACAGCCCATTAGCTAAATGAGCCTGGGGTCCCATGCACCTGTCTGCTGCAGCGCACACACACATAAACAATGCCACTGAGATGCATGCATACACGTATACATATATATATATATATATATATATATATGTATATATACACAGGCTTGGGTTTATGTAATTAGGATACAATAAAAAGGTAAAGGTACTGTATTCCACTACAGTTACAAAAAAATAGATTTTTTAAAAATGGGGATTATTTATCAGGATTACAATTTTAAAACTACCACTACCATGCTCTGGAAAAGTCCCAAACGTGGGCAGAGCAAAGGGGGAATTATCTCTCTGATCCACGATGGTCTGAGTAGAGGATGATACCGCATGACGAGTGCAGCGGGCGCACACACACACACACTTCACATACACATTGAACTTAAAAGTTGGCAGGGATGTTTGTTACGCCCTGTGTCACTCCCAAAGAACTTGAGTTGATAACAGCTTGTTTACAATTTATAGCGCTCATTACTGCTCTCCACTGATATGAGTGTGTGTGCGTAATGTGTTGACCTGACATTGGGTCACTGGTCACCGGGTCAGACTTTGTTTCATAACAGGTTTTACTTGAGAATGTTACAACACTGTGACTTGCGCAGTATTTGCAGCGCTATCTGCTATATTTTATTTCTACCTAATCTGCAGCTGAGAGCATCACGCAGGTGGCTTTATGTCACATCTGGCTGCAGCATCATACAGCTGCTGAAACAATAATGGCGCTTTTCTACACAGTTCCAGCACTACTCGGCTCGACTCGACTCGACTCGGTTCCAGGAACGACCTTTTCCATTACAGAAAGGTACCTACTCAACGTGGGCGGGGTCGTCATAGCAACGGCTCCACTAGCAACTGCCGTGACTTCGTTTTATACGCGACACAAACACATAAACAATGGAGGACATGGAGGTGATGGTGTACTTGCTGCTGTATGTGGCTTTCTGTCTCACACAAAGCAAAGAGAAGAGAAACGTATGGCTGTAACACTGGTGTTGGTATTTAAAAATGGCGGGTTTGATTCTTGTGTGGGACGGCTCATGACTCTTCCAGCGACAACTCTTCTGACAAATCAGCGGCCGGCAGTCTGTCGACGTCACATTGAGTATCGGCTCGGCTCGCTTGGAACCTCAGCAGAGCAGGTACTAAAAAAGTACCAGATACCAGGTACTAGTGGAAACGCAAAAGAAACCCAGCCGAGTCATGCCGAGTCGTGCTGGAACTGTGTAGTGGAAAAGCGCCAAAAGCAAACTGAGTAAAGGGCTGTGCGCATTTACTAACACGATACAGCAGTAGTAACTTCATTAACACCAGATCGATCTGGATCTAATGGCAATTAATGTTCATTTGCACATTCACACAGATCAGCTGTTACACACAGACTCAGGTTTATATGTGGGATTGTTTATAATAAAGCAGAACTGAAGATTTCACCCCTTAGTTAGCACCAACTCTCTGAACACATTAATGTCTCCTCCCTAACTGAGTGTGGGTATTTTCGCTGGTCTTTGTCAATTAGATGTTATGTTATTTTAAAAGAAAGTGGTCCTTATTATATTTGGTATTGCAGTAATCCTAAAGTAACGGAAAGTAATCAGGTTACATTACTTTAATATTGTGGTACTTGGATTACGTTACTGACTACATCTTTTAACAGGTAACTATAGTAACTGTATCGGAATACAATTTTAAAGTAACCCTCCCAACCTTTATATATATATATCTAAATGTATAGACACAGAATTGCTACTATGGTCAAATACAGTATAAATACATATTGACAAACAGAAGACATGGAAGAGATGTGTACAGAGAGACTGATAATCTGTGTAAATACACACACACAAAAAAAAAAGCTTGACCAACACACACATACACGCACACACACACATGCACGCACACATTAGTGGAAAATTCCCAGCTCGTCCTGCAGCTGAACAGTAGCCGGCAGAGAGGAGACAGCAGCCGGAAGTGCTCAACAACAACAGGAAAACAGTTGCTCAGTTTTTTTTGACAAACACAAGGAGGGACAATGACGCTCACAAACCTGACATCAATCAGCTAAGACTAGAATAAAACTTCCCGCCATTTTACAAATTCAAAAGCTCAGTTAAATCTTAAAAAAAGAAAAGAAATATCTCGGTTTTCAGATGGTCAAACAATCTCGTGACAATGTCCCATTATCTGCAGTCTATTCCAGCTGTTGTGGGGTTTTTATCTCACATGATCCTTATCAGCAGATCCTGTTTGTCCAGTAAAAGTTATTCTTCATGTATAAAGAAAACATGGATGACAGGACGAACCCCACCTACAGAAGGAGATCATGGTGATAGGATTCAAAAGCTTCATAACAGATACTAAATTGATCTTGTGGTGAGATCATTTTCTTAAATACAATTCCCAAAAAAAGCATTTTCTTTCTTACCTCTTAGCTTAACAGATCATTTTGGTTTTTAGATATCTATTTATCTGTGTTACTGGATATTATTAAAGGTAGATTAGTTGTCTGTTTTGTAATCTGGTGAAATAATCCTTTAAAATTTATATTACAATTACACATTTAAATTGATGCTTTATTACTGTTTTAGCATTGTGATAGAACATTTAGCCATCACCAGTGTCTATTTCAGAAAGTAAATGGCAAGGTGACCCTGACTCTACTCTATGAATCATAATCGGATCATTATATCGGAGATCAAAGCTCAAATAAAAAAATCATCACATCTTTTTCAAAAAAAAAAAGGAAAAAAAATCCCATCAGGAAAATGTTGAGGATGAACCTTCCTTCTAAGCTGATGCGTCACTGACCTACTTCTAAAGATTTATTACACTGACAATCATATTCTTGTCATTCATCATTCATAGCTTCACTTTGCACTCCATATTAAAGTCGATACAAGCAGATTTGAAAGTTTTGATATGAGGAAGAAAGAAGAAGGGCCATACTTTGTACTTCAGAGAACAGACGGGCTCCCAGTACAGTGAGAGGAGCTCCAGTGTGAATTGAATTGGGCCCCTAGTCCTGTTCATAATATAATATTATAGCCATACACCTCGTTTGAGTACAAAAGAGTGCTTACCTATCCATTCTTCATTGTACTTTTCAACATAGCACACCTGGGGATTGTTATTTCTGGATCCTGTGATTTAGTGAATGGTTATTACTCTCTCAGGGGTACAAAAAAAAAAAAAAAAAAAAAGAAAAGCAGAAGAGGGATCTTAGATAAACCGCACGTCCTCTTTTTTTTATCTGATTTATCTCTTGTACCCATTGGTGGAAATTGAAGTGGACACAGGAGACTCGCTGTTTGGCGGCTACTCAAGTGGACCCAAGGGGGAAGAGCAAATACAAAAAATGTAGGACACGGGAGCAAGGTTCCTTCCTTGACAGGCAGTGTTTATGTGGGTCTGTCCTGCTGTGGATCCTGCTACAGCTGCATGGGACTCACTGTTCCTCACGTCCAATTCTGGGTCTTTGAGATTATCTGGCTCGCAGTTTAAAGGTCAGCGTACCCGAGGTTCAGCTCAGACTGTTTGGATAACCTTGGACAACATATGATCCTTGGACACACCAGCAGACACATTTTTTTTTTTTACAATTTTCCTCTGAAAGGGTTATTTTAGGTCGCATCATACATCTGAGAAAAACATCTGTTTTCCCAGCTGTGTGATGCACAAAGGGCAATAAAAGGCTAATTTTAAACTATTTTGGCTATCTTTTTCAATCTGTTATAAACACTGCACGCACTAGACTAATTGTTAAAAACCTGGAAACGTGACAACATCTCTGCATCTGCAATAAAGTCCAACAGGCCAAGAAACAAGCTGTCAGACGGTCAGACAGGTTCCAGCAAACAGTTTAGACAGATTATCTAAAAGCACTTTATTTTAGGAGATAAAAAGTGAAAGCGAGCGCACCCATAATGTCTGTGATAATCCCTCACTGCTCAGCTACAGCAGGTATGTGGCAGGGTAAAGTTTATCTTGAAAGTCAATCTATAAACTGTAAATGGATGTTTACAATGGCTCGGGGAGTCATCTTAGCGAGGGAGCAGCAGGTGCAGCAGCCCTTAAATATCAGATTATCTCCAGCAGCTCAGGGTTTTACAATGAGCTCCTAAAAATGTAAAAGTTGTATATATGAGTTTTATATAATATATTGTCTGTGTGATTACTATTAGATGTCTTAACATACTTCCTCCCTCCCTCCTTCCTTATATCCTTCCTCCCTTCCTTCTTTCCTTTCCTCCCTGCCTCCTTTCCTTCCTTCTTCCTCCCTCCCTTCCATCCTTCCTCCTTTCCTTCCTTCTTTCCTCCCTTCCTTCCATCTGTCCTTCCTTCCTCCCTCCTTCTCTCTTTCTTTCCTTCCTCTCTCTTTCCTCCCTCTATCCCCCTTTCTTCCTTCCTTCTGTCCTTCCTTCCCTCCAACCTACATTCCTCCCTTCCTTCTTTCCTCTGTCCTACCTTTCCTTCCTTTCTCCCTTCCTCTTTTCCTTTCTCCCTTCCTCTTTTCCTTTCTCCCTCCCTCCCTACGTCCTTTTTTCTTTCCTTCCTACCTTCCTTTCCTTCCTCCCTTCCTTCTTTCCTTTCCTCCTTTCCTTCCTTCTCCCTTCCTTCCATCCTTCCTTCCTTCACTTGAGGACAACAGGAGGGTTAATCACTTTTAGACCCATGTAACATCACATGACACTAGATGTCTAGATGTGATTTATAATGCATGGACCCCATTGCTTACTATTATACTGATACATATTGAGAGTTGTATGTGTTAAGTCGAGCATTTCTTTTGTCTTTTAAGGCAGAGGGGTTGTTTGTTTTCACCTCCTACTGAAAACCGCAGCTCTGGAAATAGCTTTACACTTTATCTTTGTTGCCTCCTCCAAATACCTGCCGGTTTATTTACAACCTGTCTGATCTTTGTATGTCGTGCTTTTTCAGAAATTCTTTAAGCAATGTTTTCAGGATGTCAATGCCAAAATAATACAAATAAGAATCAATTTTGTATGACACCAGATTTCCCTATTAAACCTTTAGTCTAGTCAATGTATTATCATCCCTTTGCTGCCACTATACAGTCTGCAAAGCCTCCTGAAATATGTCGAATGTACTGATTGTTTTTTCCATCAGGTGTAGCAAGGATCCAAAAGCTACAGAACAAAAACCAGAGTCTCCTGTGTAAAACTTGGCTATACAACAACTGAATTCAAACTGGTTATTTTCCATGAGGTAATTCAACACATTCAAGTGAAGTGCTTGGATAACAGCATGAGCATGTTGCAGCTCTGCTTCTGTTTTAGTTCAGGTGTTTAGTGGATGCCGCTGCCCAAAAAGAAAACGTGTTAGAGGACATTTCAGAAAAATCAGCTGGTGGGCAGACGCTTGCTGTGTCTGGTGTAAAAACATGAAAAAAACCCCCCCACACAATTACAGTACAATCACACACCTGTTTTGAAGACCTCATAGCGAACAGAGAATCCTGCCCCGTGTGTCTCATAGTCGGAGACGAACTTAAGGAGGAGCTGGGTGCCGCTGGAGATGATCGGGGACGGAGCGATCTTCCCACAAAACTTTCCCACCATGGGCGATTGCTCATCCCCGCCGTTGTAAACCTCCACATAGTCATACCTGAGAAGACAGAAGAGATGCAGGTTTAGTCTCACATTGTTGCAAAAATGATTAAATGAAAAAAAAAAAAAAAGTTGTGCGTTTTTTGCTTGATTGCACACAGCTGCTGAACATATGTATGAGTAATTGTCGTGTCTGATCCTTGCTTATCCCTCTGAAAGCTATTGAAGGCAATTAAAAGTTGTCAGAGGGAGTGCTACGCAGCGTGTGGCTCTGGGGGAGCCTTTTCATGGAAATTACTCAAGTGACAGCACTAAAGTAATCTCAGTTTGGGGCTTGAGATTTAAAATTCTTAACAGAAAGCAGCGTGCATTAAAAACTGGTGATGGAGTTTAAAAGACATGAACTTTTAATTTTTAACAGGCAGTGACGGTCTGATCTCTATGGATGGGAGGATTTGGCATTTTTTGGAGTTTGGCCCATACTAGGGACTTAAAACTCAGCATATCTCTGCCTCTGCTGCTCGGATTTTGACCACTACGTTTCTTTAATCTCACCATAATACTAAACCACTGCGGTACTTTGAGTTATTGGTCTTAGTGTAAAGAGGAAACACTATCTTGGCTGCATGTGAGGTCTCACTGTAACCACACTGACCTCATGACATACACTTTCAACCTTTACTGCTGCACACTTTTGCATATTTCACTACTGGTGAAGCTTAGAAGGACACACCCACACTGTAAAAACCCCAACAAAAGGAAGTCATATCTGCTTTCCTCAAACATATTTTGATGACACTAACTGCTTTCCCCATTGTAGCTGAATTTTGAGGCGTTACCGCAAATACCCCAAAAATAAATTAGGTCAGCCAATTGGCTTTGTTTTTTGCAGGGTTTTGTCTTCTCCTTGTCTTCTTCCTTATAGCTTGATGCCGGTTCAGCCAGGCTGCTAAATCATAACAGCTGTCTCAAGTGAATGATGGGAGATTTCCACGTTGCACGCAGTAAATTTCACCGTGAAAAAAGACAGCAACTGTATAGTCAATTATTCAACGTCAACATCTGCTTGTGCATCATCTTTTCCTTTGCATGGTGAAAAGATGAATATTTATACACACTTATCAGAGCACACTAATGTCACAGATAGCTTGCGACAAGATCACAGTTTGGGATTCTTGATCGTCTGCACATTCATTGACAATCGTGTTTTCTCCCACAAGTCAGATATACGTCGTCCACTGGTCTGAATCTGAGGTGAAAAATAACCTTCTGTCCATATTTTGGCTGTTCATGCTGATAAGAAAAATTCCCCTCTCAAAGTGTGTGGAGGGGAGAAAAATCGAATTTAGTAAACTGGGGTGTGAAGGGAGTCAGAGAGTCTAGGCGAGACTCTAGACAGCGGCTACTCTTTCTAGGAGCGAGAAAGGGACAGACAGGCAGGAAGGAAGGGAGGGAGAGAGGGAGGGAGGGAGGGGAGGGAGGGAGGGACGGAGGGATGCTGTGATGCCAGAAATATGAACACACAGTTGTATGAAGCATAGGAAGCTCTGCCGATCCCGCTGAGCGCACTGTGAGACTTCATCAGTCTCTGCAGTCCGCGTGGACCTCCCACCACCGCTGCAGCACCTCATCTTTTACGAGCTGACACCCCTCTGTCCACCCACTGTCCCCTTCACAACATGTCAAGTGTCTGTGTGAGTGTGTACTCCAGTGTGCATCCTGTTAGTGTATGACTGCTGTAAATGTGTAGCATGAGTAGCATGAGTAAGAGTTTTCCCTGCAGGATGTGTTAGTGATTTATATATATGTAACATTCATATATGTAGAGGTGCATTTTAAAGTGTGTGAGTGTGTGACTTATAAAGGGGAGGTTTGTGTATGTGTGTACTTTAAGTGTGTGTATGTCTAAATAAACACAAGTTGTTCTGTTCTCTATCTGTGCAGCACTAATATAACCCTCCTGTTGTCCTCGAGTCAAGGGAGGAAGGAAAGAAGGAAAGAAGGAAGGAAAGATGGAAGGAAGGAAAGGAGGAAGGAAGGAAAGGAGGAAGAAGGAAGGAAAGTAGGAAGGGAGGAAAGATGGAAGGGATGAAGGAAAGGAAAGAAGGAAGGAAGGATGGAGGAAGAAGGAAGGAAGGGAGGAAGGAAAGGAAAGTAGGAAGAGAGGAAGGAAAGGAAGGAAGGTAGGATGGAGGAAGGAAGAGAGGAAGGAAAGATGGAAGAAGAGAGGAAGGAATGAAAGGAAGGATGGAGTAAAGAAGGAAGGAAGGAAGGAAGGAAGGAAGGTAGGATGGAGGAAGGAAGAGAGGAAAGGAAGGAGGGAAGGAAGGAAGGAAAGAAGGAAGGAAGTAAAGAAGGAACAGCAGATTGTCACTCAGGTGTAAATCTCGGTACTAATCCGCTGGTACTAAAAAAATTTTGACTCTTAAGTTTCATTTTTATACTTTTTATAGTTCTGAGGATGTTAAATTTTCTAGTATTTCACCAAGAAAAAAGATCAAATTTGAGGAAAAAGTCTGAAAACAAAACAAAAAGAGGAACGAAGTTGAAACAATAAAGCACAAAAAGTGTTAAAGATATCTGAAATGTCTAAGTTCATGGTATCAGTTGCTTGTCTGTTTTAAACATTTAGTACAGTAGGACAAAAATGTCATGTCCAATTATTTCTAGCAGCTACAATGGAGCTTATTATACAGTAAAACTTTTAAAAGTTGGAGGTAAATGTCAGTCTCTAGGAACATAAAACAAGCTTCGAAATAATTCACCACTGAAGAAACATAAAGACCCCCGTTTTCCTTCTGCCAGTAGCATCAATAGACCAGAATGCATTGCAGCTACACATGCACGTGTCTTTTTAGGTCAATCCATCTGACTTTGACAGTGATGATAATTGCGATTAGCAGGCTGGCTTCTGTAACATCACTGTTGTCTGGACCTCTACAAAGGGAAAACCAAATCAAAATAGCAGACCCACTTCCCCCTGAAACTCCATAAATTTGACTTGTCTGTCTTCCTACGCATTACATAACTTCTCCAAGCAGCATTCCAGGTCGGACATATCGGACATGTTTGATCTTATCAGGACAGTTCAGATCAGACTGTAACGATTCCTGACAGATAATTTATGCTGACCGTCTGGACTCAGGCTCTATATTTTCCATCTCAATGTCAAGTATGAAAAAAAAAAAAACTAGCTGTAGCATGACATTGAAGCATGTAGGGTTGGGGGAAATCCAGATTTACAGCAAATCCCTTCTACTACATTCCTCATTTTACTAGTTTTAGGTGTTTTGTTGACTTTCCCATGCCATGATTGTCACATTTGTCTTTTTTGTTATTGCAATACTATCTGAAAACACTTTGTAACCATGTTTCCTAGTAACCAAGTACCATACAAATAGCATATTATAGGGAACTTACTATATGATTCAACACATTCCTTCCTCTTGCAGAAAAACAACTTTGCCGTGTGAGTATCTGACGCTCTATTGAAACTGTGGTGTCCTTGAAAGAGACAGAAAATCTATTCCAGCTTTGTGGTCTCAGTTTTTTGAAGCTGGGCCCAACTTCTTGACCTTTCGGACAAGAGAACAGAGTTTTTTTTTTTTCCCGAGAGGAAGCCTGGGTCGAGTATCAAAACATGGAGCAGCAGTAGCTCCCAGGTAAGAATGTGTGGAATCATAGGAATGTATGTCTAATGAGAAGCCCTTCCCAAGAGAAATACAGATTTAAAAACAACCTCGAACCAATGCTAGTTACTAGTATTTATGTAAACTAATATATTCGCTACAGATGAATGATAAAAGATGAAATCACAACAAACACTTAAATCATTTTCCACATGGTGTTAAGCTTCTTCGGCAGGTATACGGACTGAAGCTCAGATGGTCAGCTGGTCTCAGACTCATCGAATTACACTGTTGGCTGCAGATTTTCTTCACGGCTAACAACGTTAGCAGACAGACTGAAAGCTTGTTAATTGGTGATATTCAGGGACAAAAGTCTCTTCATGAGTCTGACATGGGAAATGTGTGAATGCTAAATCTGGATTTCAAGGTTTTGGGGTCTTTATGTTAACTATAGATTCATGGACAACAGATAGACAGAGAGAGCTATATCATTACTCTCTCTCCTTCTCTCTGTCTGTCTCTCTCTCTCTCTCCCTCTCTCTCTCTGGCTCTCTCTTTCCCTGTCTCTCTCTCTCTCTCTCTGTGTGTATCTCTCTCTCTCCCTCTCTCTTTCCCTCTCTCCCTCTCTCTCTCTCTCTCTCTCTCTCTCTCTCTCTCTCTCTCTCTCTCTCTCTCTCTCTCTCTCTCTCTCTCTCTCTCTCTCTCTCTCTCTCTCTCTCTCTCTCTCTCTCTCTCTCTCTGCCCCCCCATTATAGTATTTTGTACATTTAATTTGGTGTATTGTCATGCTTCTTAAACTTGAACTTTAAAGTTATGTGCAGAATTTTTATGCAATTATAATCAAAGTCATTTTTTTTATAGAAGCATGATCCATGATGTACAAAACATGGTGAGTCTATGTGTTGCTTTTTTTTTTAACTCTATTCATTCTGTGCCCTTGCTTGACTCCATAGAAGGTCTGTGGTGCCAAAGTAATGAATTTTCAAAGCCTACAGTACATAGCGCCTTTAAGATTCTGAAGGTCTCGAGCAGATGGAGCAGGTGTTACGGGCCATCTGAACCTCTTTAAAAATCTTTAAATAATTCTTACATGAATTATACAAAGGGGACATATCATGCACACTTGTAGGTCTATATTTATATTCTGGTATATTCTACTGGAATATCTTTGCATGATTTACAGTTCAAACCTAACCCCCTAACTCCTTATTTGTCTTATACTGGCCCTTTATGAAGCCCCTCAGTGCACCCTCTGTCTGTCTGAAACAGGCTATTTTAGCTCCTGTCTCTTTAAGGCCTCGGAGCTGATTAGCCCACATTCTTTTAGTCTTCTATTCTTTAGTCATAGTAGGATTTCACATCTTTTTCTTGTAGTTTTACTCAAAATGGATCTCAAACACATCCCTACATGTCCGACCCCAAATATAACCCCAACTATACTAACAACACAGATGCATATGTTATAGCAACAAAGGTTATCAGTGACCAGATGTTTATCTTGTGTCAGTGTGATGGTGAAGTAGAGGTACTGTAACTCTGTAAATGGAGGATTTACAGCAGGCTGCAGCCCTGGCTTTTCACTTGAAGACACATTTTTTACATATGTTCACCTCGAGGGAACATAGACACTGTTGAACAAAGACATCCAACATCACGATGGTATAAAAAAGCATGACACATTCCCTTTAAAAAGACTTTATATAAGCAAACTGCTGCCCTTTTAAAGCTGATTCACTCCATTTGAGAGTCATGATCAAAGCAGAAGAAGACAAAATATTGAAGAAGTTATAGGTAATAAATGTGTCTATATGATAAAGTACAATCTAAACAGCATAGTTGATCCATCACCACCAGCAGCAGCAGCTTATGTAACATTTCAAGATCTCCAACTGTGTGAAAATCCTGAGGTAAATTAACATCCCACAAGTTATTTACTTACTCAACTACTGTGTATTATACATAGGAGCAAAAAAAAAAAAAAAAAAAAGATTAACTGCATTACCAATTAGCTAAAACATTTATTTATTATTATTTACTTGCCGCAGTGTCAAACATACAGTAATTCTCCGAAAAGTCTCTTAACACATATTATGTATTAGCAGTGCTGACAGCTCAAGGCATAAACAATGTTTTGATGTTTAAGTTCGAGGTATTTGTGCCGGAGGTTTAAAAAAAATCTGTTCTTTCTCTCCGTTTTTTTTTTTTTTTTTTTTTTGTCTGTCTGTCTCTCCATCTTATTCTCGATGCTGTCTGCAGAAGGCTTTACTTGCCCTGTGAGAATGGACCCAATTGCTCACTTGTAAAAGTCTTAGTGCCGACGGTGATGTTTAGGTGATGGCATTTTTATTCATAGCATCAAACTTCCCCCGACACACACACACACATACACACACACACATGCACACCCGCCGCCACCCCCTCTCCCTCCCTCCCATCTCCCTGCCATGTCTTACAAAGGCTCATAAAGTAAGAACCATAGGGAGAGAGAGACACAGTGTGTTTCTGTCTGCATGCAGATGGCTTCACAAACTCACTCACTCACTCACTCCAACCAGTCCTGGAGGCAGTCGGTGTTTACAGAGACAGCCCGTTTAATGAAGTGGGTCTGTCTCTTCACACTCTAGTTAAGGAGAGGGGCTCTCAGTCTGCAACCCTGCAGCCTCTCCTCCATCCTCCTCACATCTCTCATTAACCACACCGGCTATTCATGCCCCCTACAACATGCAGCTGTCCATAACAAATGCCTTGCTCAGGGGCAAAATAGTCGCCATTCCATCTGTAGGGGGGGGGGTGGATGGGGTGGAGGGGGGCGAGCAGACTTTTAAATGAACATTTCATGCTGTTAACTAGCACTCTTGCCCATAATGATGTACAGAACTGTAAGTGGAACTGCGAGTGGGCTAAATGTCAAGCGTAATAAGCAAGCGGTAGCAGAAAGTTTCAAAGTGTCAAAAGGCGTGGGTGTTGAAGAGGTGCTGGCTAAACTGAGAAATCATAGAACAAATTTGGGTTTGGGAACTTTATAGCTGCTATGAATGTCTTCTTAGTGTCCTATCGCACAAGTGACAAAAGAGGAGCTGATAAGAATGCAGATCAACCTTTAGTTTTAGTCTTTTAACCTGACCCTGAATGAAACCCATTGATTTTACTTTTGCTACAAGAACTGATTTGTTATTAGAGATGCTACTGAATCGATTGACAGAAAACAAATTGGCAGCTATTTTCATAATCAAATGATCGATTTCATCATTTTTTTATGCAAATATATTCGCTGGCTGGTGGTGAGGATTTCTTTGATACTTTTTTTGGTATAATATACACATAGAAATCATAGTATATTATGATTTTGAACTACAAGACATTTGAATGAAGCAATGAACTGTTATAATTGACTTTTTTTACTATTCTTTGACATTTTACAGCCAAAATGATTAATCGATTACTTAGAAAATTGAATCAATAAAGAAAATACTTATCATAATCTATTGGTGGATCATTTTTGATGAGGTTACAGCATTAATAAAACAGGAGCTCATGCAGCATTTCATTATTTTGGAAGGCGTAGTAACAAATTTAATCATTATCTTTTTAACAAGTCGATGTAAATTACCATAAATAGCAAAGTAGCATTAAGTAAAGCTAAATTTTAAGGTCAACATACATGAAAAGTCCTAAACCAGTTCCATGGTAGACTGTGTTTTAGAGTCAACAAGCAAGTGGATTTTTGTTTTTCCACCAGCTTTCAGATAATTTCAGGGTTTTTTTTCCAACTATCATGGACCTCAGAAACCTCCTAAACTCTTGACCTAAACCCTCAAGCAACAGCAAGTGTTTTATTTGGTATGACAAGAAGAAGAAGAAATGGTAGAATGAGCAGCAATTTCCATAATCTTCGAAAGAAAACCAAATTTATAAAAAAAAAAAAAAAAAAAAAAAAAAAAAAAAATCAATCATATCCGAGTATTGCCCACAGCGGTGACGGCTTTGCACCGACACTATCGGCCAATTTAAAACAAATGAGGATGTGGAAGATTACCATTTTTAAATAAATAACATCTAAATGCAAGAAGGGGGGAAATTTTCACACAGCCTCGCATTCCTTTCTGCCTCTTTCCCAAGCTACTGGACGCCCGAGCTGTAAGCACACCTAACTCCTCCTCGCTTATACACTAAAGCTCATTATCATGCTCGCCGTGTTATGCTGTGTTGTGTTCCCCCCGCGGTTAACTTCTTCACGCACATCTGGAAGGTATCATGAGAGCATTTACGGGCCGAACTTTAAGCTGTTGTTAAATTCACCTCCTGCAAAGCTCAACCAAAGCTGGGGAATGACTCAGGGTTTCTTGCTCTCTTTCCCCTTCATCTGGATCTGTCTGCTCTCCACCTTCCTCTCCAGACATTCAAATATTATCCCAAGGACCTTCCACTTCTCGATATAAACCAAATTCTCCTTTGATCAAGTGCTGCGGTAAGCTTTTAGACGAGCTCATTTTTTTTATCCAACAGAGCTCACCTAGTTCTGCTTCATGTAGTGATTTCCTGTGTTAAGCCAAATTACTTTCAAGAGCTTCTTGAAAAAAGGGTGTGAGCTTATTGCAAACAGAGTGTGAGAATGCAATGTTCCTGTTAAGGAAAGTGGTCAAAGAAGTGAGTTGTTCCTGTGTGATTGTTGAAGGTTACTGCAAAAAGGAAAGTAGAGTTTACTGCTGATGTTTTAAATTGCTAAAACATGCTATCAGATCACTTTCTCTGGGATTTTTTAAAGCAAAAAGCAAAAAGTATTGCTTTCTGCTGCACTATTACTTCCTGTTTCCTGTTATAAGTCAGTAAGTGTGCAACCTGTAAGGGGCTTTTCACACTAGAAACTGCTGAGCACATATATGGAGTTCAATGCAGTTCAATGCATGTGTACACTAGGGTTTTGCTCTAGTGATTCATTCACTCTTTTTTGGATGGTTTTGTGTCAATTATCATCATACTGCGCCTTAAAAAGTCCCCTTTGATAGTAAGATACAGTGTGTCTTACTATACAATGACTTTTCCACTTGTTTTATAATGCTGTATACACTGTGGGTTAAAATATTAAAAACAAAAAATCAGCTTTTTAGTATTTTCTTTGGGGTCAAATTAAGATTTTGTTAAAGTTTTGACACAAAATCAGCGATAATAAGGAGCTCTGTTTAAAAGAAAAGTAGCCATATCGTCCATTCAGAAGTATTTCCACACACACACACACACACACACACACACACACACACACACACACACACACACACACACACACACGAGCTGTAGGCCAGAATGCACAGATTTGAGAAGACATGACTGGTTTCTGTGTTTTAGTGTGGATAAACCCAGTCTAACCAGTCGTTCTGAGCTCTGCTGGGAGGCTACAGATGGCACGTTTGTGTATTTGTGTATTTGTGTGTGTGTTGTATTAGAGTGTGTGAGCAGGAAAGCACACTACGATGCCACCTGCCATCACACACACAGACAGACAGACACACACACACACACACCAGTCCATCTCTCCACATTCATATCTCACCTCCCCCATGTTCACCAAAGAAACTACATCATCTTCCTCTCTCACTCACTCACTCACGTCAGCTCTTATTCACACAAACAATATTTCACCCACATGTGAAAACATTCCTACTTTTAAACCCGTGAGGACTCTCATTGACACAACACACTCCTTCACCCGTAACTCAAACCTCAATCACCACAAATACACTCTTCTTGATGATGAAGACTTATTGAATGTGGTCTGAGAAGTCCTGAGGTCTGCTCACATTCATCTTCTATGGGGAAATGTGAGTGAATCACTTCTCAAAGCATTGTGGGAGAGCAGGCGGCAGCATTTGATGATTTATTGATGTAAGAAAGGTAGGCGTCCTAGAGTTGAAAGATTTTCTCTCGTTAAGCAAATTATGATGATATTTGCCTGCAAGCTTTGTGGCGATTTAACACAAATATTGCATTTCAATACATAGTTTGCTTGAGTATTTCCATTTTCTGCCATTCAACACTAACATACAAAACATATGATTCATTTCTATATCTTAATATATTGTTAAACAGCCAAAAATGTATATCAAGTAACATGAAAAGTGTCAAACACCATCTTGCTGCCTAGTACGAACCTTTTAAAACTACATTTTGCTGATACCACTCTGCACTTGGAGTATTTTACATTGGGTTTCACAAGATGAAGATAAATGTCTGTGAAAGAGAAGATCATTGTTGTAGTTTTTGAGATTCTTCTTTTGTCTCACCTCTGCCAAGATTGCAAGTAAAGACAAATGTGAAGTGGGGTTTTTGGACCAAAGTCAGGTACATTTTTGAAGAAAGTGATAGGTTGCGTGTGAGAAATGATGGAAGCACAGTAGATAATCCAGATTCATACCTGCAGCCTAAAGGCCCATTTATGCTCAATGTTAAATACGGATACTAACGGAGCCTTCTGTCCGTGTTCTGCGTTCATTTTGTCCGTATTTCTGCACGTTTCCATAAAGCTTACGGATACAGACCAAACGGAGTAGTACCACTGGAAACCATGGGGGTGCAGTGTTGCTGTCACTACTCGATACGTAGCTCTAGTGAGACACGAAGAAGAAATAACAATGCAGGAACTTTTTGAGGAAAGGTTTTGCGAGTTGGTTAGAAACTTTAAACATATGGTTTTTATCATCATCAATATCTCCTCCACAGTCGCCATGTTTGTTTTTGAGTTTGTTGTTGTCATAAACTTTTGACTCTGTGCTGCCCCCTGGTGGATGTATTGGTTAACATACATACATTTTCGTACGTACGTTGAGCATAAATGGGCTCTTAACCTTGACATGAGTCTATGTAAAGTCAAAAACCAACTCTTGACCCTTAAACTAACCTTTGAAGAAGTGAGGACCAACCATTTTCCAAAAAAATGTCCTCACAAAGACAGAAGTACAAGAGTACAAACACACTTATACAAACAGACGGAAGAAGTGCTCATTAGATCTAATTTCGTCATTCACATCAACTACAAACTACACACGCAATACAAGAAGCACATCCCGAAATATTTACATAAATAATCACATTTCTTCACGCCATCCATCCGCCCACACATGCATTCAATTTTCGGAAGCAATAAACACAAATTTCAAAAACAAACATTGGAGTATTGATGGAATAACACCTCTAAAAATTGAGAACATGTTTTCAATAAATTTCTATTAAAACCAGTCGGATCACACGCCGCTCTCACAAACACTCCTTTGCCCAAAAAAAGAAATTGGGCCAAGCAGTCAAAGTATGAATATCCTCATCCTTCACCTCGGCCGTGCAGATACAAAAGCAACGGCAGCACAATCCTGCTGGGAAATTAAAACGGAGACGAGAAGGAGGTGGAATTTGTTCTCATTTAGGAAGCCTTAATCCGACAGAAGAGGGAAGGAGAACAGCACCCCCCCCCCTTTTTTTTCTCTCTTCTTAGACTGTTTGGGGACCCTGAAGGATGAAATGAGATTTGCTGCCAACTCATTGGGGTTTAATGTGAAAAAAAAGGCTGAAAAGAATGAAAGTCAAAGTCGACAGGTTTTTTTAAGAGTCGAAAAAAAGTTGCTGTAATGGTCAAAGAGCTGCGACTGTGTGTTAAATTAAGATCGACTACATTCAAATGTGTTGGATAGAAAGTCACAAAGTGCAAGTGAGACTTTACACAGGAAATGACTAAAAGTTGAATCAGACAAATTTAGTTTGTCACTACATCCTGAGTCTGTCTGGAGTAACTTTAGACTTAAACAAACACAGAAGAAGGGCGTTTCTGAATCTCAATCCAGAGTAAAACCCAAACGTCTCTGTCCATACCTGAGAGATTTGGGAGGAAAAAGGCCCTTTGTCAACCGACACTCTATCCACACCTCCCTAAAGTGAGTTAAGGGCAAAGCAATAAACACTGTGTCACTTCCACTGCACTTTGACATACGTTAGCCCTCCACAGGTTCATCTACATTCACAAAAAAAAAAGACCTGACTGGATTATACACACACACACAGATCCACTTCTCTTGTTTCCACACAAACCATATGACATTAATTAACTCAATCTATTCAGACACACACATATAGAAACCCCAGCAGGGATCGCTTCAGTTTGGCAACGAGAGAGTCGAGTTGACAGACAGATAGAGACATAAAGAGAAAACATTTGGACGTCGTGAAACAGAGAGAGAGGAATGTTACTGAGCAGAAATGCCTGCTGGTGTTGTGAATTAACGGGGGTAGCATTTGAGAAGTTATGAGGGAGATAAGCCCATTTGCCAAATTAGCTTTTTCAGTAATGAAAACATTTAAATGACTCTTGTGTTCTTTGTGGATCACTGCTTCTGGAGATGTAACGCTTTAGAGGGATGAGTAATATAAGCTATATCAACGAGAACTTGCAGCAGAAGCAGCAGCAGCAGCATCTGCCAAGCTTTTAAAGTTAATACTAAATACTAAACAAGAATTACACCGTTTCTAACTAACAAGGCTGGTTTTGGAGGAAATTACTGCGATAAACAGTCACAGATTGTGCAGCTCAACATTAACAGCACAACTGATGCATGACGTTACGCACCTGAAATCTCCCCAACTTTAAACCTATCTACACTATATCTACTACATTGGCTTTTATTTGTAATATTTTTGAATCTACAGGCAATAACTAAAGGATTTTTTTTCTTGCTGAACAGTCAGTTTCCTTAGTTTAGATGTAGTGTTGGAAAGTATATTCCCTAAAATTTTGGGCATTCATTCATAACTTGAAAATTGAATTCCCTTCACTGTACAGTATGTGAATATACTTTTTAGGCAAGGCAAGGCAGTTTTATTTATATAGCGCATTTCATACACAATGGCAACTCAATGTTCTTTACATAAAACAGAAAAACATGCAATTTGAGAAACATTAAAACATACAATTAACCCCCCCATCTCCTAACCCTAACCCCCCCCCCCCCCCACTTTCACACTAATAATAAAAACAAAGTACAGAAAAATAGAAAGAGAGAAATAAAATGCTAGAATAGAGCATTAAATTGATTAAATAGATTGCAGCATAAAATAATGATTTGCTTTAAAATCATTAAAAGGACATAGAGTGCAAATGAAAGATTAAAATGTAAAGTGCTTTAAAAGAGCTCAATCATAAGCAATTTTTTTTATTTTAAACACCAGCTGTAGTTGCTCCACATGTTACAGATGTTTGCATGTCACATACAGTATATGTTAAAGTCATAGTGTCATAGTTGTGATGCATTTTCATTGATTTAACTTCACAACATCATGTAATGTGGTTGGGCATAGAGCCACGAGGCCCAGCTGAAACATTAATTATAGCTATATATTAATTAATCAATACTTTCACACTAAAAGAGGAACCATTTCTCATAATCATATACAAGTCTAATGTGTTTGTGGTATTGCTACTTCACACCAAGGTACTGTAAAGGACCTACTACTACTACTGTTTAAATGATACTTGTCTACTCACTCAGCTTACTGTATAATATACTCTAAGTGCTGACATATATTTCCCTTAACTCTTACATTAGACTAACATCAACCACTTCCTTTAAACCTGTTTTGTTCCTTTAGTCAGCACAGCACAGCACAGCAGCGTGATTCAAAATAACTCAGAGCTCATGACACAGATAAACACTGAGTCACTCAGATGTTCACCATACTCCGTGCAGAGTAAATACAATCCAATTACACTCCGCAGACTTGAGACAAAAAAGCAGTCTGAAAAACCAAAAATACACAACCATGACCACGCCTCTTTCCTCACACACGCAGAAGCCCACAAAAACCAGAGAGCTAGACCTTAAGAATGATTTTGGGTCACAAGACAAAAGATTTCTTGTCTGTTGCATTGATGAATGTGTTGGTTTCTTCTGTTGTGTGTGTGTGTGTGTGTGTATGCATATATTTACGCGTTTTCCTCCCACGTATTTTTAATCTGTTTATCATCTCTGCCCACAACATGTGAGTGCATCTATCTACACGTCCCTATGGGAGGTCACCCTGGGGCGTTTTCTACCCAGACAGATACAAGACATTCCTCTAACAAGCTGAGAAAGAAAAGACTTTATTGTCAGTGCTGCTAGTGAACGACCATTTTGACTTTATTGGTGGTGGGGGGGGGGGGTTGGTTTCCCGTCGCGGGTATTTAAAAAAGGACAAAGATTCCCCTGGTTGCTCATCCTCCAAACCTCCCAAAAGCTGCAAGACTGACCTCACCCGCAGACTGACCCCCCGGCCCTCGTATCCTGGCGGTGACCTGTGCCGAGCGTGACATCATGTTTTCACGGGGGAGCCCTTTTAAAAGCTTTAAAGTCCATAAGAAGCCAGATTTAAGACGAACAGCAGAATCACATGAATGGAGGGGGTCAAGTCAGAGTCATTTAAATTTGGTAGATCATGAAGATTTTTGAGTGGTGTCTTGTGACTTTTGAGACGCCCGGAAACATGCATGTCAATTCAATTTTTACACCCTTCACAGAAAAAAAGGCTCATCTATGTGTCTGTCTGTTTATTCTTTAATAATTTGCTAAGTGCCTTAATTAAAAGGCTAAGATATTTGCGACTCCTTTTGATGGAGTACCTTTAAAAGATAATCACTGTCATGTTTATGTAAGGTCAATTTCACACTAGGGCTAATTGGACAGGTTGTTCTGGACCTGAGGCTGTTTTCCTTTAGAGCATGGTGGTACATTTGCTGAAGTGCTGAAGCTGCAGTCCAGAAAAAACTATCTTTAGTCAAATTCCAGGGATTTCTTTGCAAATTTGAAATCCAAGTACTCCACAAACTAGAAGCTGAATAACATGATTTGTGTCACATTAGCACCATTTGTCATATAAACATACAGTGTGTACAAGTTTAACCTTTGTGTCGTCCTTCCTTCCTTCCTTCCTTTTCTCCCTTTCTTCTTTCCTCTGTCCTTCTTTCCCTTTCTGCCTCCCTCCTTCCTTCTTTCCTCCCTCCCTCCTACCTTCCTTCCAACCCCCCTCCCTTGCTCCCTTCTTCCTCCCTTCCCCTTTCCCTGTCTGCTTCCCTCCCTCCCTCCTTCCTTCTTTCCTCCTTCCCTCCCTCCTACCTTCCTTCTTTCTTTTCCTTTCCTGTCCTTTCCTTTCCTCCCTTCCTCCCTCCTTTCCTTCCTTCCTCCCTCCCTTCCTTCCTTGACTCGAGGACAACAGGAGGGTTAAAAACATATTAAGAAGATGTTTCGATGAGACTGATTTCAGCAATCATTTCTCAATCCTTCTGCAAATAGCGTGCGCTGAAAGAGCTAATCTGTTGAATGCCTGCATTGTTACGATTTCTCCTTTGAAGTTGCTGCTGCATTATGACATGCCACACACCACGGCATGACCGACTTTCCTTGCTTTTATGTGGTATCAGGACCAGAGTGATGGTTAAGATACAGAGAAACTATTTCTTACCCTCCACCCGAAAAAAAAGTGTATTTTTCCAGTGATGTGACGATATGTGTTACAATCCATGTTTCTGAAGGATTCTGGTGTGTGAAAAAGAAAAAAAGAGACTTGCAGTATGGATGAAGCCTGAGCCTGAGCCAAAGCCTGAATACTGAAATACTGCCTAAGACTTGGAGATTTAAAAAGTAGCCATGTCCAACTACCATCACAGCAAAAAATCCTCTCAAATGTGATGCCTATACGCTTCGTTGGATATATTCTCGAAACGTATTCAAGCAGCAAATCCGGCTATCCATCAAGCCGCCCCGTTTACTGACATCTTTGACATTTTCAAGCTTGACTTTATATTAAAACATTCACAGCGGGTCTAAATATGTCGAGCTTTAATACAAGATTAAATGACGACCAATAGGAGCGGTGTGCAAAAAATAGTTCAAAATGAGCTTTATCGTCTCAGTTAAATCCAAGCGTTTAACTTTGATAGGAGCCCGGCTATTGTGAACGGGAGTGTGTGCTGCTTACTGAACATCTGGAATGTATCAGCGAGTGCATCCTGTAATTCCTGGGATTGCAGCTGTGTAGTGTGTGTGTGTGTGTGTGTGTGTGTGTGTGTGTGTATGACGTTGTTGACAGGGTTTCCCCTTGCTATCCCTCTGCCAAAGTCTCTCCTCGTTAATCTGCTCGTTAAGGATCTAATCTGACATGTGTTTTCATTTTTGCGTTTGTGTGTGTGTGTGTGTGTGTGTGTGTGTGTGTGTGTGTGTGTATGTGTGTGTGTGTTTGTGTGTGTGTGTGTGCAGTTCACTGATGAGCAATGGACCCACAATAGGTTTGATTATGTTCGCAGCAATTTGTTGGTTTCATTGTGTGCGAGTGCTTGGGTGTGTGTGTGTGTGTGTGTTATTCTGCCTTTGTATGCATCAGTGTGTGTGTGTGTGTGTGTTCCTTATGTGTGAGCTGAATCCTATGAAATTGTTTAGAAAAGCGACTCTAAACATCTGCACACATGCATAAGAGAAACAATAGTAGGACTCAAGAGGTCAACCTTCTTTCCATTAGACAAATATTTGCTGCTGAAAGACAACAGTCAGCTGCTGAAAGTCTGTTTATTTCCAACGCTGTTCTCTTATGATTTATGATTTTCAGAGGTCAAAATCAGACATAATATTAATCTTTACCACAATGGCAGCTGTAGACACAACTTCCTGTTCAGTCATTATATTTGTGTGTAGTTTCATTTTAAACATGACTAGGAGTTCAGGTTGCACACAAAAGTTTAAAGTTCGCCGTCATTTATCCAAATCAGAGAGAGAGTGAGAGAGGGAGAGAGAGAGGGAGAGAGAGAGAGAGAGAGAGAGAGAGAGAGGAAGGGAGGAGGAAGACTGAAAGAAGGAGAGCATATGGAGAAACTAGAGGAGCGAATGGGATGAAAACAGGAACATGATGAGTGCACATTGAGTTCAGAAGGAATGCAGAGAGACTAAACGACTGAGAGAAAGAGAAAGTGATGAAGGAGGAGGGTGATGATGAGATGAACAAAAAAAAAGCGATAGAATAGCCTAAAGCTGGAGGAGGAGGAGTGGGAGTGAGAGGTCTGTCACCGAGGTCAGGATTAGACTTGACCGTGCCACCAGCCTAAAGCTCTTTGTCTCTACCATTCTGCTCTCTTTTCATTCCTCTTTTTACTGTTTTCTTTTCACATTCCCTTCACTTTGCTTATCATCTCAGTGATGACACACTCTATCCTTTCATAAACAACCCATTTCCCTATGATTTTACCATCTCTATTTTCCATACTTATCTTTTTTTCCTCTGTATATTCTTCTCTTTTATGTCCATTTACCAGTTTAATAATTCTAATAGCTCCTAGTGAAGATGTTAAGATTTGATCACCATGACGATTTTCTGATCAAATACTCGGTTTAAGCTCAACAGTAGGGAACCTTAAACTACCTCAGTGCCATCTGCAAAAAAAATGGGTGTTTCACAAACCAAAAAATGGCTTGAGAAATACATCTGTACATGTTATTTTCATGCTTTTCACCACTTTAAACCATTTCAGTAATTAAATCTTTCTTGCCCAGATGTGTTAATTGTTCTACTGATTAGGGTGATGTGCTGTGTATCTGAACCAAACCCAAACTAAACAAAGCTAAAGGGGAAATAAAAGATTAGTCTTAAAAGTCATTAATATCTATAACTGCTCTGCTATCAAGGCTTTGTGAAAGTTTTCCATTATACAATAAACATTCGTGAGAAATTATAAATACATTACAGCGCAATAACAGATTGGGACAAATGGGAGTGAGATTACACAAGACAGGACGATTGCTCACTCAGACTACAAACAGGAAAACAATACAATTATCCATCTTTCATTGACCCAATTCTCACAGCTCTGTTATACTTCAACATAACAAATAGAGGGATCACGGCGAACAACAAACCAAATTATTTTTGAATGCTCATGCCTCACATTTCCTTGGAAGCATGCCATAGGCTAACCGTTCTGTGACAGCGGCACATTTAGTCTTCCTGTTTTTTTTGTTGGTCGCTGCGGGACTGAAAAATACGACCATCTGGAAGGGGCGCTTTTATTTTTCTTTGAAAGCGGCAAAGTCAGACCGAGTGCTGCTGAGCTGCTGAGCACATGATCGCTGCTGAAGCAACATCTCGGTCAAAAAGCCACATGAAAAAAAAAAGCTGAGATTCAAGAGAATATTTTTTGATGTGGAGCTTTTTTTTTTTTTTTTTGTGCTGCGGTGCAAACACAAGACTAGACGACCGATGGCGGAGTCACCGACCAGCGTTGTTTTGTTCTGTGACAGGAAGAGGTCATCAAGAATGTGCCGAGAAATACAGTTTATTCAACTGTACATCCGTCATCTGGCTTTATATCCCACAATCCTACCAAACATCTGTTGATTCATTTATCTGTACTGCCATTCTTTTCATCATCTCATCCAATAATCCATCCATCCGCTCAGCTATTGATCTATGATTTGATTCATCCATCCATTCCTCCATCCTTCTATCCATCATCCCAAAACCAATTTATCCATCCAAGCATCCATTCACTCATTCATAAATCCTGCCATCCTTCCATCTTTCCATTAGTCAGCAGTTAATCTAATAATCAATAAATCCACAAATCTAGGGCTGCACCTAATGATTATTTTCATTATTGATTAATCAGTAAGTGCTTTGCTCTATAAAATATCATAAAATTGAGGGAAATTATGAGATGAAACTAGAAAATATGAATTTGTATGATATTATATTCATTTCAGAGTTTGGTAAATGACTAAAAAAGATGTATTGATTATCTAAAATGGTTGTTGATTTATTTTCTGTTGATCAAATAATCGGTTATCTGATTAATTGTTGCACCTTTACATAAATTAACCAATTCATCCCTCCATCCATCCATCTATCCATCCCTCTATTGATTTATCTATCCATCATGCCATCCTTTCATCCTCATTCAACAATCCAACATCTATCCATTAATCGGTGCATTGATCCATCCAATCTGCCTTTCAGCTATTTGTTGATTGTTTGTCTTCCATATGTCAACCATCAATCTTTCCATCGTGGGATTCATCCATCCATCCTGTCATCCTTTTATTCCATCACTTAATAATCCATCCATCTGTTGATTCATTCATTCATCCCGATATCCAGCCTAATCTATAACCTAACAACTATTTTTATCATCGATCAGCAATTTATATATATCGATATTTCATTAATCCATCAGTTTATACACCCATATCAGTTCATCTATTCATCCATCTATCATTTGACTCATCCGCCTGTAATCCACATATCAATCCATCTATCCATTCGTCCATCCATCTGTCATCTATATCGATTGATCCACGAATCCACCCTAACATCCCTCCATCCAACTATTGATAACTTTATTTTTTTATTGATTCATCCTGTCATCTTTCTATAATCATTAAACAGTCCATTCATCCTTCATTCATCCATTCATCCTTCCATCCAACTATTGATTATTTTTATTTATTGATTCATCCTGTCATCTTTCTATAATCACTAAACAGTCCATCCCTCCCTCCCTTCCTTCCTTCCTTCCATCCATCCATCCATCCATCCATTTCTCTACCAAACCCTTTACTGAAATATGTCTGAAATGCTTCATAGATGCTCACAGTTCTTCCTTTAAACCCAGGCTGTTCAGCGAGTAACAGTAAAACACTGTAAAGATGAAGTGATCTCTCCACACACACACACACACATACACACACACACACACACACACACACACACACACACACACACACACATACACACACATATATAAGACACACCATCGCCTCCCGAGTGTGTGCTTGAACTCATGTGACACCTCCAGGCCTGTCTGTCCTGTGTCCCTGCTTGAGGAAACATCTCTTGACTAATCATGAAGCATTTTGCCTGGAGACTCACCAGAGGAACAACTGGTCCTCCCATCACACTGTAGAGGAATTTATAGCATCTACCTCTATTTTCTCTCTCTCTCTCTGTCTTTTTCTTGTTCTGTCTTTCACCCCTCTAGCCTCTTTTCTCTCTGGGATAAAGCGTTTGTTGCTTCTGTCCGTGTAATGTCGGCAGGATGCAGCAAATGTTAAATCCGTTGAGTTTATGGTTTGCTGGGAGGAGTGGGGGGTCTTAAGGAAGAAAAAACCCTTTCAGATCCTTTTAAAGGGTTATTTATCATCATGTGGTGGTCAATGCATCGCAGTTATTCTGTGATGAAGTGCTATAATTAACTTTGCTGCTGTTTCCACTTTACTTCAACAAGCCTTATCTACCTCTGTTTCAGTTCAGGCACTAGTGGTCTGAACTTGACTTAATTTGTGGGTTTTACACTAAGTAGACAGTTTATTATGTGCATCTAACTAAAACTAATGCTAATCTCATCTTCCTGAAGGTTAAAATGTTTCCATTATTTTGTCCTCTTACGTTGAAAGTAGTTATAAATATTAGAAACACCTCTCTTTATAGGAATACAATTCAACAGCACTATAATCTCCAAAATGACCATAAAGCTGAATAAAGCATGGTGATGTAGAGTTTATAATTATATGACACCTTTAGCAATAGTTTCCTTCATTTTGAACTCTTAAACTTAGCACTGTGAGACACATTTGCAGCTGGTTAATACAATTTAAATTTAACACCATGTAAAGCTACTTAACCTATTTGAGCAGATCTCCTTAAGGTCCATTTATGCTCAACGTTAAATACGGATACTGACGGAGCCTTCTGTCCATGCTCTGCGTTCATTTCGTCCGTATTTCTGCATGTTTCCATAAAGCTTACGGAGCAGTACCACCGGAAACCATGAGGGGGCAGTGTTGCTGTCACTACTCGATACGCAGCTCTTGTGAGACACGAAGAAGAAATAACAATGGAGGAACTTTTTGAGGAAAGGTTGTACGAGTTGGTTAGAAACTTTAAACATATGGTTTTTGTCTTTTATGCAAGAGGAACATTCTCAATATCTCCTCCACAGTCGCCATGTTTGTTTTTGAGTTTGTTGTTGTCATAAACTTTTGACTCTGTGCTGCCCCCTGGTGGATGTATTGGTTAACATCCATGCCAACGTAAAGGACGCATGGAAGTATGTGAGCAGTGACAGTAACATTGTTTTCGTACTTCCGTTGAGCATAAATGGGCCCATAAAGTGTCTAATCCGGTGATTTCGGTCATGAATTTTGCCATTATGAATGCTGCTGTGACATATGTAATGCTTTTCATATGATATTACTGTTGAACATCAGGAACAAAGATGTCTGTGCTAAACATCTGTTTTACCTCTATTTTTAACTAAATCAACCTGTGGCTGATAGATGCATCTTATTTATTAAAAAAACGGTTAACAAGGAAAGTATGAAACGTCTTAGGAAGGTGTTGTTCTATCTCAAGCTCCAGATGGGCTTCAATGCTCCTCCTTGGCGTACTGTTTCCAAGTGTCTTGAACTCTACTGGAGATATGAACACATTCCTCCCAAAAATATGCAGTATATTTCCTCATCTGGTGCTTTGATGATTTTCTAGTGTCTAAAATCTCCCAGCTGGGTTCAGATCTGGTTACTGTGAAACAATTCAGTGGACCCTCGTGACCCGTGTGGAGGCATCTGAGCTTGTTTTGTGCGTGACATCCATTTGTAATTTTTTATACTGTATGTAAGATTATGTCATTTATTCACTGAAGCGATAAAAGAAGAACAAAATGGACCAATGGGTCTAATAAAATCAGCAAAATCGGGAAGGTAGGGTGGATATAATCTGCTGTTTATCATGGAGTGAATCAATGTTTGTCTCTTTATGTGTCCCTGTTTCTACATAAATACTGCAGGAAAGTACTGTACTACTACTCTAAGTAGTAGAATTTGCAGAACGTGCACCAAAGAGCGCACATGAAACATACTGTAAGTGACAGAAAGTTTGGTCCGCCTGTGTGTCTGTATGTGTTAAGTGTGTTTGGTTTCATGTGTGTGGCGGCAGTGCAGACTTTGCCAGTTCAAGCCTCGTGTAGGAGGAAACAGTTCAGCCAACTCCTAAAAAGATGTCCCAAATTATCCCGCCACCAACGCATGTTCCTTACCAGTGCCTCTGCTCTATTTTACCGCGCTCCGCAGGGATTCACTTTGTCGGGCCGGCGCTATTTCAGACGTGGACATGAGACAAGGCTTGTTCTGGTGCCTCTCCAGATTGGCTACGGAGGCAGAGCCGTCAAATCCGAGAGTGTGAGTCTGAACAAAAGTGTTACTGCTTCTCGTCTAAGCCACCGTCTGTTCACTGAGCGCAGATTTTGTCACTTGAGAGTTTGTGGAAGTAAAAGGTCGTCGTTGGAATTATCACCCAGACTGACTGTTTTACAGGCCTTGTGGCCCACACAGTCATCGTTTTAACCCCCGAAGTTTATCTTGAAAGATACCACAGTGTTGTTTTCCTTCTTTCACCGAGTTCATGATCCTTTATATTCTTCTGACAACATAAAGCTTCACTCTATCCTTTAACCCTCCTGTTGTCCTCGAGTCAAGGAAAGAAGGGAGGAAGGAAGGAAGAAGGGAGGGAGGGAAGGAGGAAGAAGGAAGGAAAGGAGGAAAGGAGGGAGGGAGGAAGGAGGGCAGGAAGGAAAGAAGGAAGGGAGGAAAGAAAGAGAGAAGGAAGGAAGGAAGGAAGGAAGGAAAGAAAGCTGGAAGGATGAAAGGGAGGAAGAAAGACGGAAGGAAGGGAGGAAGGAAAGGAAGGAAGGACAGAGGAAAGATGGAAAAAAAGGAAGGAAGGAACAGTCAAAACAGACGGGGTCAATTTGACCCGGGAGGACGACACAAAGGTTAAATATTGCTATTTTTCATATTAAGGTGTCTGCTTTCTAAGATGCTCGGTAATCTAATTTTAGTTTAGTCTCAGTTTCCTTCCTCACATTACATTACACACGCAAGCAACATTTTGCTGGCTTACAAATATGTATTTATAAACACGCTGTAATTAGGGATCGTAATTACAAACTCTGGGTCATGAGGGCGCACGGGGAAGATATTTTGTGACACAGATGTCGGAAATGAAGTCGGCATTTACTCACAGACGCCTGTGCTATGGCTTCTTTGTTTGGCTGGTTAACTGCAGACATGTTTCACAGCACTCCAACATGTTTGTTCCATTTTTGGTCCAGTAATTTAATTATGGGACTGGGAGAAACGGGCATGCGGCCACATGTTATCTGATGAAGGAGGCCAAGGAAGTGCCATTCCAACAATACATTTCAATTGGGGGAGAGAGTGTGTGTTTGAGCTGAAGCAGTGGGACGGCAGGATGTTAAAGAAACTGTCACGTAACCTAAGTGCAAGTGGCTTAACGACATCAGTTATTCATTTAAGTCACTTATCAGGCAAAAGAAGAGGAAACATACCAAACAGACCAAACAGTCGCTGGTTTCAGCTTCTCAAAATTTGAGGGTTTGATTGTAAATTTAAATAGCTTGGTTGGATAAAACAAGCAATTTACATCTTCTAAGGCTCTGGGAATTTGTTATTAATGTTTGATTTATAGTTTTTTGACATCATAGAGAAACATTTTTTTATCAGTTAATCAAAAATTAAATATGCTGCAGCTGTAGTTTCTTAATCTTACATTTCATCACTGTGTGTGAGCTAAACAAAGACGTTTCTGTTGTTTAGATGTAGTTAATGATCTTTTACTCGCTTGTGGTGCTTAAAAAACCTCATGCTGCCCAGTATAGTCTTGATAAATAGATGTTTAGGCTCATAAAATGTCAGAAAGTAGTGAAAATAAGCCTTCACAGCCTACTTTAAGATGGCTTGTTTTGATTAAAAACTAATCATGAATCTCATAGATTTTCCATTTTCAATGATTTAAAACAAAGAAAAGCAGAGTTGCTTTGTCTGAAAATGTCTTAAATGATTAACCAATTTACACTTAACTGTTTGACTACTTAACTGATTGTTTCATTTTCATCACACCTCCCTGCAGAGACATCAAAAGGTCAGAGGTCAGATCTGGAAGTGGTAGAGATTTCAGTCTTGCTAATGGACAATCCTTGTTGTTCCAGTTGTCCTCTGATTGTACACCGGTCTCCACCAGCTGAGGTTAACGCACAACTTTGAAGACGATCATATTCATCATCAATCACTGGATTCTGCTGCTGTTTCCAATCATGGCGTTGATGACAGTAGTATCACATTTGGAGCCGTCGTTGAGCCCAGTGGCCTCAAACAGCGAAATAAAACTCTTAAATATCATCTCAGGAAATTTTTAAGTGGGGACTGCGGTCTCGCCAAAGGCTTAAGGCCCCCCTCAATGGGCATATTTCGAACGTTTGACTCATGCCCAAAAACAACACGGCTCCTGCCAAGTCAGAGAGCTACGAGCTACACCCCATCATCATCCAACATAAGCTCACACAACAAATAATGAAACCAATCGAGCAAAACGGACGCCCCTAAGAAAACAGCCAAATGACATGTTACAGTGGCTGCAGGGGTGGTCAGGATGTTCAACTGTCACAGGTTTGAGTCCTGCTGTAGTGAATGTGTGTCAGTCTCAATTGTGGAAATGTTTGCTCTTTTGACTGAGGCTCAACAAAAGAAGTGGAATCAGTCACTTGCAGCCAAAAGGACACAGACAGTCACATGGAAAAATACACTGGACACTTGACTAAAAAAAGGCTCTACAGATGCATAAAAAGATCAATTTGGACATCCGGCCCATTCCTACAGTACATACACATGACCTACATATTCTTTTTTCACCATTTCGACTGGAATAACCCTCCTCTGTCTTTGTCAGATGCAGGATCATCATCTGCTGATTGAATGAGAACAAAACGACAACAACTGGCTCATGTTAGCGCTGAAATAGCTAATGAAATGGTGATATTTCACTTTACAACTGACTTATTCCAGCACATTAATCTATGGAAAAGTAATTTAAACAGACAATAATACTCTGTTGGTGGCGAACTACAGCGCCAACCACTGCTTAAACTTTTATCACCTGGATTTATTAACATTTCATTAAGTGCTTAAACAGCATTATTGCATACTTATACTAGTCCCTGAGCTATTACGCAAAATAAGGTCTAACAAAATGAGATTTTCCTAGAGAAAGCTTTCCAACACTTTAGCTTGCAACTCCGAGGTAGGTGTGTAATCCACTGAATGACACACAATATCCACTATCTCCCCAGATCGCTAATGGTTTATTAGTCCCTTGGTGGTGAAACATGATCCAATAGTATTGGAGGACCCCATCTGTGAGACAGTGTTGGACAGCCAGTCGTGATTTACACAGGAGCCGTTTATGGAGCTTTTAAAGAAGACAGAGGAGCCGACATAAAAACAGGCTTATTTATGGAAGAGCAGCCAACACATGGGCTGTTGTGTGGATTCACACAATCCAGTGTGTGTCTCTGGGTCAAGGAGGAGGAGGGTGGATGGGTAGGGGGGGGGGGGGGGGGGGTTGCGTGTGTGACTGGAAGGATGCTTGTTTTCATGTTTTGTAGGATGGAGCGCACAGGAAAGAAACATCAGTCGCGTGCAGGAATGTTTTGTGGTGCATGTTCGAGACCCTGTGCATAACATGCAGTTGTGTAAGGACAGTTTTTTAATGTTTCTAACCCAGATTGCCCAACGCCTGACTACTGCAGAGAACATAAAAGCCAGTGTGGAAACAGGCATGTCAGAAAACAGTAAAAATCTCCATCACAAGTTCACAGATCAGATCAGATATGCTTGTTTAGTCACACAAACAAGTCCAAAACCTGCAGATAATGTATTTACTACGACAAACAAATGCAGCAAGATTTAGGTTTCTGATTCAACATCATTTAATTTACAAAAACCTGACAGCACTGCCACTTACAATACATGCAGGATTAGGAGTTAGAATTTAGTACTTCAGATCGTGTTTCTACAAACAAAAAAAGTCAAGTTACCTCAGTTCTGCCCTTCAAATACAATACAAAACTTCTACTTCCAAATTAAAAGTTCCTGCAATATGCAAACTGAACCCCATCAATACAAAGCTGCTGCAGCCGAGCTTTGCCTGGTTAACTTTCCTCTAAATTCCTGCCAAAAAAACTCCAGACAAATGCCATAAAACACCCTCCTTCCTTATCAAGTATGAATTACAAAACCCATCAAACCCCATTTCCTCTGAAGTAATTTCCAGCAGCCTAAGTGCCATATCTCATCCTCATACCCCCCCTAGTTCCCTGGGAGCAGACATATTAACACCTTGACCAATAGGTGGCAGAGTTTCACGCTGTATCCAGGCAGGATTGAGGAGAGAGTGAGCGAGGGTGGAAGCAAGAGAGGACAGAGAGAGACAGAGAGTGAGTGAAAGGAGTGAACTCTTACTTGCAGCCTCTGTCCTCCAGATCAAAATGCGGATTGAAGTTGACGAGGATCTTCTGACCCGGTTCTGGGGCTGTCATCACCCATACGCAATTCTGGGAAGGCGGGTAAGCGCTCGGATAGCCCGGGGAGGTCAGGTAGTTCGCGTGGTTTATCACCATATTCCCTCCGCATGTATCTCCACCTCAAGAGAAGGCAGAAAGTTGTACAGTTAGTGGAAAGAAATTGACTTTTTTGGGGGGGCACTGAGCCTCTGACTGACAGCACATCCCCTCAGTTTAAAATAAGTCTATCAGCATGGATGGAGAGGGGATACTAAGACCTCCAGCTGGGGATCATCATAAATCCAAATAATCCACCCTACTAAGTATTGTGCCAAGACTCCAACTATAAATTCAACTCACTGATTTTTTTTTTTACTACCACTGTGAAAGGTAATAAAAAACTAATTTACCCAATTTAAAGAAATAGGTGTGGTAAAGTGAGGTGGATTCTTACGCATCCATACTACCACCATGTGAAGGTGTGATTACGCCCATGAAGGGTGAGGTGTGCTCGGCTGCCGTGTCTCCAGCATACAGCCAAAGATGATTGAATTTAATTTTCCTAATGAATGATTTATTACATTGCTTGCAGCTTATGTCAGGCTTCAATGGCAACATGCGCAAACGCTCAAAATTGCGTCTTTGAATGGCTGAAGCGCGAAGAACAGGGGTGGAAGAAAAACCCCTAATATTTGTAATAATGAGACTATTTATGCCTGTGATAATAAATTGGTAGTTTCTACTTATTCTAAGGTACTTTGTGTAGTATTTAATGGCTTTTTGTATCACAAAGCACTCCTATAATAATCTTGTTTTTGGTGATTTTTGTATATTATCAATTCTTTTACATGTTAGGATAATACAGTAAAACACACACATATGGTTTAACATGAAACCCTGCAGACGTGCTCTCATAGGAACAGCCGAGGAATAACAGGTGAGAGGCAACAATGGTGCAAAAATGATGCAAAAATGGATCAACATTCAGCCAGACTGTCTGTTGTAAAAGCCACATGTATTCATACAAGCAGTCAGTCAGTCAACACCTACCATTCAGAGTCCACGAAGCAACGGAGATGACTTGGGTGCAAAGGAACAATAGCAATCCACTACACATCCTTAGATTGTACAACACAGACATGCTGGGAAATAAAAAATACAAATAAAATAAAAGACAAAACGGAGGTGGAAAAAAAATGTCCAAGGAGTTTAGGTCCAAAGATTAAAAAAAATTAGCCGGAAAAAAATGTCTCAAAGTAAGAGGTCTGGTTGTTGTGGGGTCCCCAGCATCTTGTGAGCCTCAGCACCAGATCCCCGCGTCTGTCAGGGAACAACTTGCCATCTCCTTGGGTAAAAAAAAAGAAGAAGAAAATAATCCAAACGCAGGAAACAAGACGATGATTCAAGAGGAAAAATCCGTTCACCAAAAAGTGGCAGTGGCAGTGGTGCGCCCCCGATTCTTAATAATAAATCTCTCACTTCAGATGCCAAACGGGGATGTTAGACGTACTTCCAAGTTGAAAATTTCAAATCATTAAAAAAAAAGAAATCATTGAAATTGAAAACCAAACCGCGGGGAACATCTGAACGTGTCTCTCTCTCCACAGATCTTTTACTCCTTATTTCAGTTCAAGCTCTTCCTCCTCCTCTCTCTCAGCTACTGACTGACTGACTGACTCACTGACTGACCGTCACAGTAGAAATGTCAGGGAATACGAAGCGAGCCGCGAAAGTAACAGAGGAATTTCCACTCCCCAAATTCCTGCTCCGAGACGCCAGTGCGCGCAACCAGCAAGCAGCGACCGACCGACCGCTACGAGGAGCTGGAGCAAACTGACACCGGTGCGCGTGCAGGGCTGGAGCAGGAAAAAACTGCGCACGCAAACTCACGTTGGCATGTGAGTTTAGTAGAAGGTGTGGGCAGTGTGCATGTAAGCGGGGTGAGTCCTCATCTGATCCAATGTAAAAAAATATAATAATAATAATAAAAAACGACCACAGAGAGATTTAATTATTGCCTATTCGGTGATCTGCACGTGCTCATTCGTGCCATTTGTCTAATATATCCATAATGTGCTCTTTTTGTTGCTATAATACACACATTTTTGCTCGTTTTGGCTGAATTATTGAACACACGTGGTTGTATTTTATTCGATTTTGCTTCATTTATATAAAGTTAGTTAAAATACAAACTAATCATGTCCCACTTTAATGAGAAACTTAAGTCTCTCATATTGAGATATTGAAAAGTGATCACATCAAATATAAAGAGTCCTCAAAACTGACTGTGTAAATAACCCAGAATGGATTTGTGTACCATTTTCCAACATTTTCATCCTAAATAAGCTTAATAAATAAGAATCAATGAGCCTTTCTGCCATGCTGATGAATCCCGATTAGAGAGAATTGGGTTATAAGATTCACATTAACGTGATATGCTATTTTAAAAAAAAAGGCTGAACATGTTTATAGAGGGAGCTGTTTACTGACATAGCCTACTGAATGTCATATCCATTCATCAAGTGTTTTTCATGACTCCTGTTGTTCAGTGTTGTATATAGCAGGCAGCATTTCACTGTCATTAAGCACTCTATGTATTATAAAATAAATAAATCAATATCAGGAATAGTAATGTATCTTCATATTGTAATGTTTAGTGCATTGCAGGAGTTAATTTGTCATAAAGTCCCAAAACATGCCTCATTAACAGAAGCTATAGGGATTTCCTTCATTTCCCAGAATGCCTTTTACCAACCACTAGAGAGCATGCCTGAACTTGTTGCACACAAATGTTGGTTTGAATGTTGAGAAAGCAATATTGATAGTGATGAAGAGCAACGGTCACACTAAACACATCATGTGTGTGTTTGTCTTTGTTGACTTGTAGTCAGATGAAGGTAAAGATAGAAACTGGAATATAAAAACAGGATCTACTACGACAGATTTAGGATGAGTGATAGTTAGTATTGGTGGAAAATGGCAGAGAAGGAAGGAAGGAAGAAAAGGAGGGAGGAAGGAAGGAGAGAAGGAAGGAAGGAAAGGAGCGAGGAAGGAAGGAAGGAAGGAAGGAAGGAAAGGAGCGAGGAAGGAAGGAAGGAAGGAAAGGAGGGAAGGAAGGAAAGAAGGAAGAGAGAAGGAGGGAAGGAGGAAAGAAGGAAGGAAAGGAGGACATCATGATTAGATATAATGTTTTGGATCAGCAAATCCTTATAAGAGTTCAAATAATGGGTTTTTGTGTCCGTGTGGTTAAGTCAAATTTAAAAGGAGATAAAATATGATAATAAATATATGAATAACTTACACACACGTCCTTTATTTTGTAGACCCAGCATAAAATTTGTGGTGTAACCATAAAAAATGTGTACCTAATAATTAAACTTAATGCTAAATTCTCAATAAAAACCCATATCAAGTAGTTTGGAGATAGGACTGAACCATGTTATGTAAATAGAGGGGAGGTGTTTGGGCAATACAGAGGCTTTGGGTGGTTAATTTTTTTCCAGAAATAAGAAAGATTATATTCTATTAACGTCTATTAATGACGATGAGTTAACAAAAAAATAACTAATGTTCTAATATTTGTCATGGATCCTTAGTTGTCCTAACTTTTCACCCCCTTACAGCGCCCCCTGTTTGTTGCATGCACCCCCTTTATCTCTATCTGTATTCTGTCTCTCTGCACTTTCAGCCATAAGATAAAGACACAAATTGCCCTCTTAAAATATCTCATTTCAGCCGAGTGTGGCCGTCTTTATGTGGTAAACAGCAGAAGCCTGTATCTCCCAGGTGCTACAGTACTGTGTGTAATTAACGAGAGCTTGCTTGTTCAGCACAACTTAGCCAGCTAAAAAAAATAAATAAAAAAATATGATTATCTGACACTTATAAGAGCTGCTAATGGCTCACTACATTGTACTAACACATTGTACTGTGACTCATTATAGTAGCGAGGCTTTAAGAAACAAGAGGCCTTTTAGTATCGCAAGTGTCACTGAGAATCACCAAAATAAAAGCCAGCGTCTCAAGGGATAGCGGTGAATTACAGTCAATTGAGTTTCTAGTGTTATACATATTATTTACTGCAGTTTCTATTCTATTCAGAGTGGAGACAATATAAAATGTTTGGCAGCACCAACACACTTACAACCAAGCCAAGCATGACTGAAATAGCATCAGTGGTAAAGTACAGAGAACAGAACTTGTGTTATGGTAACAAATCAGAGCTTTAGAGCTTTAGAGCTTTAGACCGACGACGACAGTTTCCTTTTGCATAGACGCTGCTGATCGCTGAGATTACTTCAAGCAAATATTCAGCATCTTCATATACCCCCCACCCCCCACCCCTATTTTCATACAAGTACTTTATACAGGTAGTCGCAGCCATTAATCAGGATTTAATAAAAGGCCAATAATAGCCCAATAAATCACTCTAATGCTAGTTCATGTCCATTAATTATAGGGTTTAGCAGGTAAGTGAGTGTGAGAGGACGGGGGAGTGAGATTTACAGGGTGTGGTATGTGTTGAGAGGAGTTTTTAAAAGTGAAACGGCATGTTGTGTGTTGTGTGGCAACAGAAGAATAATGGCAACCGAAGAGAATATTTTTATACATCTCTTATTTAATCTACCGTATCATACCTATTGAACTGGTGAGAGTTTATAGTTCTTTGCCAGATTCAGTCATTTACTATATAGATGACTGACATTTGGAGCTCTATTCTAGGCTCCAAATGTCTCAAAAGGTCTTAAAATAATAGTGAGGTGTCCATGAAGATTGACAGAGGTATTCTTTGCTGCTGTACAACCTATAGTAGCTGCAAAACTTGTGAAAAATGCAAAAGGTCCTCTCTAGAGCCAATTTGTCTGTTCTGGGCTACCGTAGAAACATGTGGCGCTTTTCCACTACACAGTTCCAGTACTACTCGGCTCAGCTCGACTCGACTCGGTTCCAGGAACGACCTTTTCCATTACAAAAAGGTACCTACTCAACTTGGGTGGGGTCGTCATAGCAACGGCTCTGCGAAACTGCCGTGACTTCGTTTTATACGCGACACAAACACATAAACAATGGAGGACATGGAGGCGATGGTGTACTTGCTGCTGTATGTGGCTTTCTGTCACACACAAAGCAAGAAAACTGAGCCGTATGGCTGTAACACTGTTGCCGGTATTTAAAAATGCCGGGTTTGATTCTTGTGTGGGATGGCTCATGACTCTTCCAGCGACAACTCTTCTGACCAATCAGTGGCTGGCAGTCTGTTGACGTCACATTTAATATCGGCTCGGCTTGCTTGGAACCTCAGCAGAGCAGGTACTAAAAAAGTAGCAGGTACCAGGTACCAGGTACTATCCCTAGTGGGGACGCAAAAAAAACTGTCGAGGCGAGCCGAGTCGAGTCGTGCTGGAACTGTGTAGTGGAAAAGCGCCATAATAGTGAGGTGTCCATGAAGATTGACAGAGGGTTTTCTTTGCTGCTGCCAAATATGTACAACCTACAGTAGCTGCTGCAAAACTTGTGAAAAATGCAAAAGGAGCCAATTTGTCTGTTCTGGGCTACTGTAGAAACATGGTGGTGCAACATGCTGTGCTCCATGGAAGATGATCCTTTCCTTATCTAGATATAAAAAGGCTCATTCTTAGGTAATTAAAACACAGTCACTCTTATCTTCTTATCTTCAGGTGATTACACACTAATTAAAACATATTTAATGAATATTATATTACATTTCTGCCAAGTCCGAAGTCTGCTAGACACTATTAAATTCTGCCATGGCTTTAATATGGAGGACTGGTTGATGTTATGACAGACTGAAACATTCAAGAATTGATAAAAACAAACTCTCTGTTCCACTAGATTTTTTCAGCAAATAGCCAGCAGAGGGGTCAGTCTTCATCTCTCTGTGTCCAACATACTCACAGCCTGTAGTGTCTCTACATCTATAATAATAATAACATGACATTCTGCTTGGTACAAACCTGTGCACATACACACTCACACACATGCACATACACACTCACACATGCACATACACACTCACAAATGCACACACACACTCACACATGCATACATATTCACACATGCACACATCCCGTCTGTTTTAACTGTTCCTTCCTTCCTTCCTTCCTTCCTTCCTTTCCTTCTGTCCTCTGTCATTCTTCATCTTTTCCTTTCTCCCTCCTACCTACCTACCTTCCTTCTTTCTTTCCTCTGTCCTTCCTTCCTTCAATCCTCCTTCCTTTCCTTCCTTCCTTCTTCCTTCCTTCCATCTGTCCTTCCTCCTATCTTTCCTCCCTTCCTTCTTTCCTTCCTTCCTCCCTCCTTCCTTCCTTCCTTTCCTTCTTCCTTCCTTCCTCCCTCCCTCCCTTCCTTCCTTCCTTCCTTCCTTCCTTCCTTCCTTCCTTCCTTCCTTCTTACTTCCTCCCTTCCTTCCTTGACTCGAAGACAACAGGAGGGTTAAAGAAAAAAACTACATCATTGTATATATATAGATAGTTTCATCTATACATACAAATGGTATACATTGTAACATTTGTAATGCTTGTATGCCTCTCTCTGTATATTTTTTAAAAATGTATTATCTATAATATATTATATTTATAAGTAACCGGTACATACTCACAGCCTGTAGTGTCTCTACATCTATAATAATAATAACATGACATTCTGCTCGGTACAAACCTGTGCACATACACACTCACACATGCACATACACACTCACACATGCACATACACACTCACACATGCACTCACATGCTTCCAGTGGCAGAGGAATGATGGAGGAGGGGTGGTATTTCTATAAAGAAACAGTCATATCTCAGTAATTACAGGAGACACTGACAGTGATCCATTAGCTTTGCTGCGGTGGGCTACATGCTGGCTAACTGGTACACACAAAAAAAGGTACACAGTGCTATGTTTATATGTAGAGAAACACACATCCTGTTATTATGCACTTACAAATCCCCAGCATGTATTCAGTGCATGCTGCAATCACAGAAGGACATATATTTAAGGTCACACGTACATAAATCAAACTGGAAAGCTCCTCTTGTGCTGCTGGACACTGATAAGTATTATAGACTGTTATCATTTATATCAAACTCAATCCACAGCTGTTATTACCACTGTGTGTTTTATCATATCTGTGACTTGCAGCATGATGCACTTCATATTACAGTTCATCCTTTTCCTCCCATTTGTATTTTATTACATATTTCTAACTTAAAAAGGGTCAAAGTTTATTTTAATTTTTATACAATGCAAGATTGGACAAAGAAATTCAGTTTAACCCCTCCATGCTTTACAAATATTAAAATGTTTTAAATGATAACAGAATAAAATAATGTATTTGGCCATAAAATACAACAAAGTGTATAAAAGCATTAAAGATGAAATTAACCTTTGTGTCATCCTCCTGGGTCAAATTGACCCCGTCTGTTTTGACTGTTCCTTCCTTCCTTCCTTCCTTCCTTCCTTCCTTCCTTCCTTCCTTCCTTCCTTGCATCCATCCATTCATCTGTCCTTCCTTCTTCTCTCTTTCTTTCCTTCCTTCTTTTCTGCCTTCCTTCCTTCCTTCCTTCTACCTTTCTCTCTTCCTTCTTTCCTCTGTCCTTCTTCCTCTTTTCCTTTCTCCCTCCTACCTACCTACCTTCCTTCCTTCCTTCCTTCTTTCCTCTGTCCTTCCTTTCATTCCTCCCTCCCTTCTTACTGCCTCCTTTCCTTCCTTCCTTGGTCCCTTCCTTCCTTCCTTCCTCTGTCATTCCTTCCTTCCTCCCTCCCTTCTTATTCCCTCCTTTCCTTCCTTCCTTCCTTCCTTCCTTTCTCCCTCCTTCTTCCTCCCTTCCTTCCTTGACTCGAGGACAACAGGAGGGTTAAAGAAAACTACATCATTGTATATATAAACATAGTTTCATGTATACATACAAGTGGTAAACATTGTAACATTTGTAATGCTTGTATGCCTCTCTCTGTATATTTTTAAAAATGTATTATCTATAATAAATTAAATAACAGGCACTTTCATTCATTGTAATTCACACCTCTCTTTGTTCTACAAGCATATTCGTCTTTTTCTATTTTCTTTTGTGGACTGTATTACACATACATAGGCCTATACATTTATGACAGATAGTATATCTACTGTGTACATGTTATGTTTATTGTTTATTGCATATCGAGCATCTTTGGCACAAAAAGTTGCTTAAGGAAGAAAAAGGTTGTATCTGTTATTTATTTAATCTATCATATTTTAGAAAACACACTCATGCAAGTGCAAAAGATGACAACATGATGATGAAATAACGATGTGCATATGTACAAATGTATATCACAGCCTTTTTCAGGAGCTCCCTTTCATAAAACAATCCATTCACAAAAGCTGAAACCTTCTTGTAGCTCTAAACCATATTCATCACCTCCCTATTCCACACACACACACACACACACACACACACACACACACGCTTATCCACATGCAGAGATACACACCCATACACAAACACATTTTCTGCAAAGATATTTCAACACAACATGAGGTCATGGCACCACGGATAAGATCTCACAGCCTGGCTCTGTTCCAGGCCTCTTTCTCTGATATGCTCACACACACACACACACACACACTTCATCACCTAATGATGAGGCTCTCTGGATCGAGGAGTAAAATGAGCAACGCCGGCCAAAAAACGCCTTGTTTCAAGACTGGAGTTGTGATAATTACTGTCATTACCAAGCAGGCGATTTGAAAAGGGACAATATAGCCATCGTCCAGTTGTAGTGGTGAATGAAAGTGTGAGTGAACTCATGTTAATCTCAGCTACTTCACTGTGAGGAGTCCATTATCATTTTAGACTGTCGACTTTTCTTGTGAATCACAAGTTTGCTGTTGGAGCTGCTCTATGTTACGAATGAAGCCAAAGTCCTCTCCATAAATACAGATAAAAACCCAAACAGGGCAGATTCCTTCACACAAACCATTTATCATTATGCATATAGTACTGTATATATACATTATATAAACTAGGGCTGTCAGTGTTAATGCGTTAATCGCGATTAGATTAATGCAATTAAAGTGGCCTCCTGCAGTAAACCTACCGCGCTGATGGAAAGTAAGAGAGCTACTGGACTTTTGAACAGCTTGTTTAACTTTAAAACATTTGGAGACGGTTCAGTTGACAAGTCAAAAGTAAAATGCAACCTGTGTCAAACGGAGTTTAACTACCACCGGAGTACGTGGAGTTTGAGTTAGCACCTCCACGCTAAACACCCAGGTGCAGCCAAGCGAGCCTCAGCTCCACCAAAGGACCATTTTGGAGTGTGGGAGTCGCAGCAGAGCCGTGATTGATTCCCAGTTAAGACACTCTGGTAAGAAATGCTTTACATTATGGGCTTAAAACTGCCTTCAAATGTAAAATAACAGGATTTTAAACACGCAATTCAAAATGCGATTAATCGTGATTAACTGGAAATTCTGCGATTAACCTCGATTAAAGTAATTATTACCAATAATATATGAATCTAATTTTGATAATTGATGATAAATATTGTCTGAGTTGGAACATTTCTTTCATGTGTTGAATTGGCTGAAAATGTGCTCTGTCTACTGTATGTGGTGAACGCTGCACAAACTCTTTGAAGTGTGAATAAAAACTCAGACAAGTTCAGAACAAGTTCAGAGCTTATCACCAACATTTTACCATCGCAGAGCAAATCAAGAGATTTCCAAGCCTGTCATAAAAAAAACCTGATTTCCATTAAGTTTTTCCTCCTTATCTAAATAGTGGTTTCATTAGATGCTGAGTCATATCTGAGTCAGAAACAGCTGAAAGTCATACCTTTTCTATCCGTCAGTAGAATATGAGCTCCATTACTCGGTGCTACACACACACACACACACACACACACACACAAACACACACACAAGGTTTCCATCCAAAACCATTTATGCAACACTTTCAGCAAACCAGGTTCACTGCAAAGAGCTTCAGCAACAATAGAAGGAAAACATAAACATCATAAACAAGAGTAAATATTTATGTAAAGCTTGTTTATTTTATGCATCCTTATCTTAAGAGCTGTTTCCAACCTATATACATGAAGTTATTACATTTTCCTATTGCATGAGATGAGAATTGCCGTCATATTTACTTTCCATTATCATCTGTTTTTAGTCTGTGACTTGAGAAGAGTTTTATTGTTTTGTTGACAAGCGCTCTGAGAATCCAAGATGAGAGAAATGATTCAATAATGGTGAAAATATAAAATGTGCAAAATTCATAGCTGTTGGCTAAGAGTTAGACAGTTTAGTTTATATACATTTAACAAGCCTGTAAGATATTCCAGCTGCCACTATATCAAATCACCAAGTGATCAAATATGAAAAGCACAGTTAACAGTTTAACCTTCCTGTCGTCCTCCCGGGTCAAATCCGTCCTTCCTTCCTTCTTTCCTCCCCTCCTTTCCTTCCTTCTTCCTTCTTCCTCCCTTCCTCCCTTCCTCCCTCCTTCTTTCTTCCTCCCTCTTTTCCTTTCCTTCCTTCCTTCTTACTCCATTCCATCCATCCTTCCTTCCTCCCTACTTCCTTCTATCCTCCCTCCCTCCTACCTTCCTTCGTCCTTCCTTCCTTCCTTCCTCCCTTCCTTCCTTTACTTCTTTCTTCCTCCCTCCTTTCCTTTCCTTCCTTCCTTCTCCCTCCCTCCTTCCTTCTTTACTCTCTCCCTCCTACCTTCCTTCGTCCGTCCTTCCTACCTTCATTCCTTTCCTTCTTTCTTCCTCCCTCCCTCCCTCCTTTCCTTTCCTTCCTTCCTTCTTCCTCCCTTCTATCCTTCCTCCCTCCTTCCTTCTTTCCTTCCTCCCTCCTACCTTCCTTCATCCATCCTTCCTACCTTCCTTCCTTCCTTCCTTCCTTCCTTCCTTCTTCCTACCTTCATCCCTTCCTTTCCTTCCTTCTTCCTTCCATCCATCCTTCCTTCCTCCCTCCTTTCCTTCCTTGACTCGAGTACAACAGGAGGGTTAACGTTTTTTTTTTTTTATATTTCAAGATAATAATTCAGTTTTATTCATCCATAAAATAGCTTGAGATCTGAAATATATTGGTAATATATCGGTAATATCTCTGTTTCTAACTCGTAAAATGTGTGAAAATAAACTCAATAATCAACAGATAACTATAAAAAAGATTTAACAATGGAAACTAATTTTTCAAAGCAGTTTTATTACACAATATTTGGCTGACAGTTTTACCCTCTAACTGTAACCAGATCAGCTTTTTCTCAGTGAAAATAACCCCACTTATGTTCCTCGCTCATTTTCTTGCACAGAGTGATATTTGCCTCCTTTATTTTTAGGGACAGCTGTTCAAAATTTTCCCTTTCATTCACACTGTTGGCACAGTCATCATTGATTTAGCCTAAGCCCTTTGCTTGGCACTGAGCGGCTATGAGAAGAGGCTTAAGTGCAAGTGCCAAAATCTGACACTTGTAGAAACCCTGATACTTCGTCAAGTGATACCAACTGGGCTTGTCAAGAGAGAAACTCTGTCCCATGTCTCTGTCAGTGTGTGTGTGTGTGCATGTGTGTGTGTGTGTGTGTGTGTGTGTGTGTGTGTGTGTGTGTGTCAGGGTTATTATAGTTTAAACATTTTCATTAGCTTTTATTTTTATTTAGTTTTTCAGTTTGCTTTTTTGTTTCAGTTTAGTTTTAGTTAGTTTAACAAGTGATTAAGTAGTTTTAGTTTAGTTTCATTTTGAAGGAATTGGCTAGTTTTAGTTTAGTTTTTATTTAGTTTTAGTCTTAGTTTTTAGTGTTTCAGGTATTAGGAGGAAAGCCTTGATTAGTAGAAGCTGTAAAGGATGAAATAATACTGACACTGTGTTTGGTACTAGCCCGTTATCTCAACAAGTCAAACTGAACACTATACAGTCACCATGGAGACAATGAAAAGAAAACTAAAACTAAGCTGATTTTATCTGCTATTCACTTTAGTTTTAGTTAGTTTTGCATTGTTCATTGTAGTTTTTATTTAGTTTTCCTTTTTATTTCAGTTTACTAAATTATTTTTTCACTGCTAGGTTTAGTTTTAGTCTTAGTTTTAGTTAACTATAATAACCCTGGTGTGTGTGTGTGTTTGTGTGTGTGTGTTTTTCTATCCTGGTGGGGACCGATACCTGAAATATTACTAACCCGTGGGGGCCGACTCCTGGTTAGGGTTAGGGTTTCAATCCAACATTTGTTCAAATACTGAATATTAATTGTACTGTGGCTAACAGTGATGTCAATTGTATGCCAATAGACGTTAGCATTACGGGTCCCAACGAGGGGGGAAAAATTCAGGTTTCAAATTTATGTGAGAGTTATTGATATTTCAAGTATTTTTTTGTTCAAACTGAATTATGATGCATTTAGGAGTTAAAATTACGTCTCTAGACCCTTTAGAAAGGCTGGACCCCACGGTACATCAGCCAGTCAGGAGTCCCCACGAGGTAGTAAAAACACGTATGTGTGTGTGTGTGTATGTGTGTGTGTATGTGTGTGTGGGATCTTGTATTAGGGACCATCAGTAGACAAAAAAACAAGCCAAAAAACTCATTGTAATACATTATACAGCACGTGCATTGGATAATAATGCAAATAATACCATATAATACATAAAATACAACACCAAAAAAATCTAAATCAACACCTTCTGATACAAATTTGACAGAAGCCAAAAAAAAACCAAATATTACATCAATCTCTCCAATCTTCTTGTCTGAAGTACTTCAATGAGTTTCTGTTTTATAGGAGGAACAGCTGGTTCTTTTAATGCTTTCGTGATCCTTCTCTTCCCAAAATACCTAACATCAATGAACTATTTTCACACGACAGGAAACTCACATAAAGTTTGTTTTAGTTCTGTTTAGTTTATTTTAGTTTAGTTCAGTAAGCATGAAAAACTAGGAATCCTACATAAAAACAAATCTTATTCCAATCTTTTTACCCAACAGTTGATTATTTCACACGAGATGTTTTTGTATTTTTTTTTCATCTACTTCTGTGCAACAATCAGAGTTCATCAACTTTTATCAAAAAACAATGTGTTGACAATTTTGGTGTTTGCGTATTTGGCCGGCGATGTCATTTAAATCTGATCAAATACACCCACACACAGTCTCGATGAAGCAGATTAACTGAGTTTTTGACTGTTAAACTCTAATTAAATAATAATGATGGAAGGTTGTTGCATATTTAGTTATAACTGTTTAATTAGAGGGGCTTTAAGTTGAGTGCAGTTCAGCTGTGGTAAGATAATTGAAAACAGGGGTGAACAGCACCATTACAAACAGCAACATATCAACAACACAGTAAAAAGAAAATTCAGTGTAGTTACAAAAGAAAGAATGATGACTACTTTACTTAATGTTTAACCCTCCTGTTGTCCTCAAGTCAAGGGAGGAAGAAGAAGGAGGAAAGGAGGAATGAAGGAGGAATGAAGGGAGGACGGAAGGAAGGAAGGAAGGAAGGAAGGAAGGAAGACAGAAGGAAAGGAGGAATGAAGGGAGGAAGAAGGAAGGAAAGAAGGAAGGAAGGAAGGAAGGAAAGGAGGGAGGGAGGAAGGAAGAAAGGAAAGAAGGAAGGGAGAAAGGAAAGGAAGGACAGAGGAAAGAAGGAAGGAAGGTAGGAGGGAGGAAGGAAGGAAGGAAGACAGTAGGAAAGGAGGAATGAAGGGAGAGAGAGAGGGAGGGAGGGAGGAAGGAAGGAAGGAAGGAAGGAAGGAAAGGAGGAAGGGAGGAAAGAAGACACAAGGAAAGGAGGAATGCAGGGAGGAAGACGGAAGGAAATGAGGGAGGGAGGAAGGAAGAAGGAAGGAAAGGAGGAAGAAAGAAGGAAGGGAGAAAGGAAAGGAAGGAAGGACAGAGATTTCGACGAGATACGCCTGTACTAAAACATTCAGCTGTAACTCCACTATGTTATATTAGATAGACCTCATGGTGCATATGCTGAACCATTACTTTAAAGCCTGTGTAAAGTTCCTTTGTTTCAATGTAGGCACCTACGGCTTATAGGTATGTGGCGTATTTATGTTCAAAATAAATATTTTTTAATAATTCAGTGGGTGCGGCTTATATTTAGGTGCGCTTCATAGTCCGGAAATGACGGTACTAGTTTTGTGCTGCTCTGGCTGCTTTAGAGTTAATCAGGATCGGGGAAGAAAGTGGTCAGTGTGATCTATTAACAGATATTTATGAACTCACCATTACTTAATGATTCATTAATATTATATCTTCCAGTCTGCTCTCTAGAGTTATAAATGAATCACTTTTTAATGATTCATTAATCATCAAGTCATTCCTCATTTGTTCTTTTAGTAACTTGGTGAAGTTTTATGTACAGTATTGTCAAGTTTTTACCAAAAAAGAAGCCCACCCAAGAGGAGAGGATGAACTCAACTTTTAAAAGTGTGATTCAGAGGAAAACATGGAAAAGAACAGCTACAGTATATGTGATGTCTAAACATTACCTCAAATGTATTTTTTTAGCATTGCAATGACCTGATTTCTTTTGTTAAATGTTATGTTTGCTAAATAAAGGTTTACAGTAAACCATGAGTCAGTAAGAGTGGGAATAAAGATAAACAGAATTTAAAAAGGGAAAGAAAAAAAACAGGATCTAATGAAGCAAATGAAAGCAAAAAAAGGGGAAAGTGAGAGTATCATGACTTAAAGGTCACAGAGAGTGTGATCAGTGACCCGGAGCTTGAGGCAGGGGGACCATTACTTATTAGTGAAGGGTGTGTGGTGTGTGTGTGTGTGTGTGTGTGTGTGTGTGTGTGTGTGTGTGTGTGTGTGTGTGTGAATGATTGAGTGCCTGTGACTGTTTGTGTCATTATTACATTAGAGAGAGAGAATAAGATAAGAGAGGGGGTGGGAAGCGTGGGAGTGCATTTTTCCGCATTTGCAAAGGAAAAAGTTTGTGTGTGTGTGTGTGTATGTGTGTATGTGTGTGTGTGTGTTATGTTTCGGAGAGCAATATTTGTTTCTTGTGTGTTTGTGCATTAGATAAAACATTATCACCGTCTGTTTCAAACATGCTCCAACCAGCCCGAGACAGCCAACATGGCAATTACAGCATGGAGGCTATTAGGGGTCAAAGGTCAACCCAGAAAGAGCAGTGAAGTCACCTCAGATAACTTTTAACAACCCGAGCAGTTAATTAGTGAGTGAGAACGAGTCACGGCTACTGGCTGTTGTTTTATTAGACATTCCTGCTGAATGTTTTCTCCCGCTATGCACAGGTTATTTAACTTCCTCCTAATGTTTGATATTAATATACAAGAAATATATCACAACAAAACACCACACACACACACACACACACACACACATACCTGTTTTTACTACCTCGTGGGGACCCTGACTGGGTTCCAGCCTTTCTAAAAGGGTCTAGAGACGTAATTTTAACTCCTAAATTCATCATAATTCTGTTTGAACAAAAAAATGGCTTGAAATATCAATAACTCTCACATAAATTTGAAACCTGAATTTTGCCCCCCTTGTTGGGACCTGTAATGCTAACGTCTATTAGCATACAATTGACATCACTGTTAGCCACAGTACAATTCATATTCAGTATTTGAACAAATGTTGGATTGAAACCCTAACCCTAACTCAGGGGGCTAATCGCTAAGCTAATATGCAAATACGAAGCTAATATGCTAATATACACACTTACACACTGCAGTACCGTGTGTGACCTCTGGGGGGGACCAGGAGTCGGTCCCCACAGGAAAAATCGGTCCCCACGGGTTAGTAATATATCAGGTTGCGCTCCCCACCAGGATAGAAACACACACACACACACACACACACAGACTATAAAATGTGTTGTTCAAATAACCACTTTTTGTTTAATAAGACTTAAAATATTCATGTTTTCTGTAGTGAAGGCATTTGTATTTTTGACAACACGCTGCAAGAAATAAATAAATAAAAAAAGACACCCACAGCAGGGACATTAGCTCCTTGTGTGGATGTTTTATATCCAGATTTATCAGCTCAAGGACATTTCTGTGGAAAATATTGTTATTATTGTTCTTGTAGGAATAGGTATGAAACAAAACATTATCAGTTTAGTCAGTCTGGCAAAATATTTCTACCTTTGCAATGAGATAATTTGACAGAAATCTCACTCGAGGAAAACAGGAGATTTAGGCAGTTGCAAGCACAAGAAAGTGGGTTAGATTTAGATTTAGAGGAATTACTCATTACCTGGGAGGCATTTCTTATTTCTAAATTGGGTATTTTAAGCCTTAGAAGGTTGCATGAGGAACTAAGCTTAACAACTATTTTGTATTATTCCCTAGATTACAATTGTTCTTTCATTTGAGGAACATGTTAAAGGAATTAAAGGAGAGATCTGATGAGATACAACAAATTCACACGGGAATCAGATCAGAATTTTGAATATTGGAGACATTAAAGACAAAATATTGTATTTAATGTAGATATGTTGAACAGTTTAAGGCATCCATCATGATTTATATTGAAAACCTTTTATCTGGTAAAGGAAAATGTAAAATTTTGTATGAAATATTGACAAAAGATTATATATATTATATATGATGCTGTTTTATATGCCTTGAATGTATGCTGATTCCTACTGTAGGATGTACACTATATGAGATACACCAAATTCACACAGAAATCAGATCAGAATTTTAAATATTTGAGACATTAAAGACCAAATATTGTATTTAATGAAGATATGTTGAACAGTTTAAGGGTAAAATTTGGTATCCATCATGATTTATAGTGAAAATTTCAAATTTTGCACAAAATATTGACAAAAGCTGATATATATTGATGATATATATTATATATGATGCTGTTTTATATGCCTTGAATGTATGCTGATTCCTAGGATGTACAGTATAAATCTGTAAATCTGAAGCAACAGTATACAGCCACCATCCTGATGAAGACAGCTGAAACTGTTTAGTGAAAGCGGCTGAAATGGAGATGAGTCATGCAACATGTTTACAGAGACGCTCACACAGGTCTGAACATCAGTGTGTGTGTTCACTCTCAAGGTTATGAAATGAAAGAATAATATTACCAAACCATCTCGAAAACTGTAGCTAGTGAATAAAATCTCTTTGCCAGCTTGTCATTTCAGCCAGCCGGCTCGTTCTCACTGTCAATACGGGAAGATTTGTTACTACAACATTCAAAGCTTATTATATGGTTAAAATCTCATTTCGGAGCATTAGCGAGATTTTGGAGAAACATTGCAAACATTTGACATCGATAAAGTACACACAGGCAACATGGGAATATGCAGAGTGCTGTGAGTGATTTCATCTATCTGGAAAATGACTTTAGCTCATTTGTATTTTCTTGTGTTAAACCGAAGCTACGTTAAAAAGAACAGAGATCAATGATTGCGTGTAAAGCCGCTTGCATTGCCGACATCGTATTAAGATAATCTGCTGATATTTGTTTTTTTTTTATCTGTGGACAGGAAGTAGTGAATAAAAATTCATCCTCCCATCCTTCCTTCCTTCATTCCTTCCTCCCTTCCTCCCTTTCATCTTTCCTTCCTGTCTTCTTTTCCTTCCTTCCTTCCTTCCTTCTATCTGTCTTTCCTCCCATCCTCCCATCCTTCCTTCCTTCATTCCTTCCTCCCTTTCATCTTTCCTTCCTGTCTTCTTTTCCAACCTTTCCCCTTTTCTTTCTTTCTTCCTTCCTTACTTTCATTATTTCCTTCCTTTCCTTCCTTCTCCTTTTCTTTCCTTCCCACCTTCCTTCCATTTGTCCTTCCCCCCTTTCTGCCTTCCTTCCTTTTGTCCTTCCTTCCTTCGTTCGTTCCTTCCTTCCTTCCTCATTCCTTCCTTCTTTCCTTCCTTCCTTCCATTTGTCCTTCCTCCCTTTCTGCCTTCCTTTTGTGCTCCCTTCCTTTCTTCCTTCCTCCCTCCCTCCCTCCCTTCCTTCCTTCCTTCCTTCCTTCCTTCCTTCCATCTTTTTAATGGTCCGGCCCACATTAGATCAAATTGAGTGGTTTGTGGTCTTTGAATGAAAATGAGTTTGACACCCCTGAAGTAGAAGGTTTGATTCCTGCAGATACTGTGTATAAAGAAAATGTATGCCCACCCAGATAGAGCACACTTGGCCGACATCTCTCCACAAAATGGCAGATATGAGTTGCATTTACCACTTGTACTGTATACGGTTATATTTTAAAATGCTACACTGTAATAATCATGCTGGTCTATATAAAGAAAACCCATCCACCACCATTTTTTTGAAAAATACCACGCTGTAACACTCCCCCCCATTGCCAATAACCTCAGCAAACATTCCCCCTTCTTCACGTAACCAAACCCTGCTATCACTGTATTTACATTACCCAAAATGAATGACCCTAATCGAGTGTGGCCTACAGTTCCTAAATCATTGAAAACAGCCATTGCGGCCTGACAACATGTTCAATTTTCCAGCCGCCTCACCTCATTTTTATTCTGCGTGTGATGCCCAGTGTCATGGAGCAGCGGTTTCAAGCCCAAGCACGAGTAATGGAAAGGAGGAAGGGAGGGGAGAGAGAGAGAGAGAGAGAGAGAGAGAGAGAGAGAGAGAGAGAGAGAGAGAGAGAGAGAGAGAGAGAGAGAGAGAGAGAGAGAGAGAGAGAGAGAGAGAGATCAGAGGCCTGCAATGGTTTAAAGCACCATGCATCTTTTCTATCTGACGGACTCCGCTGGTTACCGAGTCGATGGTTCACTGGGCCATGAAGGAGCCGATTTGTTCTCCTACCCCCTTCGACTGGCTCTGGATTTAGCTAGCCACCGCACTGTAAGAAAAAAAAAAAAAGAAAAAAATCCATCTTAACAAGTTGTTTAATCTGGTATCGTTTATATTCGTCTTTAAAAGAAAAATCCAGCGATGTGAGGAAATGCAGATTTCACCAGCAGATTTGTTCCGAGCGAGACAAATCACTCCGCGAGGCAATTCAAACAGTTTCACTTGATTAAAAAAAAAAAAAAAAACATGGCGGGTTGGATTAGGAACAAACACACTGTGAGATTGATATGGATCTTTCCAACAGTCAAAGCTTATTGTGTTATTCCAAGATTCGGTCAATGAAGTCTCCAAGAAATTGTTTGTATTTGAATTTAAAAGGAGCTTCCAGATTTTTCTAAACGTTCCTAATTGAAAAAAGACTCGAGGACTCAACAATAAATGGCCCGTTGACATGTTTTGCAGTAAAAAAAAAGGGAGGTGATAGATGTGGGTTATATGTGAAACAGAGGTGAAAGTATAGCGCGGGTGGACTGGAGCACTTTCAATCATTAGACACCTCAGACCGTAAGGATTCAGAGACGGAGGAAAGGAGGGATTCTTAGAAAGTATGACAAGTCCAAGTTACTGAGTCATACATCAAGACATCGTTGGAAAATACTTGAAAGATATGTTCCAATGTCTTAAAATAATACTCATATGCATATTTAAAGAGAGCTACTGGTCACTGTGATTGTCTTTTCCTTTCTAATGCAGCTTAAAGTGATTCCACAGTCCTTCCTTTTGTGGAAAACATGTATTTTAAAGTTCAGTTGAAGCTAATATGAGGCTTTAGAAATCCCAAAGTTAGTCTTTTTAGTCTGTAATTCCCTCCTTGTGGTTCTATTGTTCCACCACAGTCCAGTAAATGGGAATACTTTATTAAAAAGACTAACTTTGGATGACGTCCACTTGATTGGGCTTATACTCGAGAGGCTGCATTTTTACAGCAGAACAATGACTTTGAGATTTGTTCCTAATTTCCTACACTAATTTCTTTCAGGAGATATAATTACAGTCAGCAGTAACTCTTTATATGTGCATGTGTATATTTGCATTGTTACAAATGACTGTAAATTAAAAAAGTCTGCTCGTGATGTTGGACTAAGTAATTCTAATTCATCACCAATAACTTTTTGTTCTTCAAATTAAATGACAAGGTATGTAGTTTATATCTGATATGACGTCCATGTTGGCAGGATAGCATAATTTATCAGTGCCCTTTAATAATTGTCTTACCTGGTGCTGTGGAGGATAAAGTTTGGTTAGGTTAAGGCACAAAAATGCCTAGAATAGTGTTAGGAAGAGATCATAGATTTGATTAAAATGAGTACTTTGTTAGGAAACTTTGGTCATGATAGTTAAAATAATAATGACTAAGTTAAGGTTGAAGTTTGTGGTTAAAAGAAAGTGAATAGAGACCATAAACATATGTTCAACAGCTGCAACGATACTGTAAGTTAGTTAATTGATTAGTTGATCCACAGAAAATGAATCTACAACTATTTTGATCTTTTTTTTTAAATCATTTTTATTGATTTTCCAGCTTCTGAGGTGTTTATATTACCAGATTTCCCAGCTTTATATGATAATTTTTCATATTTTCTGACACTTTATAGTCCAACCAATGACTAAAAATAACAAAATTATTTTCAGATTAATTAATAATGAGAATGAACATCAGTTGCAGGCTTAATATGATGTTTTTTGGAAAGTAAATGACTGATACTGTCTTTTCTCTAGTTCAGATATAAAAAGCTGCAAAATTAATTTGTTTATTCATGGATTTTTTTGGATCTGATCACTTCAACAAGGTCTCATTTAAACTTGAGACAAATTGAACATGACAAAGCCAGCAGTGTGGCGAAAACAAAGGGGCCAAAGTGATATACTGTCTTGTTATCTTTGGGTTCTGAGGCCTAAACAGTCGGAGAATGACTCATTGAGAAAGAAGCCGGTCTGTCGGCAGGGACACTGTCACTCCATCTCATTGATTATTTGGTCAGACCAGACGATTGTTTACAGGACAATCAATAGTTAGTGCAAATTGTAATCACAGCTAACACACACAAATGCATGAAAGCAGCCAATCATTCATCTCAGTCAGGGAGTTTAGGAAGTGTGGCAGCACGGAAACCTCATTTTAATCTATACATCAATGCTTTATATATCCTAAGCAGGTCAGCTTGTGTGTGGGCGTGGACATTAAAAAACAACGACACATGTACAGACTCACAAACCACATGACTGCTGTTTAAAATATGCAAACGCTTGTCTGTTTAAGCATGTGTTACTACAGGATGTAAGCTCACCAGGTCGGCCTCCTTACATCACATGAATCTGCACATTCACAGCTGATATTTAATGCCAATTCTTGACGCCAATGCTTATATGACATAAGATTTATTTATGGATTACAGACGCAAAACAAAATCAAAGGGGTTAACATGTTGAAGTGAAAACAAGTATATCCAGCATGGTCCAAAAGACAAGAAACATAAAAGAGACACATTCAACATAAAAAAATCTAATCCAAAATCACATCCACAGTTTAACACTTTCATACTGTTCATATTCTGACTCATAATTAGTCTCTACGCCACTTCACATTCATCAGTCATTAATACATGTTTGATTAATCCTTAATGAAGAGTGTATTATATTTATTTATGGAATAAAAAGACATTCACAATCACTATTTTATGGTCCAGGAGAACATTTTTATAGAATATCAAGAATTCTGCTGCTAGCTTGGCGGCTAACTCTGCGGCTAGCTCAGCAGCTAACTCAGCTAACTGGCTAACTGTAGACTGTAGTAGTAGTAGTGTGTGCTGAATGTATTTATACCTCTACAGCAGCAGGGGCGGGTTTATGCTAAGCACTAAATCCTGAACACAGAAATCTTGAAACACAGTTTGTGAAGCCTAGCTCCACAATTCAAATCTAAATGGTTGAAATGCTTTTTACACCTTTTTCAGAAATACATTTATGACCTATTTAATGTATTTAGAAGAAAATGTCTGAATTCAGTTTACACGGTCTTTAAATGTGTCCTGTTTCTGATAACCAACTGGAATGTCTTTGTATGGTTTGCAGTTAAATTACTTAGTTATCTTATAGCTACTGAGCCTTCACGAATCTCCTCAGTTTCAGCTCCTGTCTCTTAAAAGTCCTCCTCCCACTGAGCCCACTCTACTATGAATGGTTAGTGCTGGATTAGCTTTTCCTCAACAGACGTAAACTAAACTAGTGGAAGGATTTCACTCCTTTCTCTTGATCTTGAAATTGAAACTTACATCTGAACATCTGTTGAGCAACTTTAGCCACAAACTATCTGACATCATCATGAGAAGTAGAGGTAACATTGCAAACCTTTTGTTCAGAGCATGAAGAAATCCTGGCTTTTGACTTGCAGGGAACACTTTTATATACATGTTCACCTCAAGTTTTGTAACTTAGACCATGTTTACCATAGACATCTGACATCATACCAGTATAAAAATAACAGAAAACCACAAAAAGCATGGCGTGTCCCCTTTAAACAAGACTTATATGAGCTTAATGAAAGACTCTACCCTGCAATATTAGTATTATGTCTGTATACAAGTATCAATATCATGCCAACTTATGTATTATTTATTTTAAAATGAGGGTCATTTATCTAAGAAGCTCTACCTCACATCTCACTCTCATTTATATCTCACTGGTGTGGTGCATAATCCAATAATTACTGAACAGATACTTCTTATATATATATATATATATATGTAGTAATCTTGGCACGATTGGATTCATGCATCATTTAAATGGAATGAATTGCTGAGAGCTCCTAAGCTAAATTCCCTCTGGAGATATTAAGGCTTTATTATCTGATTTCTTTTATGACTCATGCAATAGTTGTTATTCATTCTGTTGGTTGTCTGACTTTATATTTGTTTAACTCCTTGTTGCTTTTTGCAGCACTAGTTGCCTGGCAGTGTTCAAGGGCTGACTGTAAATGTCTTCTCTCTTGAAAAACAGATTTTGATCTCAATGAATTCATGAATTCATGTATCTGCAGATTGTGTAAGACCGACGTCTTCAAATGCGTGTGCGAGGCTTTAACCCACCCAGAACATTGATTATAGATGATTCAGTGAGACATTACATAACGAGATTTTGTACAATAATGACAACACAGGAAAAGCAATTTACCCCTATATTAAAATCTCCTTACAGCATCTGCTTTAAAGGATATGTTTGTTGATTTTCTACATTTCTCTTATTGTCAACTAATCTCATCTGCAGAGAAAAACCATTAATGAACTAATCATATACTGTGTATGTATCCAAAGCCTGATAGTGATCTTGTTTCTGCTGCAGTGGGTGACATGTTACTTCACCACAAAGATTATAATCATGTTAGTTTGTTTAGAAATGGCTCCAAAGACTAATTACAGGGGTCATGTCATGTTTTTTTTGCGATTTTCTGACATTTATATACTATTATAATGTTGAATGTCTATATTAAACTTGGTAAATGTTCTAAAACTTGAGGTGAACATATGTAAAAGTGCCAATTTTTACATCACATCGTTGCTAAGGTTGTTGCTAAGGCTCCATGTTTTATTTGCATCGTCCACTTGCATATTTCAGATTGGATTCAAGCTAGAACCATTAAGTATTTAAGAAGTCAAGATTTTGAGTAAAGACTAAGAATATAAAGTGAAATCCTACTACTATGGTTTGATTACGCCTCTGGAACCGGCAGAAGTCTGCTGAGAGGCAGCGAACCAATCAGAAGACAGAATGGGCTCATTGGGAGGGACTAAAACAACCTTGAGGTGAACATATGTAAAAGTACCACCTTTACATCAGATCGTCCAAAAAACCTTTGTTGCTAAGGTTGTTGCTAAGGCTTCATGATTTGTTTGCATCATCCACGTGGATATTTAAGATTGGATTCAAGCTTGAACCAATAAGTATTAATATGTAATAAGTAAGAATATGAAGTGAAATCCTACTACTAGTGTTTGATTACGTAGCCTCTGGAACCGGCAGAAGTCTGCTGAGAGGCAGCGAACCAATCAAAAAACAGAATGGGCTCATTGGGAGGGACTAAAACAACCTATTTCAACCAGATGCTGAATTGAGGGGCAGCGTATAGGAGAAGTATAAAACAAATAATGAGTTTTTTAATATTCCAGTTGAGCCAGTAATCCAGTGGAGCCCCCTGAATGAAAAAACATAGACCTGGCAAAGTGCAAGGAAACGCCCTCTTTCAAAGCAACGTATTTGGAAGTCTGACAATCTTGCTGCAGACCGTCACCCTCGGCCACTGCCTCTTTTTGAAGTTCATTTGTAAGTGAATTTCATAAGTGTGGCTGAATTGGAAACAGAAGCCTGCAGATCAATATTTGAATAGAAGTGCTTTGGTTTACTCCCCTGTGAGTGTGTTCGCATGCATTTGTGTGTGTGTGTGTGAGTGTGTGAGTGTGTGTGTGAGTGTGTGAGTGTGAGTGTGTGTGTGTGTCAGGCTGCCTTGGGCGGTGCTAGTGGGACCGATGCCAGACAGTTTACTGTCTGGAATTTGATGGGGCCTGGTAATGTTTTATATGCACTCGCCTCCATGATACATTATGAATGAAGCATACCATCCATCAAAGAGACAAAATAACAGAGTCAGACATCAGATGGAGGGACACAGACACAGAGTCATGTGTGGGCACGCACGCTTGTATATGAAAGTATGATTCTTTCATTTTGGCCACCATTTTTTTCTCTCTTTCTGTCTTTCTCAAATACATTCAAACACATGCAGCAGTAAAGTTTTTAACTCATCTCTCAGTTTGACAGCTTTGGCTCATGTTGTAACACAGGGAGCGATATACACACACACACACACACACACACACACACACACACACACACACACACACACACACACACACACACACACACACACACACACACACACACACACACACACACACACACACACACACACACACACACACACACACACACACAAATAGTAACCTAGTAGGATAAAAGAGAGCGGGACAGACTTCATTTGAAAATCCAAGAGCCCGGCCTCTCTCCTCTCTCCTCTCTCAACCCTGAGGTCTCCCATTTCCTCTCGTTCCCACAGATGTCTCCTTCAATGATGCACCATGGATTTATTGTCCACCACATGACAGAGAGAGCAGAGAGAACGATGCCAAAAGACAGATAGAAATATATTGAGCCGCTGAGAAACATAAACGAGAGAAAGAGAGTCAAAGATATTATGATAACACTGTCTATGATGACCATGTCTATAATGCACTACAAACATACTTACAACATTATAATCTGCTTATAGCAAATACAATTATAGTTATAAGCAATTATATTATATTCATAACACTTTATAACAATCATAAATCATTTTATAATGACTTAAAGGTGTATTATTTTGCAAGGATCAAGGATAGTTATAATACATTATATAATTTTATAAAGCATTATAATCACTGTTGTAATGTTATTATAAATGATTGACTAAAGTGGTCACTGGGTGCTTTTAATGAAGTAATGACATCCTGAGGTCTAGACAGATTTATTACATTACACGCTGGTTATAAGTTACTGTAAGTTGGCATTTATTACAATTATGCAAAAACAACAGAAAACATTGTAACTGTTGTCACACTGTCTTCAGCAGAGTCTGGTTGTATTTGTTGAATGACCAACATTATGGGATAAAATACTCTGTTAGACTTTGTAACTACTTTTTTCTTGGTGCAGAAAGTAAGTAAAAATATTTTGGAAAGTCAAATGTTGAGCCGGGCCACTGAGTCACTTCCACCACTCAAGAGTTTCCAAGGTCGATTGTTAATGAGTATAAAGGAGATCAATTATTGAGTATGAGAGATGAGACATTAGGTCGTGCATTAGTGTCGCCTGGAAACTTATTGACTCTTCTGAAAATCAAATTACTTTGTCTTTTTGAGGAAAAAATTATGGCAGAAGTTTTTCCTGCAGATCTTTTTTTTTTAATATCAAGTGGAAAAAAACACAACAAAACACAGTCGAGGTAGGTCAGACTCACTCATGGAGTATGTTTGTACACTAATATACCAGTTTTAGTTTTAGTTTTGAGCTCAAGTTTTAACCAGAACAAACAGATCAGAGCACATTACTCCAGATCTAAAGTTTTACACTGGCTCCCAGTCAGATTTTGAACAGATTTTAACCCTCCTGTTGTCCTCGAGTCAAGGAAGGAAGGAAGAAAAGAAGGGAGAAAGGAAAGGAGGGTGAATGGAGGAAAGAAGGAAGGAGGGAGAATGAAAAAAAGGAAGGGAGGAAAGAAGGACAAAGGAAAGAAGGGAGGGAGGAAGGAAGGAGGGAGGGAAGGAAGAAAAGGAGGGAGGAAGGAAGAAAAGGAGGGAGGAAGGAAGGAAGGAAGCATGGAAGGAAGGAAGGAAGGGAGGAAAGGAAAGAAGGAAGGGAAGGAAGGACGGAGGAAGGAAAGGAGGGATGGAGGGAAGGTAGGAGAGAGGAAGGAAGGAAGGAAGGAAGGAAGGAAGGAAGGAAGGAAGGAAGGGTCAAAACAGTTCTGCTACTGGTCTACAAATCACTGAATGGTTTAGGTCCAGAATACATGAATGACATGTTAGTAGAATATAAACCCAGTAGAGCTCTGAGATCTACTGACTCAGGTCAGATAGTTGAGCCCAGAGTTCAAACTAAACATGATGAAGCAGCTTTTACACAACTGGAACAAACTACCAGCAGAACTGAAATCATTTTTAAATCCAGGTTAAAAACACTTCTCTTCTCCTGTGCTTATGATTGAGCTCTTTTAAAGCACTTTACATTTTAATCTTTCATTTGCACTCTATGTCCTTTTAATGATTTTAAAGCTAATCATTATTTTATGCTGCAATCTTATATTTAATGCTCTATTCCAGCATTTTATTTCTCTCTTTCTATTTCTCTTTGTTTTTATTATTAGTGTGTGTGGGGGGGGGGGGGGGTTAATTATATGTTTTAATGTTTCTCAAATTACATGTTTTCCTGTTTTATGTAAAGCACACTGAGTTGCCATTGTGTATGAAATGCACTATATAAATAAAACTGACTTGCCTTGCCTAGTGAGGGTACATTGTTGAAACCTGGTTATTCATTACCTTGTATACATAACTCTAATATTATCTAGATTCCTAATCATCTGCAGAGGTGCAGACTTGACTTTGACCCTCCACATTCAGCAAATCTGCCATTTCTGTATTGATTGAGTTAAAGCAACCCAGCCATCTGATCACCAGTAATGGATGAGAACAATTTATTCATCCTCAGGCTTTAATTCCAGTGCACAGATTATTATCTTATTCTTATCACAATAACTTCTTTCTAACTAACAATTATGTAACTCGAGTCAAAGATACAGCTGCAAGCATGGCAGAAACTTGTTGAAAGTCGAAAGCTGTTTAAATGCTGCAGCTTGCTAGTTGCTACTGGAGTACTCGAACTGGCATATTGAGGGATCATCCAGGCTTCTGAAACCAGTGTATTATATTTACACACAACCAGGATACTTGAATACTTCGAAAACCTGCTTATTTATGTGATATTACTGAACATGTAAGAGTCCTCATTGATTCACTTTTAAATCTTGTATAGCCCATTGCTAAGACAAATAAATAATCTACATATTCTGTGTTGTTGTTACACTATTATGACATTGCTGTTTGGACCTTTGGGGTCAACACGATGCTGATAGAATGTGTTAAAAAATGGTAAATGGACTGTACTCATACAACGCCTTAGTCTTTGCGACCACTCAAAGCACTTTACATTACAACTCATTCACCCATTACACACATTCATACACTGATGGCAGGGGCTACCACGCAGGGTGCCAACCTGCTCATCAGGAGGAAGTTAACCATTCATTTTCATTCATACATCGTTGGCACAGCTACAGGAGCAATTTGGGGTTAAGTGTCTTGCCCAAGGACACATCGACATGTGGACTGGAGGAGCCGGGAATTGAACCGCCAATCTTCCAATTGGAGGACGGTCGCTCTACCTCCTGAGCCTGTGCATGTTGTTTTGGTTTTGATGCAGATCGTTGCAGGTTGATGGGTATAAATGTGTGAGGATAGATCACTACTATCGCTACAGAAAACCAGTAATATTATCCCATCAGCATTACATGGATACTGTACCTTATACTCTACCTACTACGTCTGTCTGTGCAGTATGACGTGTTGATCGTGATAGTACATCTATACAGTGTTATGCTCGTGCCAAAAATGACAATTCACAGCTTTGGGACTTCTGGGAAAGGAGTCGTTTATTCTGCACAGAAACAGAGACTGCCAAGATATACACTCAAATCCACGTGGTAGAGTTACATATGCTAAAACACATCACAACATCAGTACAGATGTTTCTCACTCAGGGCATCTGTCTTTATCAGTATTTTCATTCAAAGTTTGGCCATTTAACTGATACCAAGCGTCCCTGCTCAAGACACTTTGACAGGACACAATAATACATTAATTGAGAAGACATTTATCTCTAAATGTCTTTATTTAATGTGTTTTGTAGGTAATATATGTCCCATTTTCAGTGTTACTAATTTGTCCCCTGGAGAGTTGGGGTTAATTAACTTTGAATTAATCTAAACGAAAGAAAGATCTTGTTAAATCCAATCCAAGTATTTTGTATAGAAGCAACAAATTATTGAAACGACTGAGCTATAAGTCTCAGTCTCACACACACACACACACACACACACACACACACACACACACACACACACACACAGAGACAGACAGACAGTTTTTCCCTCCACTACACTGCCCTGCTTTTCTATCAGTCTAATTGGTAAGCTTCCATCCAGCTGAGGCCAGCCTGCTGACCTCTGACCCTCTTGTAGAAGAGTGAGCACACAAAAAGAAGGAAGACAGTTAATTTAAGATACAATATACATATTTAATATATCATATATATGTGCATATATACAGTGTGTGATTCACCTGCCTCAGACTACAAACTAGTCTCTACTCCTCACTATACATTTCCTTTTCCAGCACGAACAGACCACCTCAACACACTCAGCAGCTCATCTGTGTCAGGGAGTCCAACATAAAATTTGGGCCACTCTCTGCACCTAGTTGCCTAGGCAACCACTCAGAAATATAGCGGCTTTTCTGCACAAGGACTAGCAGCATGGCCGTATTATTTACCACTGGCTGAGGCTGTAATCCCTGTCACCTACCCGCTGTGTCGCTGACTATACTTCTGTAAAAGAACATCCAACCCCCACAAGCAGCAGCACACCCTACTTCACCCACACACTCTCTGCATTGTGGCATTGTGGGTTCTCCGGGAACAGTAGGGTGGCTGTTACCATGGAGATATCGATAGTTATCTTTTTTCGCCCCAACCCTGCACGTCAACAGGTGAGCTCTGTAATGTAGATTTGTCACGCTGTCACACACAGATGAGGAAGTATGCAAGGGGGACCGCACATGTGCTGACACACACACACACACACACACACACACACACACACACACACACACACACACACACACACACACACACACACACACACACAGTCTTCTCTCCACATTTCTAAAATGGATTAAATATGTGCATGAACAGAGTATAAGTATAAGTAAACATGCTCATTTGCATAAACACATACACATGACGGTATGTTACATGAGTGCACACAAAAACACACAAATTAAATCCTCTCCACCCGGAAAAGGCAAAAAAAACATATAAATGTAAATGTCACAGACATCATGTGCATAGAAATTAATGCGCACACACACACAATCATACACACATGCCCAAACAAATAAAGTATATGAGTATAAATACACACATGTATACATACAGGTACACAAATACAACACACTGTATGTTGTTTTTACTAAATTTCTCTCTCTCTCTCTCTCTCTCTCTCTCTCTCTCTCTCTCTCTCTCTCTCTCTCTCTCTCTCTCTCTCTCTCTCTCTCTCTCTCTCTCTCTCTCCCTCTCTCCCTCTCTCTCTCCCTCTCTCCCTCTCTCTCTCCCTCTCTCTCTCTCTCTCTCCCTCTCTCTCTCCCCCTCTCTCTCTCTCTCTCTCTCTCTCTCTCTCTCCTCGCCCCATCAGTCAAATCCATAATTGGACAGACACACACACACACACACACACACACACACACACACACACACACACACACACACACACACACACACACACACACACACACACACACACACACACACACACACACACACACACACACACACACACATGCCCAAACAAATAAAGTATATGACTATAAATACACACATGTATACATACAGTTACACAAATACAACACACTGTATGTTGTTTTTACTAAATTTCCATCACACTCCGCCCCTCTCTCTCTCTCTCCCTCTCTCTCCCTCACTCTCTCTCTCTCTCACCAAAACCCCTCTCTCTGCATCGCCCCATCAGTCAAATCCATAATTGGCCGTCCATTATGCCAGAGTTCATTTGCATGGTTCCAGCTGAAGTGTTTACCAGATGTCTGTGGGTATCGCTAACATGATTAGACTGCCGTTACACTAATTTATTGGGTTGATCCTCTGGGTACACGTCCATCATGAGTTGGATAGAAGAAACATTGTAAAAAAAAAAAGCTGATTTTTTGTGCTGGCAAACCTGATGTTTGTGATAGAAAACAGTCGAGTGTAATGTGTCCGCTGTGTATATAAGAACTGCTTCTGACACCTCGGCGTCCCTGTAGAATTGGAAAGTCGCTAAAGTTGACATCCTGTTTACGTGAAAACAAAAGCATGATGAATTTCCTGTATATTTATCATGGTTGGTGATTTAACTGAGATTCAGTAAGACTTGAAGACTTTAGGTGAGTGAGACTGTTGTTTTTGCTTTTTTCTTGTGAGTGAGTCATGTTTATTTAGTTTATGTTTCAACCCTGGGGATTATGGAGTTGGTTAAAGCTTTGGGACATTTAACAAAAAACAACACTATTTCTCAAACCTTCCTTTTAATACCTCACCTTACACTTCTTCTGGTTTTTGCTCTCTTTTTCTTTTTATTATTTATCTATTATATTTTATGAATGTCTTATATGGACATTTTTTATCCTACCTCTGGTGTTTCCTCATTGCAGATTCATAAGCGTTTCCTCAGTTCCTGTTTTTATTGAGTCATTATTTATCACATAGTCATTTATTGTTTGTGCGTAGATCTGGGTGGTGTGTGCGGGAGGAAGTGTGTGTTGTAGGTGGGGGGGAGGGGGGGTTGGAATGTTTTTGTGTTTTTATGATTATTTGTGTTACATCGTTACACAAATAAAGTCTGATTAATTGAGTCTGATAAACCAAAATCCTTTGCAAAGCTCTCTTGACCACTATAAATACTATTGCTTTATCTATTTATACTATTGATTTACTATTGCTTCATCTATTGATACTATTGCTTTATCTATTTATACTATTGATTTATCTATTTATACTATTGATTTACTATTGCTTTATCTATTTATACTATTGATTTACTATTGCTTTATCTATTTATACTATTGCTTTATCTATTTATACTATTGATTTATCTATTTATACTATTGATTTACTATTGCTTTATCTATTTATACTATTGATTTACTATTGCTTTATCTATTTATACTATTGCTTTACTATTGCTTTATCTATTGATACTATTGCTTTACTATTGCTTTATCTATTGATACTATTGCTTTATCCATTTATACTATTGCTTTACTATTGCTTTATCTATTGATACTATTGCTTTACTATTGCTTTATCTATTCATACTATTGCTTTATCTATTAATACTATTGCTTTATCTATTAATACTATTGCTTTACTATTGCTTTATCTATTAATACTATTGCTTTATCTATTCATACTATTGCTTTATCTATTCATACTATTGCTTTATCTATTCATACTATTGCTTTATCTATTAATACTATTGCTTTACTATTGCTTTATCTATTCATACTATTGCTTTATCTATTAATACTATTGCTTTATCTATTAATACTATTGCTTTACTATTGCTTTATCTATTAATACTATTGCTTTATCTATTAATACTATTGCTTTATCTATTAATACTATTGCTTTATCTATTAATACTATTGCTTTCCATCTATTTATACTACTGCTTTCTATCTATACTATTTGTTTAAACTATTGCTTTATCTCCTATAGGTGTGCAAAGACCCTCCTTTTGGCCTCAACCTAACCACCACCAGACTCAGGATATAAACCTGTCTCTCTATGTCTGTTTCAAAGTCTCTTTCCTTTTGTATGCCATCCACCATCCACCATCCACCATCCATTTTCAACATTTCCACTCGACGCACACAAAAAAAAAAAAGTATAAATGTAATATCTAGGAGACAGAAAACAACGACTCACTGCACAAGGTTTCCATCTGGTAAACAAGAGAGGCGGTTTGCTACATGTCATTCAAAGAAGAAAATGTTTCCATTTGTGAGACGAGTGATGGACGTGTGAACACAGAATAAGCTCAAACATGTTTCCAATGATTTGTTGTGACACACACAAATAAACACAGATAAAGACGTGTAAGAACATTTGGAAACACACATACACACACACACACATATATATAGAAATCGCACAAATGTACAAACATACACAATCTACTTTCACACATGCAAGCTCTCATTTGCAACCGACTCCCTACTGTCACAACATTATATGTAATGGACGTGTCACTGTGCCAGGCAGCCTCAACCAAGGCTCACATTTTTATTTAAAACTCCATCTAGAAAAAGGCAAAGAGAAAATTTCAGTAGTAATCTTTGCAGGAAGTTGAAAAGCTATATAGCTGCTATCCAAAATGACATCTAAATAATATGCTAGGTGTCACGGCTATCTGAAATAGCAATCACCAAGACGCTAAATGTCAACAGGAATTCAACTCAAGGGTGTTTTAAAAAGGGGAAATTCTGATCCCGGGATTTAAATCCAATATAAATGGCTAATCTGATTCCTTGTAAGTCCTGCAAGAGAACAATGCGGAGGTGGATTCAAATGCCAAGCAAATGTCACGGGTTTTACACAAAAACACACATTTCTTATGAGTTATGACTGTTAAATACAATATGTTGATGTATTTTTGCACCAAAAAATGTGAATGACTAAGAAAATATTCAAATGTGGCAAAACAAAACCAATAATATAAAAATATGAAGAAAACAAGAAGATATAATGACAAGATTTTGACATGCTGGAGATGCAGCAGCTAGGCTTCTTACTGGTTTTAACAGACGACATCACATCATACCTACCCCCTCGGACCAAGCACTGAACTTGAGGGGACAGAGCCCTCTCCGCTGCCGCCCCCCACCCTCTGGAATTCACTCCCCAAACCCATCAGAGACTATACAGACCCCCATACCTTCAAATCACTCCTAAAAACACACCTTTTTAAACTGGCTTTTAACCTGTAAACTGTTCTTTTATCCTCTTTCTATTTTATTTCTTTTTAAGCTTCTACATTGTTCTTTTCATTTTATGTCTTTTTCACTTTGTTCCATAATTTTTGTGTTTCTCTCTGTAAGCGTCTTTGAGCACTTGTAAAAGCATGTTATTATTATTACCAGTCCTTGCTTCTCTTCATTGGCTCCCTGTTCATTTTGGAATTGATTTTAAGATTTTACTGATCACTTTTAAAGCACCACTGGGTCTAGCTCCAAGCTACATAACTGATATGTTAACTTCCTATAAGCCGGCCCGCAGCCTTAGATCCTTGGGTGGGGCCTTTCTGGTTGTTCTAAAGTCAAGACTGAAATCTAGTGGGGATCGTTAGAGGGGACCGTGCTTTCGCAATCAGGACCCCTCAGCTTTGGAACAACCTGCCCAAGGAAATAAGGCTTGCACATTCAGTATCTTCTTTTAAATCACTTCTCAAAACTCATTTCTACAGACTAGCTTTTATATGATGTCATCTGCTTGTCTGTTCATTTTGCTTATTGCTATACTGTCTTTTATTTAACCTTCCTGTCGTCCTCCTGGGTCAAATTGACCCTGTCTGTTTTGACTGTTCCTTCGTTCCTCCCCTCCCTCCTTCCTTCCTTCCTTCCTCCTCCCTCCTTTCCTTCCTCCTTCCTTCCTTCCTTCTTTCCTTCCTTAACTCCCTATGAGCCGGCCCGCAGCCTTAGATCCTCGAGTGGGGCCTTTCTGGTTGTTCCAAAGTCAAGGCTGAAATCTAGAGGGGACCATCATGCTTTTGCCATCAGGACCCCTCAGCTTTGGAACAACCTGCCCAAGGAAATAAGGCTCACACATTCAGTATCTTCTTTTAATGCAATGTCTTTGAACCTTCTTTCCCTCTCATTTGTAGTTTTTTCCCCTGTTCCGAAGAACAGTGATTTCACATCCAGGATGTGGAAACCTTAAAATATCCCAATTCTGCATGAATGGTGACTAAATGTTGTTGACTGCTGTTGTACATTCAGTATCAGTGAACACCATTGAGTCAAAACCCTCAGGAGTATGACATCACTCTTAACTGGCCAACACTTCTCACACAAAGCACATTGTGTATCCACTTTTAGGACTAGGAGTAAGAACATCTTATCAACTTTCTTTACTTAGGAAATCACTCCTTGTTGGCAGATATTTGGGAGAGATGTGTTAGATGTGCTGTGACCTGTTTATAGTTTCTGAGAGATTGTGTTCATACAGAGAGATATTCTGTGAGAGGAGAGAAAGCTTGATGAGAATAACCGTGCTGAAAAATCTTTTTACTAAAATTTAGATTAGGCTGATGAATCTCAACTTCATTATAACAGATAAAATATTCATATACAGTCTAAGATGGTATTATTTATTTAGGCTAAAGAGATGCTACATTCAGCAGGAGGTGTAGTTAAATGGGAATTGGACAGAAGAAGAGAAGATGCAGAACAGTGGTGGGACACAGTGCCTGATGTGTAAAGTGTAAGATGCTACAATTATGGCAATCTTTTTTAACAACATGGTGTTTGTGTTAACTTTAAGAGGACCTATTATGTTTTCCCTTATTTTCAATCATATATATATAATGGATGATCACACATTCATATAAAGCATGTCAAATAATGAGGCCAACTTATTTAACCCTCCTGTTGTCCTCGAGTCAAGGAAGGAAGGGAGGAAGAAGGAAGGAAGGGAGGGAGGAAGGGAGAGAGGAAGAAGGAAGGAAGGGAGAAAGAAGGAAAGAAAGGAGGATGTGCAAGGAAGGAGGGGAGGAAGAAGGAAGGAAAGGAGGGAGGGAGGGAGGACAGACGGAAGGAAGGAAGGAAGGAAGGAAGGAAGGGAGGAAAGAAGGAACAGTCAAAACAGACAGGGTCAATTTGACCCGGGAGGACGATATGAAGGTTAAAGTAATTACTGTGAGCTCTGAATGCTCGGTTTCACATGTTTTTTCCATTTTCAGCCCATGCTGATGTCAGCTTGTGACAGATCTCTTTATATGGTTTTCTGCTCCACACACACAGTATGTGAGTACACTGCTGCACTCCTCTAATATAATGGTATTTTTCCATTGTTTTTGGGGTAGTCATGCAGAGCCGTGACTCAAGTCGGGCTGTTGAGTGTTTTTTCATTACACAGCAGTGCAAAGTAAAATAAGTAGCTTATATGTTGGAGGTGTGCTGGTTGTCTGCAGCTCTTCATCAAACATCATCATCACTGTGCCTGTTTCTGCTAGTATTATTCCTCCCTGCATTATTTCTAACTCATCCACTGAACAAAGAGCTCCAAATTTATCCATATGTTGTTGATTCTAGTTTTTAGCACCACTAATGAATTCATTTTCTCATATTTTATTTGGTGGGTAAAGTGTAAATGTAAATAGAAACTTTGTTTATTAACAAGAAAGCTCCACAGGGTTTCCTTCTCAGTCGAGGTAGTAGCTGTGATTTCTTTCACTAAGGGGAAGGTGAAGATTCTGCACATATGTGTGTGAAACAAAATGACAAAGAGAACATTTTGAGCAGAACCAAAGCTGTGAATGTGGTTTTTTTAAATATACTTTTGAGGAAATGGTAATGCATGAATCATTTTGTGAAATGCTGGGAACGTTCAGATATAAGCAGTCACGTTGCATTCACATTTTGCTTAGTTAGCACTTATACAGTCAGTGCATCAGTCATCATGCTATAGAACAAAACTCTTGATACTAACTCAGATGTAAAAACTAAATGTTACGTTATTGTTATCTCTCGTGAAGAAGCTTTTCTTTTCCTGGTTTTGACATTCACACTTTTTTTTTTTATTATTATGTTGATAATCCTCATGAAACCTATAATTATGTGTTGAATAGATCTTCACCCCACCAGGGAAATCAATTAAATTTCAAAAGGCTTTTTGTTTAATTTATGAGATGGGATTTTAATTCCACTGGCTAATGAAAACTAATGAAAACTTCCATTCAGATTCCAGTCATAGATCAGCATATCAATAGCACTGATGCAAGGCATTTTAATACATTAACCAGCTTAATTTGGAGCACGTGTGTGTAAGTATTTATACATCAGGGATCTCTTAGCAAATTACTATCCAGCTTCTCAACATGTACTGTTTCCAAAATCATTTACATTCCAGGCACTCATACACAGAAAAACTTATGAATATGTGAGAAGGTAGGTTCATTTTTTTTTTTTTTTTTTTTTTGCGGATGGAAGATTTGAACTTTCAGGTCACAGGGTTGCCATCTAACCACAAAACCAAGCTTCAAGGGAGTGTATTTCAAAGGAGCCAGTGATCTTCAACAACAAGTGTAATTTATGGGTCAGTGTAGCCAAGTCATGGTATATTAAGTCTGAGACTTCATGCTGTGCATTGCCAATGACTGAGTTGACTTGAATGAAATGTTGAATGGACTCTCCTCGTTCGGTGTGAGTGGAAGTGAATCCTAATGCAACCATAGTGCAGCACAGCTTACTAATAAACCACTCAGAGTGCAGCACAGACACTGCATACGTCTCCGTCTGCTACCATGAGCAGCGAGTCAAGACTAGGATCAAGGCCAAAGTTTGAAAGCCAGACTCAGAGGTTGCTGACCTGGAGGTTGCAAAGTCTAGGTGTACTTACTGAGAATAGTAATGATAACTAGCCTACATGTACGTGTAGGTCTCACTGCACAAGTTCACTTATTTCTCCTACTTTCTACTTCTTATTGTATCCAGTTCTGAGCTCAGCATCCTCTCAGTCGACCATTAAATTGAAGCAAGAACCGCAAATTTTATAATATTGGAATTCCTTAAAACCTTTTCATGCTAGCAGGGATATTAATGCTGATTATTCACACATACTGTAACTGTGAATAAATTGCTTCTTTTATGGGCATGTTTTGCTTTTATTGGATAGGATACAGTAGAGAACTGACAGAAAATGAGGGGATAAAGACTTAGAGGGGATGATATGCAACAAAGGTCCCAGACCACATTCAATCTGGAGATGTTTGGATTATACACGGTCAGCTTCTTAAACCCCTACACCACCAGGATGGCCAAATAAGGGGATTTCCTGGTATATAACAGAAGCTTGGAGATGCAGAACAGCTTGCTGCAGAATACAAATTTGTAACCACATTTGTTGCTGTTGAATTTCCATATGTACAGTTAGGTCCTTCACATACTGTAGTATACTGTAAGAGCTAGATTCAAGCACAAGCTGCTTATACACCCACTGTTTTCACAAAAGTAGCAAATCCTTGATGCCAAAATACTCTATTTTAACCCTCCTGGTGTCCTCGAGTCAAGGATGGAAGGGAGGGAGGAAGGAAGGAAGAAAGAAGGAAAGGAGGAAGGAAGGAAGGAAAGCTGGAAGGATGGAAGGAAGGAAGGAAGGAAGGATGGAAGGGAGAAAGGAAAAAGGAAGGAAAGGAGGAAGGAAGGATGGAAGGGAGGAAGAAAGACGGAAAGGAGGAAGGAAGGAAGGAAAGTTGGAAGGAAGGAAGGAAGGAAGGAAGGAAGGAAAGGAGGAAGGAAGGATGGGAGGAAGAAAGAAGGAAGGAAGGAAGGAAGGAAAGGAGGAAGGAAGGATGGAAGGGAGGAAGAAAGAAGGAAAGGAGGAAGGAAGGAAAGAAAGCTGGAAGGATGGAAGGATGGAAGGAAGGAAAGGAGGAAGGAAGGAAAGAAAGCTGGAAGGATGGAAGGATGGAAGGATGGAAGGATGGAAGGAAGTAAGGAAGGAAGGAAAGAAGGACAGAGGAAGGATGGAAGGGAGGAAGAAAGAAGGACAGAGGAAGGAAGGAAGGAAGGAAGGAAGGAAGGAAGGACAGATAGAAGGATGGACAATTCGACCAGGGAGGACGATACAAAGGTAAGTAAAGGTCCTGCTTCAGTGTTTTAACTTTGAACTAAAAGTATAATAGTGCCAATGTGCCAAAGGTAAAAGTACAGAGGTTCAATAAATGTTACTTCCCATTTTTGGATTTTAGCTGAATAAATGAACTGTGCTATCTAAATAAACATGCAAAACAATGTCAAAACAATTCCTGGAGCTTTATCAATTGATCAAACTTATGTAACACATTTTGTACATGTTAGTGTAATTTAAAGAGCTTTACAGATGACTGACTCAACTGTCAGGTCCATCTTCATCTCCTCTCTGTCTCATTTATCTCTTCACATTTTGCAACTGAGCCGTCGGCCTATTGTCAGACAGCATTAGTTTTTATATATTTACATACTCCTTTCCTTTCTTCCTTCCTTCCTCCCTCCTTACTCCTTTCCTTACTTCCTTCCTCTTTTCCTCCCTCTCCCCCCCTCCCTCCCTCCCTTCCTTCCTTCCTCTTTTCCTTCTTACTCCTTTCCTTCCTTCCTTCCTCTTTTCCTCCTTACTCATTTCCTTCCATCCTCCCTTCCTTTCTTCCTTCCTCTTTTCCTCCTTACTTCCTTCCTTCCTTCCTTCCTCCCTCCCTCCTGTCCTCCCTCCCTCCTTACTCCTTTCCTTCCTTCCTTCCTTCCTCCCTTGCTTTCTTCCTTCCTCTTTTCCTCCTTACTCCTTTCTTTCTTCCTTCCTTCCTTCCTCTAAGAGAGTACAGTAAGAACCTTTATATCTACTTAATTACTTTATTATTTTTGTAATGTCTGTAACCTTTTAACATTCACACAGTCTCGTGAAGGGCCAGAAAGTGAATGCAGCCTTGTGGTTTGTAAAGTTTGTGAATAGCTAAGCCTTTAGACAGCACATTCCTAAAGGGTTGTCAATGCAAATTTGACTCAAAAGCACCGACACGCTCTCAACTCTGGTAATCTGAGCAGGCTACTGTGCTTTTCACACCAACGGCTAACATTTCACTTGTAATCCTGTTACATGCCGCATAATCCCACCCACCCTCACCGTGATGGTATGTCACTCAACGACTCTGACTTGGACATCTGTTAGCTATCTGAGAAGACAGACAGAGAGCGATAGTGACAGACACTTGATAGAGGAGTCCTTGAGTTGACAGGAGGGGAGTCTGAGACAGACAGCCCAGAGTACAGGGTGAAGAGCGAAGGGCCTGCCAGAAAACCTGCCCTCCCACCCACAACCGTCCAAACCCCCGGAGGGCACGGGCTGGTGTGTGCTCACGCCAGCAGATGATAGCAGCCGGTGAGCAGACGGTGTGTGTGTGTGTGTGTGTGTGTGTGTGTGTGCACGTGTAGGAGTGTGTTGTTTAGAGGAGGCCAGCAGACTACATAAGAACCTCTTGAGCTACATGTAAGGAGGAAGACAGACTGTGTTTATAGCTGAATACTTATGAGGACTTTCACTGGTTGCATTTATCATCTTGCACATCATTTAATTTGTCTCTCCTTAGTTAAGTGTCCACATCAATCTCACTGCTCGTCCTCGTCTTACAATGTTGACAAAATTAGCTAATTTGCTGACCAATTACTTTAAGCAATGATAAGATTTCACTTCTAACTTGCTAAAGCTTTAACCTTTGTGTCGTCCTCCTGGGTCAAATTGACCCCACCTGTTTTGTCTGTTCCTTCCTTCCTTCCTTCCTTCCTTCCTTCATTCCTCTCTCTTTTCATTTCTCCCTCCCTTCCTTCTTTTCTTTCCTGCCTTCCTTCCTTCCTTCCTTCTCCCTCCCTCCCTTCCTTCTTCCTCCCTCCTTTCATTCCTTCTTCCTCCCTTCCTTGACTCAAGGACAACAGGAGGGTTAATAGAGTTATCAGCTATCAACTTTGCTAGCAGCTAGCCAAGATTGCCAGCAGCTAGCCAAGATCCATAACTAAATATACTGCATCTGAGGTCAAATGTGAGCCACGACTTTTCCATTACAGTTGATTTATAATCTGACTGTAGTCCACTCAAGTTAGTTATATGTACAGTACCAGTCACAAGTGGGAAGTTGAAGACTTATAATACTTATATTTATCACAAATTTGTCAGAAAAGCTTTGCAATACATGTACAACATTTTTTATCTTTAGCCCCTCAAATCAGATACGGGTTTATAGCTTATAGATAGATTGATAACATAATTCCAAAATACATTTGTTTCAGGTTCCTACACATAACTTTTAGGGGAGTTAAATGCTGGATCCATTTCCTGTCTCATAACTCACCGCCTTTATGTTTGAAAGGCGGCTCTGAAAAGTTTGTAGCATGCTCCTTCCAAATATTTTGCAGAATAAACCAAGATTTGGCTAAGACTAAAGTTAGTTTGATACTAATGTTGCTAGCCAACATCAATAAACCAACTGTTGTCGTGTGTGACAAATCGAATGGAGGCTAGAAACCTTTACAGACCTAAACCTACATAAAGCAGTTATTCTTGCTCACATGCACCTCAATTACTAGTGACAAAGGCTGTAATCTGATTTTTAGCCAATCTAGATTGGAACCAGATGGCTTTTATGAAGTCTGAACAGTCATAAATCTGAGATCCGATTTTTGCAAACCAGATTGAAACCACCTTTGGGAGGAAGTTTCAGATCTCATTTGGACAGATGTGTCTGAGTCTGAACAGCTCCAAACACTCATATCGGATTTGACTGTCTGTGACGTCTCTGTACGTCTCTACGCTACATCACTCTATGCGACACCAGACCCGCGCTTAATCCAGTTGTTGTTGCTAGGTGATATCACTGGAGGCAACGGAGGACGTAAACATCAGTCCATGGACAGAGGACCAAACCATATTCTTAATCTTTGGGGAGATGGCTCCGTTCAAGAGAAGCTCGAGGGTTTGCTGTTGCTGTCGCAATTATATGACATCACACAATACACACTAGATGACGCCTCCGCTCTGACAACGTTGCCACGACAACCTGTCAGACTGGTCATTAATGTGGCCCAGTCTGAACAGAGCCAAAACAGTGTGGACAGTCAGGCCTAAAAATCTGATTTGAATCAGATTTGCCTGCAGTGTGAACACAGCCTAAAAGGATTTAAAAAATGCCATATGTTCACGACTAGAACTACAGAATTAAAACTGTAGCTCTATAAATACACTGTTCAGGTCAGGATCGTGTGTGTATATGAAAATATTACAATATATACCATGCATCAGGCTACACATGTCTTTGTTTGACTAGTTTAAGCGTTCTTAAATACACCCTAAAGTGAAATTTCAGTTTCGCCCTGGTTCTGTCTACATTCCACGTCCTTATCACTCACTGAAATGTCAACATGCATCTTAAATTAATTTCAACCTAAAGTCCTAATGCTTGTCCATTAGTCATTCACACACTTCCTAAATCATGCTGACAAGGGTAAACGTGTTCCTAATGCACATATGCAAAGCCTCAGGTGTGCTGATAATGTGGAAGGATGCTCACACCCACTCATAAATAAAACACTCGAAAAGAAAAAAAAAAAGTAAAAGATTGACAGGCGCTGCACAGACTGCAAGAGAAAACAAGATGAAGGAAATATCAAGTATCATAATTGCATGTGGGTGAAGCATTTGATATCATCATGAATTGCTGATTAGAGCCGACAAGTGGAAATGCTCTCTCATATCATTTTTTTCCCCTGAGTGATATATGAAGTATTTATCTTTGATGGCATGTTTTTAAAGCTGTTTTAATCATTCTGAAGCACCTTAAATATTTTATTTTGTGTTAAATGTCCCATACACAGTTTGAATATCTCACATGCTGAAATTCTCAGTATAAAGAGTATAAAAGAGGATTCTGACATTTGATATTTTTCCTTGTGATAATGAAATCACTTTGTGGGGTAAAACCTTAGATCCTAATATCTGTAGAAAATGGATATACAAACCAAATTTATATAAAAAAAAAAAGTCCTCCTGTTGTCCTCGAGTCAAGAAAGGAAGGGAGAAAGAAGGAAGGAAAGAAGAAGGAAGGAAGGAGGGAGGAAAGAAGAAGGAAGGAAAGGAGGGAGGGAGGAAGGACGGAAAGGAAGGAAGGAAAGTAGGGAGGAAAGGAAAAGAGGAAGGGAGGAAGGAAAGAGAGAAGGAGAGAGGGTGGAAAAAAGGAAGGGAGGGAGGAAGAAAGGAAGGCGGGAGGAAGGAAGGGAGGAAGGAAGGAAGGAGGCAGGGTGGAAAAAAGGAAGGAAGGAAGGAAGGAAGGCGGGAGGAAGGAAGGGAGGAAGAAAGGAAAGAAAGACAGAATGAGGAAGGAAGGACAGACGGAAGGAAGGGAGGAAGGAAAGAAGGAACCGTCAGAACAGACTGGGTCAATTTGACCCGGGAGGACGACATGAAGGAGTTACTGGATGCTCAAACCTCTAAAATATGCAACAGCTTAATGAAATGCAGTTTGAAAAATGCTCCATCTAAAGCACAATGAAGCCTACGAGCAGCAGAATGACCCGATGTGGAATAAAAGAACATGAAGCGAGTAGGGGCATGTATTTCTGAGACACCCCGCTCTGTGTAATTATCAGGAAAACAGCTTTTAATATTAACAGCTTAACACAATTTTAATGAATTACTATTATTAGGTTGAGTTGATCCTTTCAGTTGACTCAGTCACTTTAAAAGAAAGATAGTGTTAATTCTCTAAAAAAAACAAGTCAGAATAAAAAATAATTGGATTGTTACGAGTTTTTTTTTATTGGACATTTGCTTCTTCTTCTCTTACTGCTAATCGTTCTTAAAGATGAGGGCAAAGAGAGGATAGGTCAGTCATTTTAATCCACTGCATTGACTTTGTACCAGCTGCTCTCCAAGGGCAATAAATATTATATCACCCAAGACGCTCAAACAGTTTAAGCTTACAGAGCTATGAGAGTCTTATCATCCTCCTGTTGAAGTGTTACCCATCTTCTAGCTTCCTGACACCAAAACAAACAACACCTACTTTGATTATTTATATTATTTTCATGCATTTATTGCCTTGGATGAAATGTTTAAGTGTAAGTAAAAACACAACAGAGACTTGCAGCTGAGCCAGAATGACAGCAGAGGAAAAGTCATGGTTCTTATTTATCATACTGCAAGTATTTTATTTTGTTCATTTCTAAAAACATTTAACATTAAGGTAGATATTAAAACATTCTTAACCTTTGTGTCGTCCTCCCGGGTCAAATTGACCCAGTCTGTTTTGACGGTTCCTTCTTTCCTTCCTCCCTTCCTTCCATCTGTCCTTCCTCCCTCCTTCTCTCTGTCTTTCCTTCCTTCCTCCCTTCCTTCCTCCTGCCTTCCTTCCTTCCTTCCTTCCTCCCTTCCTTTTTTCCACCCTCTCTCCTTCCCTCTTTCCTTCCTCCCTTCCTCTTTTCCTTTCTCCCTCCCTTCCTTCTTTCCTTCCTTAATGCCTTCCTCTTTTCCTTTCTCCCTCCCTCTCTCCTTCCTTCCTCCCTTCCTTCTGTCCTTCCTTCCTTCCTTCCTTCCTACCTTCCTTCCTTCCTCCCTTCATTTTTTCCACCCTCCCTCCTTCCTCCCGCCTTCCTTCCTTCCCTCCTTCCTTTTTTCCACCCTCTCTCCTTCTCTCTTTCCTTCCTCCCTTCCTCTTTTCCTTTCCTTCCTACCTTCCTTCCTTGCCTTCCTAAATATCAATTCCCACATTGTATTCATTTTAATTACTATATTTTGCATTATGGACTCTACTTTTTGTCTATTGCTGAGCCGAGTTATCTTCCTTGTTTCTGTCTCTTTGTATTTCAGCACAAAATCGATAACCACAAAACCTGCATGGACGTTAGAAAACCACACTCCGGGTGTATTTGCTCAATCCTGCAGTAAATTAATGTGCATGAAGCATAGAGGACCATTTCATTGATTGCAGGTTAGTTAATGCCCCACATAACAGACACGCTGTGATTTCACTCTGGTGTACCTGTTTGTTAAATTGCATGTACTGTAGAGCAGAATGCATCTGAAACAAGGCAGAAACAGCTTGAAGGTGGTGATGTTAGAAACCTGGCTCCATTTAAAGACTATCAGAATAAAGGTTAGGGTGAATAAAGTGTCTTATTTCAGTATTAACCTGCCTGTCGTCCTCCCGGGTCAAATTGACCCCGTCTGTTTTGATTGTTCCTTCTTTCCTACCCTCCTTCCTCCCTTCTTTCCTTCCTCCCTCCTTCTCTCTTTCTTTCCTTCCTCTCTCTTTCCTCCCTTCCTTCCTCCACCCCCCTTTCTTCCTTTCGTCCTTCTTTCCTCCCTCCCTCCTTCTTTCCTTCTTTCCTTCCTCCCTCCTTCTCTCTTTCTTTTCTCCCCCTACCTTCCTCCCTTCCTTCTTTCCTGTCCTTCTTTCCTTTCTCCCTCCCTCCTTCCTTTCGTCTTTCCTCCGTCCTCTCTTCCTTCTTTCCTTTCGTCGCTTCCTTCCTCCCTTCTTTCCTTCCTTCTTCTTTCCTTCCTTCTTCCTTTCCTTTATCCCTCCCTCCTTTCATTCCTTCTTCCTCCCTTCCTTCCTACCTCCCTCCTTTCCTTCCTTCCTTCTTCCTCCCTTCCTTCTTCCCTCCCTTCCTCCTTTCCTTGCTAGACTCAAGAACAACAGGAGGGTTAACTATCATGTTCTATGGTACCTACTGTATCATTTCATCATATCATTGTTTATTTTGCACAAAAACCTGAGCAAATTAGATATGCAAATCATGCAAGTGTGGTGAAAATCCTTTGTAAATAGGGTTAAATTAAATCCTAATCTGAGGAGGCTACAGCAGAAACAAATGAGGCTGGGGAATCCATTTATTCCCAGACACATTTTTCAAGACAGCAAAGCAAGTGACAGAAAGCATCACACCATGCAAGCCTTTTTCTCCCTTCATTTCTCCAGGCTATATATAGCTGGACTGAAGGTTTCCCTATACTGCATCTCTGGTAGATGCCAAATGTCCTTCCTCTGCAGGTGTCCTTATCTGTGGCTAATATTAACCCAGTATACTGCTGGATGCACCAATGGCCTCTTTAGGGAGCGGAGGGAGGATGATGGTGACGCTTCGCTCGTCTCCTAGGACCATCTGTCTTAGCTAGGCACGCAGCATGGGATAATGGCATCATGTACCTCTGTTGCTTGCATCAGAAGGATCCTTAGATGCAGCTGGAGATTTCATCTATCAGCTCTTGTGACCTGGCCAAGGAAAATTTCTTCTTTGGTATTTAATAGCTCCTTTTGTGTAAGCTTGCATACAGATGAGGAAGCCGTTGACCCTCATTTGAATGAGAAGGGGTATTACAGCGAACAGTATGTCTGTAATTAGTGTCTTTTCTTCGCCTGGCTAACACTTGTTGAGTGGAAGGTGAAAACCAGTCAGACTCAGTCACCTTGCTGTCAAGAGGAACAAAACCTCAACCTTTACAAAACCCAGAGGACCTTTCACTGAATCTCATTCACCTCTAACGCCAACCGCTGATCAGATCCATCGCCTCGTATAGCCAATGAGAGGCGGCAAAACTAAACAAACTGTGCCTCCCTCCTTTCGTCGTCATTCACAGTCATGTTAACGCAGAGAGCAAATATCCATACGCCTAGACAAACCTAATTAAAACCCAACACTTATTAACACACCCAGCACTGAGCTTTTTCTTCTCTAATTAGATGGCTTTTATACGAGCGATGGCTTGACAAGGGTCTATGGCCCTGAACACGTCACAGAACATTGCAGGGTCTTTGTTTTCACCCCCCCCCCCCTCACCCCACCCCTCCTTCTCTTTCTTATGGTTGGATCAGCCATAGTTATGTGAGTTGAACGTCAGGCTATTAATCACCAAGTCATTAGCTATGCATCAATTACTTAAGATGCCCACCACGGTTTTTGATTAGAGACTGGGTAAACTCTGGAAGACTGATTTTGTGAATATTTAACAATTATCTGTTCAACGCCTGCCAACCCATTTCCTCTGACACCCCCTGCATTACATCAAAAACACATCTGGCTCGATATATAGAGCTCTAAATATTATTCCAAATTGCTCAACTCTTCACTCTCTGAAAGTCAGATTTTTCAAGTTGTGCCATAGATTCAAAAACACAGATTTTCTGAGTTAGGTTTTAAGGAGAAGTGCAGACAGTGGTCAAACATTTCATCACATTTAATGACAAAATTACAGATTATTATACTAGCTCGGTTTTAAACAAAACTTTCTGCCTTCTCTCCGCAGCTTGGCAAAGAAAATCTGCCTCCCCTTTCCTGAAGCACAACTCTTTCATAACAATAAAAAGAGATCAACATCCTTTACATTCTGGTGGGCAGGATAATACAACAAAAAATGAAGCTCATTCTCAATTTCACCCACCTCAGAAAACAAGCAGTCTCAGTCATATGAGGAACATTTTTACGCCTAATCTCCTGAATATCACAAAATATAACATGTTCTGGAAAATGAGTAAGAATTTGCTCAAATAAAATAAGGATCTAAATATTGGACATTTTTATCCCTGTAAAGCCTGAACCATCAAACTGGAAACCAGAGTGTTTATTGAACCTTCTGACAAATCATTTAAAAATCAATTAACCTTCCTGTCGTCCCCCCGGGTCAAATTGACCCCGTCTGTTTAGACTGTTCCTTCCTTCCTTTATTTCCTTCCTCCTTCTTTCCTACCTTCTTCCCTTCCTTCCTTCCTCTTTTCTTTCTTTCTTTCCTTCCTCTTTTTTCTCCCTCCCTTCTTCTTTTCCTTTCTCCCTCCCTCCCTTCCTGCTTCCTTCCTTCCTTCATCTTTTCCTTTCTCCCCCCTCCCCCTCCCTTTCTCCCTCCCTCTGTCCTTCCTTCCTCCCTCCTTTCCTTCCTTCCTTCTCCCTCCCTCCCTTCCTTCCTTCCTTCTTCCCTCCTTTCCTTCCTTCCTTCTCCCTCCCTCCCTTCCTTCCTTGACTCGAGGACAACAGGAGGGTTAAAGAACACTTTGCATATAACAAACAAAACAATATGAATACAATGTTGTTTAAATCCCTTATAGGTCCTGTGTAAAGCTCATATCACCACCTACTAAACTTATAATGTATGATGATGATGCATAATGCTGCATGATGACAGATCTCATTTGATACATACATTTTCAACAGGAATTAATAATAAAATAAACTACTAAATATTAAGTAATTCAACACTGCATTGGTTTATCTGTGTATTCTTATACATCAGGTTTTTCACTGATGATGTAAAGCTTTCTAAAACTCATGTATCAAATATGATTCACTTCCCATTATAGGGTTAAAAGTCTATTAGCATTTGACATTGCATGTAAAACCACATCATCTGCATATAATAATAATATTACCACAATCTGATCATCAACTTTAACTCCCAAGCTGTAATTTGAAGAGCTAAATCATTAACATTAATAGAAAACAATGTTTGAGACAAAACATCTGTTTGCTTCACACTCACTTATTTGGGAAAGCATCCAGTTATGTTTTCATTAACTTGAACATTGGGAACAGGTGCTTGATAAAGAGACTAAATGGAAAAATAAAACTTCCCACTGACCGCAGAATTGACAACCTATCCTGAAGAGGTTTCTGAATAATCTAGTCCATCGGCTTCTTGAAATCAATAAAACAAACAAATAGAGTAGACCTATTGTCCTTAATTCTTGCACATATAATGGAAGTGACTGCAAATATATAATCAATACATGCTCTGGCTTTTCTAAATCCATCCACAAGCAAACCTGATCTCTCCTGATGGTCTTTAGTTCTCTTAAAAGTGAAGAATACACCTTATACACACAGCTAGTAAGACTTATACCCTCCTTATTGTAGAGTTGGGGCTCTTTTTTATTTCTAAAGATTTAGGAATATGTTTAATAGCACAATGCCACTGTCAAAACTAGACTGAAACAACTCAAATAACACATTAAACAACCCTATTAATTGGAAATTTCATCAACTCCAGTAACCCTTTTCATTTTGCATTTATATATAACTTTTTTTTTTTTTACATCTTCTAAAGAAAAATTTGCATTTAAAAAACATATTACTGTTACTTACATCAGCATTCATTTCAGTTTCCATTACCTCTTTTAACTAGTTATTTCCTTTAAAGAAAATAAACTTAATTAAATGAATTGTTGCAACAAAGAAAATTTGCAAAGTCCTTTTTTTTCAGTTTTCAATTCAACCCTCAAAACAGAGCTACGTTCATCAGTCTCTCTGGATTTACCTGCATCTATGTTTCCCAACTTATTGTTCAAATTGTCCCACGAAGTTAGAAGTTTGTTAGATTTCCAAAAACACATCACGTCTTTAATGCTGCACAAACTATCAGACCAAGCGTCAAATCTCTTTGGCTAGTTTTAACCCTCATGTCGTCCTCCCGGGTCAAATTGACCCCGTCCGTTTTGACTGTTCCTTCTTTTCTCCCTCCCTTCCTTCCTCCTTTCCTTCCTCCTTCCCTCTTTCCTTCCTTCTTTTCTCCCTCCTTTCCTCCCTCCTTTCCTTCTTCCTTCCTTCCTTCCCTCCTTCTCTCTTTCCTTCCTCCCTCCCCCCTTTCCTTCCTCCCTCCTTTCGTTCCTTCCTTCTTCCCTCCTTCCTTCCCTCCTTCTCTCTTTCTTTCCTCCCTCCCTCCTTTCCTTCCCTCCCTTTCCTTCTTCCTTCCCTCCCCCTTCCTCCCTCCTTTCCTCTCTCCCTCCCTCCCTCCTTCCTCCCTCCTTTCCTTCCTTCTTCCTCCCTCCCTTCCTTCCTTGACTCAAGGACAACAGGAGGGTTAAAACATTCCAATTGCACAATAAAGTCCAGCGGTATGATATTACACTGGCTAGAGGACAAAAATGAAACAGGGTGTTGCATTTGTGGTACAGACTTTCTAGTACACTGTAAATGTGAATCCTTTCTAACAAATTATGTTCTTTCTTGCACCTTTAACATCAGTCAAGAATAGTCAGGTAATTTATAGAGAAACCCTCTCGCACTAACTTTAGCATTAAAAATCTCTATTTCCTACATTTTACGAGCAATTATCCACAATCAGCTGTCCAGAATAATAATATTGCCATAAAGTAAATTCTCTTTTAGTGACTATTTTCCCTTTAAGGTCACCCCAATAAATTAGTTTCCTAAAACCTGCAAGGTGACAGCAATGTTGAAATACATCAGTCCCATCCATTTCTGATTCTGATTGGATATTGATCGACAACGTGAGAAATAGCTCCTGTTGTCAGCTGATAAACTGGGAGCATCGGCCCTTCAAAGCAGGTAATCAGTTGGCGACAAACTATAGTTGTAAATCGGAATTAAATATGAGCTGCAATCTTTCCATTAACTGAATCTTTTAATGTACGATGCCAGGTATGATAGAGGACACCTGTCCTCACCACAGCTGCTCGGTTGATGTTGTGTTGGATTTTTTTTAGGCTGTGCAGCTTATAAAACTGTGTCTATACTCTGTGGCTTTGTAGCAGCTTTGAGGTTAGCTGGGCTGGAAAAGTGAAGCAGTAACACTCTCTCCTCAATTGACAGTTGCCTTCGAGCAGCTTTTCGAACACGACCATAATAAACACTTTCACCTCTAATTGCTTAGTATTGCTTGGTGACCAACAGTGTGTTTATTCTGGGTAATGTCCCAGAAGTGAGTGGATGTAACTATACACTACCAAACCAAAACCAAGCTAGAATAAACCAAATCAATCCAAATCGATTCCAAGACAAGGACCAAAGTGTTATATTTAAGACTAGAAAAAAATACACAATAAACAGTTCCAGTCTTCCAAAAATGAAGCTGGCAGATTGACATACAGGTGTTTTTAACTAATTTTTACTCTCCGTGCCAGAGAAAGAAGTCATCAGGCATTCTTATTATAGCTATAGCAACAAAAAGCAACATGGAGGAGATTCAGGTGAATGATTTTTTGGGTATGAGATGGTGCGTGAGCTTCAAGTCACTGAAGACAATTTCTGTATTAAATCAAGACCACCTTTCCCTTATCTGAACTAAAAGCTGCCAGGTCCTAAACATAACCATCCATAACCTGCGGCTATAGTACTGCAAGATCAGGCAGTTGTATTTTAGACAAACAAAATAAATCTGAATGAAAAATACAAGACCTGCTGAGTGGAGAATGTACACAAGACTGGACTCAAGTACCACAGCTCAGTATGTGTGAGTGTTAATGGAGATATTACTGAATAAGATATACAGTGGGATCCAATACTCTGAAACCATGTCAGACTTTTGGACCCCACTGTATGCTTAGAAATGTCTAAACATGTCTCATCTGATTAGGATGATATCTCTTCCATGAGAGAAATCATGTTAGAAAATGATTTGCACTGAATTAGAAGGCTGTGTGCTGCAGTACTCATGGGAGGAGGAAGCATAATCTTATGCTCCCCCGGGGATTGTGGGAATAATTGTTAAGCCAGATGCTGTGATGTCAGTGCTTATCACAGGAGCCATAAATAAAAACACAATACATGAACTTGAGAGACCATTTGGAGACTTCAAGTATATATAATAGGTTAACTGCTGATGACTGACAGTCCTGATAAGGTTAACAAGTGGACTGATGCTTTCTTTAACCCTTACTTAACTCTAACCCTAACCCTAACTGTTCAGGGGCAAATTTGACCCATTTTTACATTTGTATTTATATTTCTTTTAACCTGATTATTCCTAATGTGGCCCACAGTAAAGAAAAAAATGGAAATAAATTGCAAATTTTTTTTTTTGTGTGCAGCTGATTCATAAGTTTATATATGAAAATGTACAAATGTCACATGTGTTTACTAAAAATGTCAAAAATTAGCATTTAAACATGTTTTTTTTTCCCCCCCCATAAGCTTAATCAAGCATTTCTTAATGACTGGTGAGGAATTTATGAATGTGGATTGTATGGAGACTAATTATGAGTCAGAGTATGAACAGTATGTAAGGGTTAAACAGTGCCAGAGCATAACATTACGTGGCTTTGTAATAGTAGCTACAACAAAAAGTTACAGAGAGGAAGCTGAAGTAAATAGCTTGGGGGGTTTAAGGTGTGATGAGATGAGATGAGATGGTGTAATGTCTTCTTATGGGTTCATTTAATATTTCAACATATAAGGAACTTGTGTAAGGATGTGAACGATGTAATTTCACTTCAAAACCTTTTTTTTCTGTATTTAACCAAGACCATCTTTCCTTAACCAAGTGTTGCCAGTACATAAACATAAATACTTTAATATTGTTGAAGTTACTACTAGCTGCCTTGTCTCTGAACATTTCACCCATATGTTCAGTATCAACATATTCACAACTTGCCAAATACGTTAATTAACAACATTTTCTCATTATGTTGAGAGAATACGTAATTCAAGCAAAACATATTTCCTGTTGCAATTTAGTCATATATGAAAGTAATTTCTAAGAGACAGGCTTGGCATCTATATTTCACTCTTTAACTTCTTTAACTGCACTCCCATTTTTTTTTTTGCAATAGCCCGAAACCCTTTTGATTACCTTGGTCTCACTTTAAAAGGAAAGTCTTTGATCATTTTCATCCCTATGACTCTGTACAGCAGTGTAGCTTACAAAGAAACCTGCACTGGTATGTATTTATGAAGCACTTCTAGGAAAATAAAGTCATATTTTGCATGTCTTCTACACTGATTTATAGATCATAGGAGCGTCTCATTCTGGAGGTTTCAAAATTCAAAACAGAGCTTGGTAAAAATAAAAAGGCTTGTAAGTGTTTTGCTCCACTCAGGTGAAGTAACCTCAGTAGAGATTAAAGCTTTTCGACCTGCGATGGTTAGATCTGAATGAAGTGTAGATCTTCACTGACTTTTATCCAGGCGGGGAGCGCCGGTCCTCTGAAATGAAGCCAACGTGGAAGTAACTTAGAACTTCATTCTATCAAAAGGCCACCAGGGGGTGATCGTTTTGGTGTCAAAAGGACTTCCGTCTCTATACAAGTCAATGGAGAATTCACCAACTTCTCACTTGATTTCTAACCTCAGTAAACGTTTTCAAAATGTGTTTATGGTCTCAATCGCTAGTTTAAAGCCTTCTTCAATGCAGTCTGATGTTCATTTGGGACATTTTGGCCTCCCTGATTTTATATTTGACGATAAAGCAGGGTATGCATTAGGGCGTGGCTACGTCCTGATTGACAGGTTGATTGCACAATGTCCTCGAGATCCAGCCCTCACAACCATAGCAACCTCCCCGCTCCGCCCATGGCCCCGCCTCATGCCCATATAAGTAGAATCCATGTTTTTATTTTTCCCAGCATGCACCTGAAATTTTCAAGATGGCTCTGCCTAGATTGGAAACTATTGGCTTCCGAGCAGCAGTCCACAAACCAATGGGTGACGTCATGGATGTTACGTCCATTTCTTTTATACAGTCTATGCTTTTACCCCTACATTGTTGTGTAGCCTTATTTGAAGTCTTGGGATTATATGTTGGTTGTCAGATTTTTCCCCCGTGTGAAAGAGAGTGAACTGCTTTCATTGGACCACTCAAAAAAAAAAAAAATCCATCAGTTGCATGCTTGAAGCAATGAGGCCAAACCAGAGGCAGAGTTGGGTCAAAAGTCTTTGTGGTGGAGGTCTAGCACACTCAGGCTACTCACAACAGGACGCAAGTTATTGTAATGCCTTGGAAGGCTGTTCATTTCAAAAGCAGAGGCTCGGGATAAGTGCTTTTTAATAAAACCTGGGCTAGTGGACATGAAAAGAAAGAGCAATGAAAAGCTTCTCTACATTAATTGACACTCGTGGGTCCATTAAATACTCGCAATAGCCTGGTGTAATTTCTCTCGATCAGAGCACTCAATGCTGTGAGGTTCAAAAGCGATCATGGGAGTTAATTACATTCAAAAGAGTGCTGCAGTTTCATCACACGAGAATGTGTTGAGGATTAATGGCAGGCGTCACTGAAAAAAAAAAAAATCCAATAGAAGAGTGATTAGCATTCCTTGGAGATAGTTGAAAATTTGGTGCATTGCTTGATAATCAGAGCGTATTACTCTGCCTCGGCTTGACATACAACATGTAATTTCATCACAAAGGCAGAGTAGAGATTCATCACAGTACAACGGGGTGAATCATTTTTTAGGAATATTATTATGAAAAAGGTCCTGTTTGTCCTTGAACTACATGTGTCAGTACTCTGAAACAAAAGGGACATCGATATATATCTCTGTACCAATGTCACCTAGACCTAGACAGTGCCTGTAAATGTACTTGGCTGGCTTCATGTGACCTGTAATATAGCGAGCGGATAATCATGGCCAACTAATGATGTTAATATCTTGACTCTCAATATGGCTGCCTTGTTAAAATGATTGATAGTATGCAGTCGCCTGAGGTCAGTGACACTCGCAGCGGATTTGGAGTAACAGTTCCCAAAGAATCCCCTAACAATGTCGCTTTAATCACATGGATGTTGTTGCCAGGATACATTAGCATACCATTTGTTACCTCTGGTCTCCAGTCACAGTCATATCAAGGATGTTTGGAGCTGTATTGAAATATGACTTTTTTGGCCAGGTGAGAGGAATGATATTACAAAGGTAATGGCATCAGAAAAATGCCTTTATTAACCCTCCTGTCATCCTCCTGGGTCAAATTGACCCTGTCTATTTTGACTGTTCCTTCCTTCCTTCCTTCCTCTCTCTTTCTTTCCTTCCTTCCTTCCTCCAATCCTATTTCCCTTTCTACCTCCCTCCCTCCTTCCTTCCTCCCTCCTTTTCTTTCCTCCCTTCCTTCTTTCCTCCCTTCCTTCCTCCCACATTTCCTTTCCTTTCCTCCCTTCCTTCTTCCCTTTCCTCTCTCCCTTCCTTCCTTTCCTCCCTTCCTTGTTTCCTTTCCTCCCTTCTTTTCTTTCCTTTCTGCCCTTCCTTCTTTCCTCTGTCCTTCTTTCCTTCCTTCCTTCCTCCCTCCCTTCTTTACTTTCCTCCTTCCCTTCCTCCCTTCCTTTCCTCCCTTCCTTCCTCCCTCCCTCCCTCCCTCCCTCCCTCCCTCCTTTCCTTCCTTCTTCCTCCCTTCCTTCCTTGATTCGAGGGTTAAGAATGAAATTAAACTCTGATTTAATACAGCATTAATTAATTTTGGCCATTTGAGAGCTGTGGAAGTTGTTTATTTGGAGTTATGTTTCTTGCTTCCCGTTGGGGGTTTGTAGCGCTTATTTTCTCTGTTACTTCCACCGCACTGTGTGTTGTCAAATTCCCAACATTCACGTTGCCATATCGGACAAATTATTTTGCTGCGACTCAGTCTCTGGATGCCGTTCTTTAAATATCATTGCAAATCTGTCATTCTGGTGCCCGTTTGCAAGTAATGCTTACATGCACTTGTCAATCACACACAGCAGGTAAATATCTGAGTATGTATGTATGGTGTTTTTTTTTTAAAAATTCAACATGTTAAGACAAGTGGAAATTATTTCCTGTTGCAAGTCACAGCTTGCATGTTGCAAATTTGGTGAAATGTTCCCCTATCTAACAGACCCACTGCTGTGCAACCCAGCAACCCCACACCATCATGATCTCCAGGATGTCCAGTCAACTGAAAATTTCCATCAACCACCTGGTTCAGCTTTTGTTGCAACATCATCCAGAGAGGGGCTTTGTTTCCTAACCACACACACACATACACACACACACACACACACACACACACACACATATGCAATTGTACATTCCTGGTGGATTAATTTGTAATGAGGACACCGCATCTCTGCTGTTTAACTCCCAAACGTCATGACAAAAGATTGAATAATTGTGATAATTTTCCAGAATTGTAAAATCTTGTCAGAGAGTATCACATTCTGGCATCTGACAAGTCTTTAAACCCATTAAATCTGTAGCTCCAACTGCACCTCCTGGATTGTATTTCATTGTCTCACTGAAGCCTTAAACAACCTCTCGAACCTGCTTGCATTGTTTTTAACACAGAGCTGTTTTCAGTATGAACACGTTTCACATCAAAGGAGTCTAATTGCCAAAGATTTCCTTTGTTGCTAATCTCAATATTTGTTATCACACCCTTCCAGCTCATCTCTTATTATTGAAATGGATGCAAAGGTCTAATATTGATTCTCACTTTCTTCACTAACTAATCATCAGTAACTTTTTTTTCTGACTTTGAGTGCTGGGTGGGGAACATACAATGATAAACCCACTGTGTGCTGAAAAAACATCTGGCTGCTAAAGCTGGAATCAAGGTTGATGAGAGCAGTACGACTGGATCACGACCATAAAGCTGCTAAGACCCTCAACAGGACTGTGGGGGACTGCAGAGAGATAATTCTCTGTAGGTACATCACTACAAGAGAGCCCTTTCACATTACAGGAGACATCTGATCCACTGTAACGTAGATTATTGTAGCTTTGAATGCAGAGAAAGATACAGGGCAGCTGGAAAGCATGTAGAGTATGTGTTCTTACAAGGTATTAATACCAGAAATTGTAATCTACTAAATCAATGTGTTTAAATGGGAGTTATACAGACTAGAGTTGGATTTGTTTCGAGTCCAACCTCACTGCCAAATTCTCAAACCTGGCAGGATGGCTTATAACCAAAAACCTGTCCACCAGCTATTTGAGCCTATCTGACTTTGTCTAGTATTGGCTGTGTGATGTTAAGCTAACACCTTTTTTTTTTTTTTTTTTTTTTTTTTTTTTTAAAGCAGGAAAAAAAGTATAGTGGTAAAATCTCCATTTGAACCATACCTTGCACCAAAAGGAATTAGTAGTAGGTGTGATCTCACCCTAACTTTGTTTCCTGCTCACTATTTATACTGCTGCAAAAAATAGCCCGGTGGTTCACACTCCCATGTAGCTCCACTGCTGTTATCACTGAAGAGGAGTTTGGATTGCCTTACTTTTGAAAACAACCAAACACCACAATCTGCTTGCCTTGAGTGCAATTGTTGATTTACAAATTGCTCCCATTAGCACATCTGCATATAAAGTAAAAAATGTATCATCTGCTTTTGCTTTCAACTCCAATTTACACTCAGAGGAATACCTAAGGAAAGCATTGCACATCTGCTTCAACAGACCTTCGGCTTAGAGCAAAGTCATGACACCTTGTCTTGTTGTCTCCTCTAAGCACACACATGTATTGCAAACCTAACATGCATGTATTGTACAGTACTATAACTGCAAATCCCAAGCAGTGCTATGCATCCAATCCAAGTTTATTTCAAGATAGCATCACTCAAATTATGTTGCTGCACTGGTGGACAATTGTTTCCGAGATGAAACTGAGTGAAGGATTATGGATCAGCTCCAGACTGTCTGTTTATCAGCTGAATGTTGTTGATTGGATTTTAATGACATTTTGTGGAATGATGCATAAATGCTCAGCTTCCAACATGCTGATGATTAGCCCAAGGGCCACGACAGATTGTTGTATGTCACATACCTCAAATGACACTTTTTGTAACGAGACCAAACCCAGCCTCATCACCCCCCACTGTGGAACACAAATAAACAAGCATATACAATCCTGCACAAACATGAGCACGCATACACTTACTCCAGAGTACATTGATGTATTGAGCTGATAGTGGCCTTTTAATAAAAATCAGATGTTGACCAGTGTGTGGCCTACTTCTGTTATGATGGAGGACTACAGAGAAAAAACCCCCATATAGTTTCAGCACAGGGTTGATAGCTACTGTATGTTTTCTCTACACAATTGTCTTCTTAATTTAAAAGTGCATTTTAAAAGTGTATTTCATAAATTGTAACATGTAAATTCAACCCTAACTCTGTGAACATGCCTGATGAGATTACTGAATCCACTGTATGTTTAAATAAACTCTGCTGCTTCATGGTACTTATTTGTTTCTGTTGTTTCTGCACATGCACTGTATGGTTGAGTATTACAGTCCCAATCTCCACTCATAGAACCACAGACTGTCTAAAAGAGGAAAGAAGAGTGCATGCTACCTGTTGAGCATCAAGTGGCACTGAGGCAAATAATAATCTCAGAAGTTGGTGGAGACCAAACCAGAGTTAAAACTATATTTAACTGGCATTCAGGTACTGTCAGAGTTAACCCTCCAGTTGTCCTCAGGTCAAGGAAGGAAGGAAGGAAGGAAGGAAGGAAGGAAGGAAGGAAGGAAGGAAAGGAGTGAGGAGGGAGGGAGGAAGGAAGTAAAGAGAGAAGGAAGGAAGGAAGGAAGGAAAGGAGTAAGGAGGGAGGGAGGGAGGAAGGAAAGGAGGGAGGAAGGAAGGAAGGAAGGAAAGGAGAAAGCAGGGACGGAGAGAGGAAAGAAGGAAGGAAGGAAGGTAGAGAGGAAGGAAAGGAAGGAAGGAAGGATGGAAGAAAATGAGGAAAGAAGTATGGAAGGAGGGGAAGAACGAAGAAAATTAAAGAAAGGGGGAGGAAGGAAAGAAGGAACAGTCAAAAGAGATGGGGTCAATTTGACCCGGGAGGACGACAGGACGGTAAAAATTATCACTGTTATTTCTGTGACTTAGCTCTGGAACACACAAGTATGCTATTTGGGACAAAACAGAACATCCACTCACACAAACAAGCATCCTTCCACCAGAGAAATACACCCCGAAAACCCTCCATCCCACTTGCTAGTTCAGGTCTCGAGAGTGTCGGTGTTTTTGGATGCACCGGGCGTCGCTGACAGCGCTCGAGCATCCAGCCTGCCCCTCCCATTGGGTGTTGAAGCATTCCATTGCTCCGCCCTATCTTAAGCTCCAGGCTCATTTTATTTCAATTAATTAGCATAAATATATGTGTGTGAGTCCTCAGCACCCCCTCTCCCTCCTCAAAGGCAACCCCCCTCACCCCCCCCTCCAATGATCTAGTATGCAAATGTTAATTAGAAATTGATGTATTGCAGGAGGGTTTAAAGTAATGACATCCCAGGGGTGAACCTTCACCATAAAATGCAGTAATCCTCACTGACAGTGTGGCTTCTGTAGCACAATGTGTCTAGAAATGCACCCCCAAGCTAAAACTGTCTGCCACACACAACGCACGTCAACTGTTGAGATAAACAGAAGAGAGGATATTAAGAATTCATAAGATTAAATTTGGAGAGGAACATATTCAGAATTGCTGAGAGTTATTTCTCTGAATTTTGAAAGAGCTACAAAACACACTTGTTGGCAGGAGCTTAAAAAACAACAACAAAGTAAATCAGTGTTTTCTTTACATACGGTAAAAAAGAAGCTGTATGAATGTAAATAGATGCATTTTTTTCTGCCTATATTTGACTTGATTTGAGATGTTTTGGAAAAAGAGCCACATGACCATGGATAACTTCTATGAACTAAATCGGCTATTGTGCACTGCGTTTATCATTTAATAACAACAGGTTGCATTTTGGATAACTTTGTATGAGTATATGAGGAAGAGGAAAGGAGGAAGGGAGGAAAGGAAAGGAAAGAAGGGAGGGAGGAAGGAAGGGAGGAAAGGAAAGGAAAGGAAAGGAAAGGAAAGAAGGGACGAAAGGAAAGAAGGAAGGGAGGAAGGGAAGGAGGAAAGGAAAGAGGGGTACTAGCTTTTTGGGTTTTTTAAAATTGTATTGTAATATTTCCAATTAATTTAACATTTTGTTTTTATGTAAAGCACATTGAGTTTCCCCCTGAGTATGAAATGCATTATATAACTAAAGCCTTGCCTTATACTTAAGGATAAAGAGTTGACAGATGAATGAGTGAAAGGACATTGAAAATGAGCTTCAAGCATATTTTTCCTCTTAGAATAAACCTTTGATTTAAAAAAGTTGCCTCCTCTCTGTGATGAAGAACAGGATCATGGGAGATATTGTAGAAACTAATGATGTAACAACTGCACATAACATAAAAACCACAGAGGATTTAATAACTTATGCACTTTGTGATAGTTGTTACATCATTATTTTAGTGTTAGCTAATTCAGCTAATGATGGTCAGTCGATCCGGCGCTATGGTCCAGAAATCTCTCAACAACTTCTGAATAGATTACCTTGAAATTTGGCTTAGACATTAATGGTGCCTAAGGGGCAAATACTAATGATTAATACCATGACTTTTCCTCTAACACCAGCATGAGATTGACATTTGCAGTTTCTGGTGTAATGGATTGGATTACCATGAGATGAATTGTAATAGCTTTGATAATTCCTTATTTCTTTCTCAACTGACATCATTAAATCAAATATGTATTGTGTCCAGTGCTTTGATCTATGACCAAATAAGTGCAAAACTAATGACATTCACATCAGCTGCTAATTAGCATGCTAACAAGCTGATAAACATCTGCATGTTAGCATTGTTGTTGTAAGCACGTTAGCATGGTGGCGTTAGCATGGTGGCATTAGCATTTAGCTTAAATCTGACTCCAGGCAGGTTTCATTACATTTTTAAAGTTTCACATCAGCTGCTAATGAGCATGCTAACAAGCTAATAAACATCTGCATGTTAGCATTGTTGTTGTAAGCATGTTAGCATGGTGGCATTAGCATGGTGGCATTAGCATTTAGCTTCAATCTGACTCCAGACAGGTTTCATTACATTTTTAAGTTATTATCCACAGTTATTACATCATCCATTTTATAAGGTGTCTCTTCAGAAATACATCCAAGAAATGCATGGTGTGACTGGCTATGTTGTTGTTGTTGTCGTCATTGTATATTGTATATTCATGAGGATATTACATTGAGGAAAGCTAGAAAATGGATTGTATCTTAGTCTTGACAAAGACTTTTGGTTAAACAGGATACAACAATTAATAATGCAATAATCATGTTAACATGCAGCACATGATAGCGGCCGTGAACTAAACTCAGTTGACAGGAGCGTTTGTGGAGGAGACTGAATGGACAGAAGAATATGTTATGCCTAGACAGAAAATGACCCAATTGTGGGGCAAGCTCACTTAAGGGAGTAAATGGATCATGGGGCACTTAGACATTACCAAACAAAGGATTAAAAGAGAGAAACATATGACCACAATAATGCATGGATGGATGGATGATTGTTCTCACTCGTATTGTGAAGGGAGCCTCCGGCTGGGGAAAGACCCGAGCCATAGTTGGAAACAACATACTAAAGAATTAGATTGAAGAAATGTCAGAAGAAATGAATTGACCAGAACTAAGAACATTTAACATGTCAAAGGAAAAACCCATAAAAGCAATGCACAATGGCTCTCTGTGTGAACACATGATGATGATTCAACTAAGGTATAATATAGCCGCAAGTGGCAATTTGCAGGTTTAAACCTTCTGGGAAAATAGAAACTGTTGTGCATATAGTACTAATTACAGTAAAACACTGAATCACTTGACATATCTGAAGGCCATTGATAACATGTGATCAAGAATCTGCACAATCACTGTGTCAATCAAGAAGCTTTGAATGAAGACTTGTGGAAATATACTGTAGATGTTGATTTAGCATATTTTGAAAAATATAGAGTAACAGACTTCTGAACTGACCAAAAGGTTGCAGTGTGGCAAACTGAAAACTCCTCAACATATGTGTAAGGTTTGTGTCGATTAAATAAAATGAATGAGTAATGGCTAAGTTCTTGTTAAACCCTGCCCTTGGCAAAGTGTTTTGATTGATGGCAGCCATGTTTTTGGATCGATATTGCTCCTTTACAGTAGAATTATCTACCTCAGTACTCCAAGCCAGTACAGTATGCCAAATTTAGTGATGATTGCTCAAAAATTTTAACAGATTTGAACAAACTCTAAATGATTGACAATCTATTATTGGGCAAATAGGCGTGGCGTATATGGATCGATTTGTCTGGACCCGTCAAATCCAGGAATAAAACAATTTTGCTTCTAAGACTAAAGCCCTATTTCCACCGGGTCCGTCAGCAACTTGTTACAGCTGCGCCGCGGTCACTGGAGCTGATAGGTACCACTATAATCAATGAGAGTGTCTCCACTGGGAGCGTCTCAGCAGCGTGTCAGCAACTTCCCAGCAGCGGCTCTCCGCGCCGCAGCGCTATCAGTAGGTAGCATTTCTATTTTTGACAGAGCTGTTTTTAACTCGCGACAAGCTCAACAGAGCAGATTGCACCAGACAGGAAGTCAGACACTGAATCGGCATAATAAAACGTACATCTTTCAAAATAAAACAACCCGTGCAGCTGTAACGCTCCCGATGTGAGTTGACGCCGGGCAGAGGACGGAGCTATAAACCGTAGCGCAGCTGTTCCGTGCCACTGACGGACCCGGTGGAAATCCCCAGTTAGTGTTCAAAAGTAATAGCCCAAAGCGTAAAGTTCGTAGTTATAACGCCACCATCTGGCTGACATGCGTGATTATTGGTACTTGAATAGTGGAGGGCCATAGGAACCCACCTGCTTATGGTTGTTGAGCCTCAGACTCAGAGAAAATGATAGTAATAACAATTAGAACACAAACAATAGTGTAAACAACAACACAAACAACCCTACTCATCATCACTTATCTTCAAGGTGACTTTACTCTCGTTGCCGTCCTCAGATTCATCATATTCCTTTAATAATATGGAACACCAAATTTCTCGTGCTGCATTTCACACACGAGATTTCCCTAATACATAATGTATATTTCATGGCAGGGAATGCATCGTGTGCACAAAATGCACCTTGGGGCGCCAAGTATCTCTTTCTGCGCCATGTAATAAATTTCTTCCAAAAATAAATAAGAAAATGAACTGGTAATAATTATAATATTATTACCATATCATTACCATATTAATTTGCAGCACATGGGACACAATATACTTTGATGACATTTCATGCCTTTTTTATTTGGGAACAAAATTGAGTATAAACACATGTGGTACTTTGCATTTAAATCTAGATTATTTTTCCAAATAGACAAAAAATTGGTGTAAAATCTGGCAAAAATGGCTAAAAACAGAAAAAGAAAATTCCATAGGGATAGGGAAAAGTTGGTCAAGTCACTTATTAATTTTCTCGCAAACCAGTAATACTATCTAGCATTGAGGATTGGAGATTTAGACCTGAAACATCTGGCTCCATTTCATTTGTGGGGCTTACAGCATAAAAAAGTATATATATATGTTTCAAAAATTCAACAGCTTTGGTGTCTCTCTAGTAACACTCTCTATTACTTGGCATAAACCTCACACCTCACTGTGAATGTTTTTCATGGAGACTTTGGTCAGAAAGTAATTGTGGTGGGTACTGTAGTTGCTTCTTTTTCTATATTTTAAAATTTATGATTTTAATTCTTTGAGTTCCACGAATGGAAAAACCTCACTTCCTGTGTAGTGGACAAACAACAGATACAATCTGTGTACTGTAACCGTGTCCCTGCATGGCTAGATACCACAGGGAGATATTGACAAAACATTTATTTTTGACCCTTCTACTTTAATCAATGTGGATGTTAACCTATTTATTGGTGTGACCACAGACTGTATATAACGATGGATGTAGCAAAGTATGATGTCACCCATTGACTTGCATTGGAGCTGGTTTGAAGCCCAGAGTTGCTGCTTGATCAGGACCATTTTTTCTGTGTAGAAAGTTTTATTTTACTCGGCCTAGAAACATGGCCTGCTACACTTGTTGGAAGCAAGGTCTAAGTTACTGGGAACACTGTTGCAAACTTGGGCTTAATTTTCGCAACTTCAGCTAGGTTGTGCAGAGGGCAGGAATCATAATAAAGTAACATTAAACCAGAGGTGGAAAGTACCCCTTTTAAAAGAGGCTGTGCTCCTGTGCACCCTTCACTTAATTCTCTCATTTCCGACGCTGTCCTTTTCACGTGAACGCATCACGCTCAATGCCTTGTCCTACAGATGATGGCACAACGTCTAATGGACATTTCCTTAGTTTGCGTCCCTAAATATGTGAGTTTGTTGTGTTCTGTTAGAGTTTATATGTGGCTATGAGAGCTAGCTGCCAGGTTGTCACAGGCCGCAATAATTTATGAATGTTACTATTGTATCATGCTGGTTAATGATGCTGTACAATCCCCTTTGCTTAAAAAAAAAAAAAATCGTTATGATGTAATTCTAATTATAAATGCAATTCGTTACTTTCCACCTCAGCATTAAACCTACCAAAATATTGTGAGTGCAAGTCCAAAATCTGGGTAGAGCAACAGGTAATCTGTCATATACTCACATGGCAGACACAAAAGCTAGTATAAGTCTTCAAATCTTCAAATTAATCATTTCAAAATTACCTCCTGCAAAATTATTAGAGGTCTGGAATTTAGTGATTGAGACCATAATTAGTAGTCACGTAGCTTTTCTAGAGACAATTTGATGTTTTCGAGTGGGAGTCAGTTGGAGCCAGGCAATTTTTTTTTTGGAGCCAGCATGTAGTGGCCATTGGAAACACTTTAAAAGGTGCTTCCACATTGGCTTCAACCTCAAGCTGTAGTCCTTGCCAGCTGATGTGAACAGATTTTGTGTCTGTGTATTTGAGTATATTTGAGACCACAGTATTCCCATGCACCTCAGAGGGTACAAATATCTAGTGTGGGCAGATTTACATGAATATTGACATCTTGTTTGTGCATCTTGAGTATACGTGCAAATTCATCCATCTGTATATCGGCAGTGAACGTGTCCATGTGCAAATCCACTTGTCTGACTATGTTTGTATGCATATATAAGTAGCCTCTCTGTGTGTGTGTGTGTGTCTGAAAGCCTTTCTCGTATGGTCTGCAGGATCTACTCTCTATCTCTGTGCATTTGATTTGACAGCTAGGCCTACTGCTGTTTTGAGACCAAAAGACCTTGAGATGGTTTTACTGTTAACAGGGAGAGAAAGCGTGTGAGTGGTGGTGAAAGAAAGAGTGAGAAAGCGATGGGAAGAGTAGAAAACTGAACAAAGGGTGCAGGAGGGTGCTCAGAGAGAGAGAGAGAGAGAGAGAGAGAGAGAGAGAGAGAGAGAGAGAGAGAGAGAGAGAGAGAGAGAGAGAGAGAGAGAGAAAGAGAGAGAGAGTTGGGTGTAAATAACATGACAAAGACGAGAAGATAACAAAGTGACAGAGCAAAAGAGCATGTCCATATGTGCCCATGAAAGCAATATGAGCATGTGTGGGTGTGAATTCATGTTAGTCTTCATGTTTGCACGTGTATGTGTCAGAAAGAGACATGTAGACATACAATTTGAGCCACGGAGGGGAAGGAACAAAAGAGTGATGGAGGATTGTTGAGAGGGCTTTCTTCATTTCTCATCCCAGAATGCAACAACAGCAGCAGCAGCAGAGTGTCTCCCCGTCTTTATGTAGAAAGATTGAAGTGCAAGTATTTATTAATGTAGTTAAAATAAAAGCTAGTACAGAATACAGCAGCAGAGTGCACAGGGGCATCGGGGGGCAATGGCTAGAATCCTTCAAAAGCTCAGTGACTTATGAGACAATAAGATGTGGAGATGATGTGGCTGCAGAGCTGGAGACAGCAGCGTGTGTCTCATCCATCAAAATAGTGGGTGTACAGAGAGACATAAACCATTAAGTGTCATCATTCAAAGTAAATGTCATGTTGTCACTTTCTGCAGAAACAATAACATGAGCCTATTGTTCAATTATTGATAGGAAGGCACACCGACAATACGCCGATTATACAAGAAAAGGATTTGAGACGACCGATACATAAACATTTGTTGGGGGAGCGCTTTAAAGTATTTGCATTTTTTAGGCTAAGAAAAAAAAAGTAAAACTTATGATTGGAAGAAAAAAAAATTATACATGCAATACAAACTGTTATATCTTGAATTAACTGTGGAATATTTTATGTTAAAATCAACCTGTTTTCACACACTGAATCACAAAAGAGGAGTTGCAATAGAGAAAAGCTTCCTTCTGCCTCTAATTGAGACCCTGTAGATTCACCTTTTTATCCTAATTAAATTCTCTCTCTCTCTTCCTCTTTCTCCTCTCTCACACACACACAAACACAAGAAATTGAGAGAGAGAGAGAGAGAGAGAGAGAGAGAGAGAGAGAGAGAGAGAGAGAGAGAGAGAGAGAGAGAGAGAGAAATTTAATTATTTTGCCAGGCAGATTGGAGAGCTGATATATATTTTTTTAAAAAGCAGCTAGATTTACATGCTTCCAAAAAGGAGTAGAGATCACTCATACCACCCTCGGCGTCAGATGTTGAAAAGGTGTTAAAAAGGTGTTGAAAAGGTATCTCAAACACACATATGCAATCTTCACTTCTACCAAGTGTCTTTGTACTGTGAAAGTGTTTAATTGTTTTTATTAAAGCATCATGTATTCTCTTTGCTCACAATCTTTACTTAACTAAGAATCTCTTTGTGTACAATATTATCGTAACATTGAAGTATTTGATCAGAAATATCGTGATATCAGCCCTACCTCCCATATAAACAACTTTATGGAAGAAAAAGAAAAAGGCAGAAGCAGCTCCAGTGTATGCAAAACAAAGCAAAACACATTGTAGAGCTCATGCAACCCCAAAAGAAGTTCAACTGTTGGATGTAAGAGCTTCATTAACCCTCCTGTTGTCCTCAGGTCAAGGAAGGACAGGAGGAAGGGAGGAAGGGAGGAAAGAAGGAAGGAAGGAAGGAAAGGAGTAAGGAGGGAGGGAGGACAGGAGGAAGGAAGGAAGGAAAGGAGGGAAGGAGGACAGGAGTAAGGAGGAAAAAAGGAAGGAAGGAAGGAAAGAAGAAAGGAAAGGAGTAAGGAGGAAGGAAGGAAGGAAGGAAGGAAAGAAGTATGGAAGGAGGAGTGAGCAAAGAAAGAGGAAGGAAGGGAGGAACAGTCAAAAGAGAGGAGGCTCAATTTGACCCGGGAGGATGACAGGAGGGTTAAGATCTGCAAAATATTCATCCAATGCAAGGAAGGAAGGAAGGAAGGAAGGAAGGAAAGGTGTAAGGAGGGAGGGAGGAAGGAAGGAAGGAAGGAAGGAAGGGGGTAAGGAGGGAGGGAGGAAAAGAGGAAGGAAAGAGAGAAGGAAGGAAGGAAGGAAGGAAGGAAAGGAGTAAGTAAGGAGGGGGGAAAAGAGGAAGGAAGGAGAGAAGGAAGGAAGGAAGGAAGGAAGGAAGGAAGGAAAGGAGTAAGGAGGGAGATTACCATACAGCATCAAAGTGTAAAAGAAGAGCACTGAATCATATATCTGGATTTTATCTAACGGAGGCCTTACTCACATTATTGGATTTGTTCAGCTCGGTGTCAGCACGTTAAACTCCTCTGAGCACTTTTAACTCACAAGAGGCATGTACGTAAAAATCAATGAGGACCATCAAAAGAAATTCAGAATGATATTTACATAGAGACATCAAAAAATCCTCCAGTGATTTCGACCCTCTGCCCCTACGAGGAAATTCGACTCCACTTTTTACCGTCCCCGTCTCTCTATGTTCTTGGCATGCGACCCCCAAACATCCCTCTAAAGCAAATAAAGAATTAAGAAAACATCTGTCGCATATCCTACCGTCAAGCCAGTGACATCGCATGCTTATTAATTCATTTATCGCCAACGAAAATACATGGCGAGTCCATTGGTAAGGCACATCAAAAGGTTCAAACCCCTCTATCCATTCTCCAGAGATAGATCAAAATACCAAAAGGCTGCCCTGATTAAGTCCCCCATGTGGCAGTGAAATGTTCCCTTCCTTGATCTGTGTCTCTCATATGACCTGATTCCCTCCCGAAGGACATGTCCTCTGTGAGAAAATGGCTCGTCGCTCCTCTGTAAGGATTTCATGCAATTTAGTCACATTGGATGATGGTGTTTGAGCGAAATGTCACGCCTTACTTAGCGAAACAGAGGCATCCAAAGTCCAACAACTACAGTCTATAAGGTTTACTAGTATGCTCTGGTGCACTTGGCGTGACCTTATAAGTTAGTTATGACTTTAAAAGAGTTAAAATCACTACAAATATATTCAATATTGATCTTAACTATCTTATTGATGTGTTTATTTGAACTCTATTTCAATCTGCTCTGAATTGTTATAAGCACCAATATTATTTTAAGATGATGTTCCTTCTTTCCTTCCTTCTTCCCTCTTTCTTTAATTTTTCCTTCCTTCTTCCCCTCCTCCCCTCTGTATTTGCTCCCTCCTCCTCCTTCCCTCCATCCTTCCTTCCTTCCTTCCTTCCTTCCTCCCTCACTCCCTCCCTCCTTACTCCTTTCCTTCCTTCCTCCCTCCCTCCCCCTTACTCCTTTCTTTCCTTCCCGCCTGCCTTCCTCCCTCCCTCCCTCCCTCCCTCCTTACTCCTTTCTTTCCTTCCCGCCTTCCTTCCTTCCTCATTTCCTTCCTCATTTCCTTCCTCCGGTCCTTCTCTCCTAAATTCCTTCCTCTTTTCGTCATTATTCCTTTCCTTTCCTTCCTTCCTTCCTCATTTCCTTCCTCCCGTCCTTCTCTCCTTGCTTCCTTCCTCTTTTCGTCATTATTCCTTTTCTTCCTTCCTTCCTTCTCTCCTTGCTTCCTTCCTCTTTTCCTCCTTATTCCTTTCCTTCCTTGACCTGAGGACAAATGTATGTAGGCCTACATTGGATGATGGTGTTTGAGCGAAATGTCACGCCTTACTTAGCGAAACAGAGGCATCAGAAGTCCAACAACTACAGTATATAAGGTTTACTAGTATGCTGTGGTGCACTTGGCGTGACCTTATAAGTTAGTTATGACTTTAAAAGAGTTCAAATCACTACAAATATATTCGATTTTGATCTAAAGGAAATGTCAACTTCTGACAGGAAACTTTGTGCTGTATAAAGGTTTTTTTGGGTAAAGGGAGAAGATAAAAGTGTTTGACCTTTGATTGTGAAAGGTGCTGTTGTGTGTATTTTAATAGATTTTATTTATAAGGTCAACTTCTACCAGGAGAGTACATGATTCGTACTTTCAAGTGTATATACAGACATATATGAGAGTATTTAAAAGGAACTTCATATGCCAGAAAAGGCATAGGGCTGGATCTCGAGGACATTGGTCAATCAACCTGTCAATCAGGACGTAGCCACGCCCTAATGCATACCCTGCTTTATCGTCACTTATAAAATCAGGGAGGCCAAAATGTCCCAAATGAACATCATACTGCATTGAAGAAGGCTTTAAACTAGCGATTGAGACCATAAACACATTTTGAAAACGTTTACTGAGGTTAGAAATCAAGTGAGAAGTTGGTGAATTCTCCATTGACTTCTCCCCACCTGGTCACGTCTCAATAAACCGTCATTTTATTGGCATCAGCCATCAAATCCAAGTCTCCTATGCCCCACTGCTAGGCAGGAGAGTGTCAGGATGTGAAATCTGTCAATCATCATCAAGAGGAGTGCAGCTGTCACGGTAAAGTACAAGATTGGTGGTTTTATTGATCTTACCTGAAAAAGATTTTTGGGCATGTCATGGGAAGATTGTCACGACTTCTCTGCTCCTGAAACAACCAAAACAAATTCATATTACTCTTCATATTCAACCTCTAATGATTAAAATAGATTTAACAGAGAAGTCCATTATATAGTTGAAGCCTCACATGGATTCATTTGGCCAAGTTGGATCTTTATAGCTGAAACTTGTCATCTTGGCACACTTTACCTGCAGATAAAATGACAGACAGCTTGCAAAACTTAATTATAGATAAACAGATAAATGACAAACTGGGTATTTCTGAATGAATCAAGTGAAATGAACTTATGTTTATGCACTAATTGGTGACTTTTAGATATTCAATGCCCTGAATGTCTTTATCCCCCCTCCCCTCAAATTGAGTATATGACATTTAAAAAAAGAGTGTTTCACATTTAACAGCGAGCATGCAAACCTTCTTCCATCTGTGCAACACTATCCAGCCAAATGATACTACCTGGAGACAAAAATGATTGCTATATGCCAGCAAGCCTGACTCAGTTTCACATTCTCCCATATAACATACAGAGGCCCTTTCCAAAAAAAAAAAAAAGACTGTCTTTGGGGCTTCTTCTCTGTAAATGTCATCCTACTTCAGACGTCACTCTGAAAATGTCACCCCGCTACCCTTTTCATTAGCTCACCAGCTCTCTTCTCGATTATACACCATTTTCCATTAGAGGGATCACACACCTAGGGCGAGGCTTTTTTTTTGTTTTGTTTCCTTTCGAGCTATACGTACTCAAGTGTGATTGCTAGGCTTTAAAGGGCCTGGCCGTTCTGGATGTTCTGGCACTGGGGTGTTATGGTTTGATGTTGTTTGTTCAACCGTGATCACCTGTTATGTTATTGGAGATTTTTTTCCACCGTTTCCAAGGCTCCGCTGCTTGCAAAGGCGTCGAGTGGAGGGGCTGTGCAAGATGTCAATCATGTTTGTAGAAGAAGAGAAAGCTCCTGTTGAGGGAGGAAAATATGCAGCTGTAATTTTAAAAAGCCATTCTTTATTTTTTTATTTTTTTAACCCTCCTGTTGTCGTCAGGTCAAGGAAGGAAAGGAGTAAGGACAGGTGGAAGGAGGAAAAGAGTAGAGAAGTAAGGAGAGAAGGAAGGAAGGAAGGAAAGGAGTAAAGAGGGAGGGAAGGAAGGAAGCAAGGAAAAAAGGAAGGAAGGAAGGAAGGAAGGAAAGGAGTAAGGACGAAAAAGAAGAAGGAATTTAGGAGAGAAGGGAAAGAGGAAGGGGAGGAAGGAAGGAAAGAAGGAAGGAAGGAAGGAAGGAAGGAAGGAAAGGAGTAAGGACGAAAAGAGGAAGGAATTTAGGAGGGGAAAGAAGGAAGGAAAGAAAGGAGTAAGGAGGGAGGGAGGAAAGGAAGAAAAGAGGAAGGAAGCAAGGAAGGATGGAAGGATGGAAGGAGGAGGGAAAAAAGAAAGAGGGGAGGAGGGGAAGAAGGAAGGAAAGAAGGAACAGTCAAAAGAGACAAGGAAAGGAAGGAAAGGAGTAAGGACAGGTGGAAGGAGGAAAAGAGTAGAGAAGTAAGCAAGGAAAAAAGGAAGGAAGGAAGGAAGGAAAGGAGTAAGGACGAAAAGAAGAAGGAATTTAATAGAGAAGGAAAGGAGGAAGGAAGAAAGGAAAGAAAGGAGTAAGGAGAGAGGGAGGAAAGGAGGAAGGAAGGAAGGAAAGGAGGAAAAGAGGAAGGAAGGATGGAAGGATGGAAGCAGGAGGGAGCAAAGAAAAAGGGGAGAAGGGGAAGAAGGAAGGAAAGAAGGAACAGTCAAAAGAGACGGGGTCAATTTGACCCGGGAGGACGACACAAGCGTTAAAAAGGGAAAGTTTTGAAGGCTACAGTGCAGGAATGTGTCGACTGGTTTTAATGACATCTGGACATTTTTAAATCTTCAGGCAGGGAAGGTCACAGCTGATTGGCAGGATGAACAGAGAGATTAATATACACTGATAAATTATTTTATTTCAAATCATGCCAACTAGAGCTGGAAATGTTTTTGCATGATTTATAGTTCAAACAACTCCCCTATGAATCTTTATTTACTGGACCTCGGCAGACTTCCTGCGGTTTCGGAGGTCATATAAATAAACAGTAGCAGTAGGATTTCACTTCATTGTTTACTCAAAATGGAAATTTCTCAAATATATGAGTACATGCTTGAGCCCAGACCTGATCCGGCATATGTGAGTGAACAGCAGGATGAACAATACATATAACTACCTTAGAAACAGCCTTAGCAACCAAAGCTACTGAACAGACAGGGCTTTGTGAGCATCTAATGTCATCATAAGGAGGAAGTAGAGGTAACATTGCAAACAAAGGGTTCAAAGCAGACTGTCAGACTCCTGGCCTCTGACTTGCAGACAGCATTTTTACATACGTTCAACTCAAGTTTTGGATATTTGACCATTTAGTAAATAGAAATCCAACATGAAAACAGTATAAAATGCTAGTGAATCACAAAAAGTATGTTATGCCTCCTTTAAATGTACCAACATGCACACAGACACACAATTTTGCTTCCATAATAAGGTCAGTAATAGTGGAGAACTATGATTAACCCTCCTGTTGTCCTCGAGTCAATGAGGGAAGGGAGGAAGAAGGAAAGATGGAGGGAGGGAGGGAGGGAGGAAGGAAGGAAAGAAGGACAGATGAAAGAAGGAAGGGAGGTAGGAGGGAGAAAGGAAAAGAGGAAGGAAAGAAGGACAGAGGAAAGAAGGAAGGGAGGAAGGTAGGGGACAGGAAAGAAAGAGAAAAGGAGGGAGGAAGGAAAGAAGGACAGAGGAAAGAAGGAAGGTAGGGGGCAGGAAAGAAAGACAGAAGGAGGGAGGAAGGAAGGAACGGAGGGAGGGAGGAAGGAAGGGAGGACGGAAGAAGGAAGGACAAAACAGACAGGGTCAATTTGACGACATGAAGGTTAATGACATCGTCGTCAGGGTAACCAGGTTACTACAGTCCATGTACAGTACAGAACCAGCGACCTGGTTTCTCATGCATGTGAAAATACTGTTTGTTAGTTCTGGTCTTTTCATGGGATCTGTTTGCAAAATGGAAATATGCATATGTAATGTATATCTGAGACAAAGTCCACAGCACAAGAGGCCTTATAAATGCAAAGTGGACTGATTTCCATGAGCAGAGTGTCTTGGAGGATGAATACAAATTGCTTAATATGCACATGTCCAATACCATCCTCACAATCCTGCAGACTTTTTCATTTGTCAGTGTCTCTCTCTTTCTCTCTCTCTCTCTCTTTCTGTCAATAGTAAACGTATTATTTGATGTCAGCTGTCTGTCAAAGTCAGCGCCCCACTCTCTCTATGGGCCAGGGGTAATATTTGCTAATGAGTTGCTTCGCTGCTGCCATGGTAACAGACCCATCACCACGGAGTGTGAAGCAGGAGTGGCACCCTTGACACCAACCCATAAAACAAGCCACCCGGACTGATGATCCGCAATGTATAATGTAGTGCCACAACCCCCATCTAGCCCCCCTTCATCTTGCCCTCTTTCTCTGTATCTGTCTTACCCTTCTCCCATCTCTCTCCCTCTTCAACCCCTCTTTTCCCCAGTCATCCATCCCATCTGTCACTCATCCATCAGCCATCCATATAAATAAAATTGAACGAATCCGGTTTAATCACATCTACTGGGGACAGGGGAGGGGGGAGGGGGCTCTAGGCCCTCCTTACCCCCCCCCCCCCCCCCTATCCCAAATCAGAATAGAAGAAGAGAAGATAAAGCTCTCCTTAAAAGCTTATGTGAAAATGAACATTCATGTTACAGTGTATAATTGAAGATGAAAAATGTAGGTTGTCAAGTCTGAAATGAAAATGGATACAATCCAGGGGCCAAAATTAAAACCTGCCAAGCAACAACGTCGTCTAGTAAAATGTGTCTGGTGGATAATTCAACTCATCAGAGAGGTGTGTAAATCTTTCAGGCAATAACATTAAAAAGTTATTTACTGCCTAGTATTTAATCATTTACTTAAATTCAGTGCTCAGTTTCATACACAATAGGTTACTTAGAAAGAGTCAAATTAATTGTTTTTTTTTAAATCTCAAAAAGTCCTTGAAACTAATGATAACATTCATACTTGGTCCATGCAGGAGGACTATCACTGTTGAAGAATAAATACATGTTGGTATTATAATAGATACTTTGGTAAGCTTTGGGGACATCTGTTGTCACAACTACAATAAATAACATGTAGTTTAATTTATGGGACAGCTCTGGTGACTTTGGGTCTGTTCCAAACCGCATACTTTCCTACTACTCATACTAACTCTGACGTCATTTGAAGTACGTAGTGTGTTTCAACTGTGTAGTATGTGATTTAGAGTATGTGAGAAGTTCCTGGATGGTTTACTAGATTCTCCAGAAATGCAGAGTATGCATCAAGAGCTGACTACTCACACTCAAATTACCCAAGATGCAACGCAACTTCTGAAAAAAACCCAAAATACAAACGTCACAGATCCACCTAGCTACAGCGAGGGTATGTTCGCTTCCTGTTTTCAAAATAAAAGCACCAATTCTATCGTTAAGTTTTCTTAATAATAAAAGGTAACAGGTGTTACTCGCTACGGCTAGCTCCGAATTCTCAGGAACAAAACTTTAAACAGGTGTTATTTGGACAAATTAGCGTCACATTGTGGATCTAAAGGGCTACTTTACTTTCTTCCTAAAAAGGTTAGAAATGTGGATAAAGTGGTTTATTTACAGAGTTAGAGCTAAAATGAAATCAGCTTCAGCCTGATGATTTCAGCTCGAGTAGGAACCAAATGCATTGTGGGTTATCGTGTAGTTTACTACAGTGGTAACGGTCTGCTTACTATCTGGTCGCTTAGTGTGTAGTGTGTAGGATGGAAGTATGTAGTATATAGTATGTAGTATGCGGTTTCGAACACAGCCTTTGTCTTTCTATAGTACCTGGTTTCCTGTCACATGATGGCAAATATAAGTTGTTTTTGGGGCATTCATTTTTCCCAGGAGGAAAAGCTCCAAAGTGCTGATTCTATGATTCTATGTAAGATATGTCTCCAAAAACAGGATGGATTATATATTAAAAAAAAGAAAAGAAAAAGAAGGTATATTCACCAAACCAACACTCCAAGAGAGACTCTCTGTTGTTCTGAGTGCAGTGCAGCAGGTGCAACCAATTACAGCCAACAGTCCAATCCAAATCCAAATTACCTTCACCTGTATCTCAGTAGCGTTGGCAGCAGAGGAAGACCCTAATATGAGATAAAGACAACAAAATACACACAGTATGAATATAAACCACAACTGGGAATCATTGGTACATGCTATGATAAGATAGCTTCACAATCATTTTATTTTAATATATTATTGCATTTGAAAATCTCGCCTGTTTTGGAAACGCCCCCCACCCCCCTTCACCCCCTTTGGCGGTGAGGTTGCAGCCTTAATGCCACATGAACAGTGGCAGCTGGCCTCATCAACAACTCATTATATTAACGTAAAAAAATCTCATTATTTGCACATATGTGAACCGATCACATCTAACATAGGGTGTTACATTAATGCAATTCATTATTATTTTCACATTTCATATATATATAGGTTTTTGGGTAATGAACATTTTGCACATTCCCAGTCAAATATGTAACATTTAATTCACTTCTCTTTTTTCAAATCAAATACAAATACATTAGACGTATTCTAAATGGGAATTTATTTTTTATATTATTCATGATTACTTGACTCGTGGTATTTTCTCTTCATTTGTGTGGGTACTGGTTTTTCCTCTTGTTTATTTTGATTGTTAAACTTGGACTGATTGTTGAAGTAGGGTAAATTCCTTCTATGTGCAAACCTACTAGGCAATAAATCTGATTCAGATTTGTCCATATTGTAAGTATGATAATATATTGATATTTATTACGAATATAAGGCAAAAAAATGCCCCAAAATAAAGCTTAATAAAAAATAAGTAAAAAGTGTAAGCTTATATTTGTAGGCAGTTGAACTAAAATTCATATAGATATGCAATTTATTATTAATTTGCTCCTTTCCTTCCTTCCTTCATCCTTCTTTCCTTTCCTCCCTTACTTCCTCCCGCCTTTCTTTCTGTCCTTCCTTCCTCCCTTCCTTCTTTCCTCTGTCCTTTCCTTCCTTCCTCCCTTCCTCTTTTCCTTTCTCCCTCCCTCTATCTCTCTCTCTCACCCTCCCTCCCTCCCTCCCTCCGACCTTCCTTCCTCCCTTCTTTCCTTCCTCCTTCCTTCCTACCTTTTCTCCTTTCCTACCTTCCTCCCTTCCATCCTTCCTTCCTTCTTCCTCCCTTCCTTCCTCCTTTCCTTCTTCCTTTCCTTTCATCCTTGACTCGAGGACAACAGGAGGGTTAAGATGAGCCTTATTGTGATAGTTATGTTTTGCACCTGTATTATAACTCGTTGTAGTGTGAATATTTATTCTGAAAATGAATAACATACTTGTTGAAAAAAAATATCATATAGATATACAATTTATAAATCTGGTCAAGATAAAACTACTGGTAAAATATGTCTCTGGTGGGTAATACAATAAAGTGGAATACAAATATCTTTCTAAAAGTCTAAATCTATGTGTGTGTGCATGCTTATATCACATTTATACTTTCACTGAGGAAGAGTGAAAGAGTGTGCTGACTTGTTTTTATTCAAACTGAGCTGTCTGGTGCTTTATACCGAAGCTGAGTCTCATTGGCCGGCTACAGGTTTCAGTGTCAGCTCACCAGCTTACCCGCGGAGATCATCTATCTAATTACACAAAGGTTGCCCTGACGCCCTTTTCTCCGTGGCATGACCAGATGACACCGCTCTCACTCCCATCTGTCCGAGCCTACCGACGCCTTGTGAAGCAGAAGCGGCACAGATTGTGACTCTTCTGTGACTTCGCAGGCACAGCGGGTTATGATGCTCTCTCAAGCCTCAACGCTCCTACGTCCCCATTCCACCTCTTTCTTTTTTTTTTTTGGATGAGAGAATGAAGTGATTGCGCGAATGCTCAGTTGGGTATCGCACAATCTGTGAGAAATGTGTCACCCGTTTTACTCACTTTGCGGTCAAGGAATGACTTCACACTTTGATTTAAAGTGGTGACATGGCTCGCACAGAAGTGTGATCACTTCACCATTTTCTCTTTTTTTTAACCTTTGTGCCTTCCTTCCTCCCTCCCTCCTTTCTTCCTCCCCCCTTCCTTGCTTCCTCCCTCACTCCTACCTTCTTTCCTCCGTCCTTCCTCCCTCCTTTCCTTTCTTCCTCCCTCCCTCCTTTCCTGACTTCTTCCTCCCTCCTACCTTCTTTCCTCCCTCCTTTCCTTCCTTCCTTCCTCCCTCCTTTCTTTCCTTACTTCCTCCCTCCTTTCTTTCCTTACTTCTTCCTCCCTTCTTTCCTTCCTTCTTCCTCCCTTCCTTCCTTGACTTGAGGACAACAGAAGGGTTAAGTATTTTTTTTCTTTATGCTTTCAAACCAACAGACCTACTGTATATCTTGTATGTAGTAAAGACTACAGCATTTTTGTTACTTGTCTTAATGTATGATAGCATCAAATTTCAGGTGGTTATTTTATTTGTGTGAAGCTTTCTTTGGTTTTAGGGACAGCTATACTTCCAAGGACTCACTGCTACTTCCCAGATATCACTAACATTGACAAAAATAGGACATTTCTTTTCCTAAAGCTACTGTTTTGGTCGTTGGTGTGAAAGCATTAATCGCACTTGAAAAAAAAGAGGTGGACTCGTTCCGCTTGACTCCGCACCAAATGCCGACCCACCAGAAAATGAGGGAACATCAATCAGACCAATCTTGATTTGTTTGCAGGTGTGAACACGGACCACACCGCAGCCTGTATGCTACATGGTAACTATTTGACTGCCTGGTGCACCAAATAATCGAACTAGTGGTGTGGAAGCGCCCTAAGAAGTACAGAAACTCCAACTGCAAGGTGATAGACAAACAACCCTGATGTAAAATCACCTTATAAAGTTGATTTAGCTAATGTGTTAGCAGAAAGTTGCCAATTTATTGTATGCATCTGGCAGACCTATATCAACATGTTTTCCTCCACCTGTTGAACATAAGTCGAAAATGCACTCTACTTTTAGCGCTTTTACACCAACTGCTGAGAAAAATATCTGGCTTTTAGCTTCCAGATGTTCCTCTTTCTTCACCAGCTATAGTTGTTAGCTTTATCTGTCTGCTGTTTGGTGTTGGGGAGGCAGCTTTATGTTGTAGGTTTACCTTATGCTAGAAACATAGCGGTGAGACTGAACCCTGAAGTTAATATGCTGCTTAACAGTTTCAAGGTTGCCTGATTTTGGCCCTATATGAGCAACCTCTTTCACATTACACATATTCATATCCTCCACTTTATTGATTCACAGGGCTTTAATTGGATCTTCTTTAATTTATGTAAGCTTTGCATGTATTCCAACCAACTTGGAGCGTGCAACAGTAAATGTTAAAGCTTTCATTTCAGGCTATATACTGTAAGTAGGCTTAATTACGACTGTGTTAAAGTAAAGTAATCAGCAATGGAATAACAACAAGGGCATTTATATTTATGGAGAGAAAAAAAAATCCTTATTATTATTTTAAAAGCACAGGGGAAATAAATGCATTGATTTGAAATGTTGTTTTTCTTTTTTTTTTGTGGCAAAAACATGACCCAGTTCACTATTTTGTTTTCATGAGCATCATTTTTCATAGCGGGACATAGTAATTACACTTCATGTTGTGCTCTGTGGACCCCCTTACATTAGATTTTGTTCATTAAGAGCCTTTGGTAACATTATAATGTGCAGTCATTATTGCAGGCATCATAAAACATAACCAAGTAATGAATTAGTGAGTATTTTTCCATTAGCATGGCATATTGTTTTAGTAATTGAGTTTAAAGATGTGGAGGACCTCTAATATTTATAAAGCAACTTATGAAGTCAATCTATTCACAAACATGAGACGTCAAAAAGAGAAATGATATCCTATACTTGTAAGACTGATGGCATAAAATTAAAGTAAATTGCAAGACTTTGTAAAGATTTGTAGTCATCAACACAAGACCTCCATTATGGTTTATTTCTAATTTTACTTACAGTAAGTGAGGTGTATGAGCACTACCAGTAATGACTTCAATCCTGCCAAGTCAAAAAACAACCAGCATGTCAAAATAAGTCATTATTTACCAGCCTTCTTTTTTAACCCTGTTGGCTTCAGGTCAAGCTAGGAAGGGAGGAAGAAGGAAGTGAGGAAGAAGGAAGGAAAGGAGGAAGGAAGAGAGGAAGAAGGAAGGAAAGGAGGAAGGAAAGGAGGAAGAAGGAAGGAAGGGAGGGAAGGAAAGTAGGAAGAAAGGAAAGAAGAAAGAAGGAAGGAAGGAAGGAAGGAAGGAAGGAAGGAAGGAAGGAAGAAAGAAGGAAGGAAGGAAAGGAGGAAAGAAGGAACAGTCAAAACAGACGGGGTCAATTTGACCCAGGAGGACGATATGAAGCTTAATGCAGTCTCTGTATCATTTATCTGCATCTGCAATGTTTGATGGTGGTATTTGCAGTCATTTATAAAAGCTCAACATGTATCTGGCTTCCTGCAGTCAAGTATGGTTGTGGAAGATGATTTGTGTTGGTTTTTACAGTTATTAAAGAGTTATAAAACAGTTAATGTGGGTGAGGGCATATCCTAGTCTATAGAAATGCTTAACTGCTAATAAAATACACAGATTTCCATTCATTGACAAATCCAGCAAACACTTCTCATCCGTGCATCAGATGTATTAAGCAGCAAGGACTCTGCACATGAACCACAGATTGCCACCATCAATCACAATTCTGCGGCTCATGACTGCAAGACGTGGGCCTGCCTGAGTCTGCGTCCTTTCCACTCAGTCTGCTATCTCTTAACTTACATAACCTCTCTGGTCCCCAGGAGGCTGCAGAGGCTGGCTGAGATTGTATCAATGCGCAGGTCAAGGGAAGGTGATGACTAATTCATGAGGCGGCTTTTGCAAAAGGAGCCCTCGTCGGGAGTCATTAGTCGCCTGTCAGCCTCCGCTCAGGCAGCCACGGGAGTTGGGTTTGCGTTGTGTGTCATGACGGAGGTTTTCACAAACAAGACCTCTCTTTGCTCTTTAGATGTTTGAGTCACAAGGAAAGCAGAAGAAGAGGTGCTGACGGGTGGTTGGTAATCGCGTAAGGAATTTTGAATGCACCCTAGTGTCTCAGAGAGCTTTGATCATAATCTCAAGATTTAAGATGGTTTATGTCCTCATTGTGTATCAATGCGGAGCCCTGTGCCGAAAAGCTGCAATAAGTCCATTCATACATGACCCTGTGGACATTTAATTAAAAATCCATGAAGGTTGAACTTCCTTTTTTATGCTATAGCTCAGAATATTGTATTGGTAGAAGAAATCAGTTTAACCCTCCTGGTCAATTTGACCCGGGAGGACGACACAAAGGTTAAAGAGACAGAGAATGTGAAATACATGTACTATTAAAAACAATAAATATTACTTTGGACTTCATTGTAAAGAACCTACAAACAGTTAAATACATATAGGTTGTTATACGTAGCATAAAAAGCTAGCAAAGCTCTGTCAACAGAAACTTATACTCACACATATTCAGTGGTCTCACACACACACACACACACACACACACACACACACACACACACACACACACACACACACACACACACACACACACACACACACACACACACACACACACACACACACACACACACACACACACACACACACACACACACACACACACACACACACACACACACACACAGCTACTCTCCAAAGACTAGAAACATGATCACTGTTATTAGTCTTTTGGAGCCATTTCTAAGCAAACTAATGTTCCCAAACTCTTCATGGCGAAGTAACACATGCAACCCAGTGCAGCTGTGTGGCTCAGTGATGTCTTTTTAATTTTGACAATAACAGCGGTCTATGACACACATACAGTATAAGATGTATCAGGCTTTGGAGACACACACAATAGTTGTTTATAGGATCCATTCATCATTGGTTTGGCTCTGCACATGAGATTTGTAACAGTAAGGAAAATATAGAAAATCTCCAGCCTGATCCTTTAAAGGAAAGATGGCATTATGGAGTTCATCCAGAAGCCTCCAGAACAGCTTCAATGCTCCTTGACATAGATTGTGCAGGTCTCTATAACTATGATAAAGGGATGAACACCATTGTTTTGGTCTGTTGGCTATGAAGGCCATAACATATGATCCACATGGTGTTCATACCATTCACTGCTCCCTCTTGGTCTGTACTCAACTCATTTGTTCAGATTTTGTCTTCAGATAGTCACCTGTCTGAATGTATATATTAGGGCTGTCAGCGTTAACGCGTTAATCACGATTAGATTAATGCAATCCATAACGCATTAATTTTTTTTGAATCGCATTTTAATGTTGCAAGCCTTTTTGTCCCTTCTACTCACCCGTAGACGGCTCCTCTAGCTGTAGCGCTATGCTTTGAAGTGGCCTCCTGCAGTAAACTTACCGCGCTGATGGAAAGTAAGAGAGCTACTGGACTTTTGAACGGCTTGTTTAACTTTAAAACACTTGGAGACGGTTCAGTTGACGAGTCAAAAGTAAAATGCAACCTGTGTCAAACGGAGTTTAACTGCCACCGGAGTACGTCGAGTTTGAGTTTGCACCTCCACGCTAAACACCCAGGTGCAGCCAAGCGAGCCTCAGCTCCACCAAAGCACCATTTTGGAGTGTGGGAGTCGCAGCAGAGCCGTGATTGATTCCCAGTTAAGACACTCTGGTAAGAAATGCTTTACATTATGGGCTTAAAACTGCCTTCAAATGTAAAATAACAGGATTTTAAACATGCAATTCAAAACGCGATTAATCGTGATTAACTATGGAAATTCTGCGATTAATCTCGATTAAAAAATTAATCGTTTGACAGCCCTAGTATAAATGTATAAATGTGAATTAGTGCTAAACGTTCACATGTACCTATTGTGCACAGTATATTTCTAGGGGGGGCAAGAAGAAAGCATGAGATTTATGAATATATTATTAAGCTTTTATATGTTCAAGAGTCATTTTAGAATAATAAGTATTTATGTGTTTATTGTATACATATATTTCCATAAGTACTGAGGCCTAAAAGGATGTTAAAGTCTTCACCCTACCACTGTGGGTGTCAGGTTGCATACATTTACATAAGATCAGAGGGATGAACTCTATTGTTGACATAACCTTCTTTTTTTCCTTTTTTTATCTTTTACAAAATAAGAGGCTGTTCAATGTCAGCAGATTATGAAAACAGCTCCTTCTGAGGCCGAGTGCATGCAAACATCCCCTTTATCTCACAGGGTCATACATGAGTCATACATGAAGTGGCTTTTCCTTCACAATGTATGGCTTATATATGCTCTCTACATGAATATGCATGAGTCAAATGAGTCAAAAGATCCATTTTAAACGTCAGATTACACATCAGAGAATATGTAGAGTTGTGTTTAAAAGAACAATAACTTAGAAAATATCCATTCCTTATAATATAATAGAAGTCAGGAGTTAATCTGATATTGTATCAGTACTAAAGAAGAGACACTTCAGATAACGAGGGATGCATGTTCAGTCCTCTCGCTGTCAGTATGATTTCAAAAACAGTCGTCAGGGGAAGGAAACAGATGTTAAATCAATATACTTACACAACAGGTGTCCTTCCATATTATTATGCAGTGGCATCAGTCGAGCTGTGAATGGGCGAGTATGGAGTGACAGCTGTTGGAATACCTGCTATATTAAATTGGGATTCATTCATTTCCTTTGAGTATTTAATGTTGAATTCATAACACACTCTAATAACTAGTGATCCTTAGAGGCATATAGTCGCTTTCTGCAGGGCCAGAAGGTTGACAGCATAGATGGAGAAGCTTGGCAGTAATGTGCCAAAACTTAGTCAAGTATTTTATATTATTCTGATGTGTTCAAACTTTGTGAGATACGTTGGCTTAATTTATAATTGACTGTCTGTTAACCAGGAAATGTAGCCCGACTAGCCGGGATTAGCCAATCAATATTTCTTTACAATGGGTTATGGAGCATTAATGATTATTCAAGGCAAGGCAGCTTTATTTATATAGCGCATTTTAGACTACTGGAAGCATAAAAACATAAAATTAACAACAAAACAACCCTTTCAGAATAAAAGATGCAATTAAAAAAACTAAAAATATTTATAGTAAAAATAAAACAAAGTACAGAAAAACAAAAAGAGAGAAAGAAAATAAAAAGCTAAACTAGAACAGAGTATAAAATATGAGTTATTCCCACTTTATATATATTTTTTAATTATTATTATTATTCTTTTTAATTTAATTTTTATGTTAATTTTATTGTCATGACTGACCTGTTCATGTTCTTTATTTATTTGTTAGTTATGGGGTGGGGGAAGGGAGGGTTTTTTTTCTTTTCTTCTCTTTTCTTTTTCTATTATCTGTCTGTCCTGTGTTCTTGTTACATTCTGGAAAAACTTGAAAAACATATGTTTAAAAAAAATATATATAAGATTTACCTATATTTACATCGGCTTCATTTTTTACTTTGAGCAAATTTAGAAGTTTCCCATGGTTGTTTTAGTAGCTGCTGTCACTAAACACTGATTTACTCTGCTCTTATTGTTACCACAGTCTAACGGCTCCAAACCCCAACACTTCCTGTGTTTGCTTTCTCGAGACAGGAAACAGTCTGGACTCTTAAGATCAAAGACTTACAGTCATCTCTTATCAAGGTCTGGGCAGAAACAGGACCGGTTGGACAAAAGCTTGTTTAGATCTTGATGGTGAAGGAAAATATTTATTTAAACATGCAACAAAAAAAAAGGGAAGATTGGATTTATGTGCAGCCACCACATCAAATTGAAAGCGGTTCTGGTTCCAAGTGAGATGAAATAAGAGGAACTGTGATGTCTGGAGAGATCAGATAGAGAAGTGTTTCCTGGATGAAGATTACATCAAACTGTGGAAACTCCTCTTTCACTGGAAAAGCTTTTTAGTTACAGAAATAGAGCTTAAAGTTTACCTGTTGTTGCATAGAAAGAGATGTTAAAATTGAACGGTTGATGTTCATCTGTCAGACTCTACAGTCTAAGTGTGGCTGTAACAAAGATGAACATCCAATTCCTCTTAATTGAGACACATAGCATTTCCTCTGCTTTTTCCCATCACACTCTGTACACTCTCCACACCCACAGGAAATGATGACAAATTCAACTTCAGCATTTATAACCTTCATTTAGAGATATTTGGATTTACTGTTCGATTTTTCTGCCCCATCAATCCTTTGATATCTTTCTTGAAGCATCACAGACTGGCTAAGGGTTTGTTCATCATCTGATTTTGGTATTTAGGGTTAAAACCTTCCCAACAGTTACTAAACCTCGTCCATTTGAAGCTTCAGTTGTACAGACTTCAACAGATTTAAATATGTAGTTAGTAGGGTCACGTGGTTAGAGAGTTTAAACTACTGCACACAGAGTAAAAAATAATAAACATAAATCAGTTGTTTAATCTTTTAAATGTCAAAGATCAAAAAATAAATGCCCAAAAATCCACAGTGAAGTTGTCAAATTGTTTGTGTTGTCCAACCAAAAGTTCAAGTCTCAATCTAATTGCATTTTAGGGTAGTTTTATTTAGTTTATTTTATTTTATTGTTGTATTCATTTGTTTTGAGCTTCTGTAGCAATGCATTTTCCCCACTGTAAGATCAATAAATGTATCCTTATCCTTAGTTCAGTTTACATTGATGTTAAACAGAGAAGAGAGGGAAATTCTATTTTTGCCTGGTAGCAAAAAATTGACAATATTAATATTTAGGGCCATGGTTCAAGTATGGTACGAGTATTAACTTTGGACAGTTTTTAATTTTATTGTTGTATATATTTGTTTTTTTGGGGGTTTTTTTCTATTTCACTATTTTTTGAGCTTCTGTAGCAATGAATTTTCCCCACTGTGGGATCAATAAATGTATCCTTGGTTCAGTTTACGTTGATGTTAAACAGAGAAGAGAAGGAAATTCTCACATTGGAGAAGCTGGATTCAGCAACAGTTAGTATTTTGGCCTGGTAACAATGATTATCACAATGGTTGCTCATGAATTTTATGTCAATTGACAATGTTAATATTTAGGGCCATGGTTGGAGTCTGGTATGAGTATTAACTTTGGACAGTCCAGCTGCAGTATTACCAAAACATTTCATCAGACGTGGAGCCACACCTAATAAAAACGTTCTTAAAATGCTCCTCTGGTGACCTGGGCCTCTCGGTTATGAACAAGCTTCAAAAATCTCTTTCTTGGAGTCTTGAGGTAGTAATTAAAGTTGTCAGTAGGTGGTTCAGCACGAGAGCAGGATTAGGATTCCTGGTGCTGGTTCTCCAACTGAGCTGACAATATGGTCTAACCACAAAGCCAGGGGCTTCTGGGACCTCCGCCAGTGGATGATAGATCCATCAATATGACAGGTTTAGTCAGCACTGATTGCTCTCCAGAGCCGCTCCTGTTGGTTTGAGGGGGGCAGCGATGCGTTGAGTCATCCACATTCTGAAACACGGCTCGGTTTTATTTACATGCTGCCCAATGACGAGTCGATCAGAAACCACTGAAGGCTAAGGAGGTCCTCGTTTACTGTGTGGAAAGCCTCTGTAGTGTTTAATACGTCCATAAGCACAATGCAGCTCTGATTGGGATCATTATTTCAGAGCCTGTGGTCACGCTATTAAAGGTTTATTAACCTTCCTGTCGTCCTCTCCTTCTGTTTTGACTCTTCCTTCCTTCCCCCTTCCTCTTTTCCTTTCTCCCTCCTACCTTCTTTCCTTCTTTCCTTTCCTCACTTCCTTCCTCCCTCCCTTCCTCCCTCCCTCCCTCTCTCCCTCCTTCTCGTTTTCTTTCCTTCCTCTCTCCTTCCTTCCTCATTCTCTCTTTCTTCACCCCCACCTTCCTCCCTTCCTTCTTTCCTTCCCTCTCTCCCTCCTTCCTTTTTTCCTTTCTCCCTCATACCTTCCTTCCTTCTTTCCTTTCCTCCCTCCTATCCTTCATTCTTCCTCCCTTCCATCCTTCCTTCCTCCAATCCTTCCTTCTTCCTCCCTTCCTTGGCTCGAGGACAACAGGAGGGTTAAGGTGTCAGGAAAAGGGGTTTACTATCTAAATAAAAGGTAAACTATAGTAAAGTTGGATGTTAAGTGTGTTATATGTTTTATTTATAATATCTGGCAGTGAACATGAGGCAACTTTTCTGTTCTTTTTTTTTCCAAAAGCAGTTTGAAGGACAGTTTTGGATTGATTCCAGTAAAATATATTTTAAAATGTGATTCGTCTGAGTTTAATAATACCAGATGGGCAGATTTTATACATGTGACACCAGAGTTCAGCACAGTATTAAGAGCACTGTGATGGAAAAATGATTTTGAGATTTTACAAGTGATAATGACAACTGAAAAAGTAATAATGTCACGAGAAATAAGGGTTAGCCATCATTTTACCAACAGCTTTAATATTTATAGAAATACTAAAAACAAATCTAATCATATCATATATTTAATTTCCTTTTTCAAGTTATGACTTTATTCTTGAAATATTATCATCCTCATAAAACATTCAACTGTTAAATAACAACTTAAAATAATAAAAAGAAATAATCCATTGTCCTTTTACCTTTTATTTATTTTTATTCTTTTTTTTAACCCTTGTGTCATCCTGACCCCGTCTTATTCTTCTTTCCTCCCTTCCTTCCTTCTGTCTGTACTTCCTCCATCCCCCTTTCTCCCCTCCTTCCTCCCTCCTTTCCTTCCTTCTTCCTTCCTTCCTCCCTCCTTTCCTTCCTTATTCCTTCCTTCTTTCCTCCCTCCCTCCCTCCTTCTCTCTTTCTTTCCTCTGTCCTTCTTTCCTACTTTCCTTCCTTCCTTTCCTACCTCCTTTCTTTCCTTCTTCCTTCCTCCCTCCTTTCCTTCCTTCTTTCCTTTCCTCCCTTCTTCCTTCCCTCCTTCCTTCCTCCCTCCTTTCTTTCCTTCTTCCTTCCTCCCTCCCTTCCTTCCTTGACTCGAGGACAACAGGAGGGTTAAATCAATCTATTAATTTAATCTTATTTTATTTTTGAGAGAGGGTGTGGATCAACACATCTATCTATGACATACTAAATCTTAAGTTACCTAGGGAGGGGGGAAGGGTGGGTGGGGTGGGGGCGATCATCATTTAAGTTCATTGAATGTTATAAAAGGAAAAAGAAAGAATGCTATGTGTATGTAACTTCATGACTGTCTGGCATTTGATAAATAAAAGTTACAAAAAAAAAAGAAATAAGCCATTGTAACCAACTTTATTTATTTTAGAAAATCACTGAAAATTATTTTATAGTTTTTTCTTGGGTGTGATCTGAAAATCAGTGTCTGAGGCAAACCACACGTATTTGACACCCAGCTCTGATTAAAGCAAAGCCTGACTTATCTCCAACCACTGTATGACTAAAGTCTGGTGTTTAAACGCTGGTATGGGAACAGAGAGATAGAGCAGTCGCAGAGCTGTTTACTACTCAAACTGGGGGGGGGGGGGTTGCGTTTCCTGGGGTGCCATGAGATAACATTGTCACCAAGCAGCATGAACGCTTCCTCCACAAAAGACTGCCTTGAAACTCTGCGGTAATTTTAGCAAAGGAAAAACACACAGAGAGAGATGTATGTTAGGGCTGACTGGCTTTTCAAGGCTGCGTATGTCAACGACGTGGGACAATAGTCTATATAAAAATGAAGGTAAAAAGCTCAGAAAACAACCACAAGGTCTCATATGGGTAATGAATACGAGGTTTTCCTTCCTTTAAGTGCTTTTAAAGAGTCGCTGGCGTTAGAGGCAGGAAGTAGAAGCAGACACACAGCTAGCAGGTGATGCAACATGCTTCATTAAGTCAAACTTCCTCCTGTAATAGTGGAAGAAGCTACTGTATACTACAATAGAGCAAGACTATTATTATTACTATTTGTACTTTAACCAGTACAATATTTTATTTTATTATGTTTCCAATTCTTACTGTTAAATGCTTGTTTTATGTAAAGCACATTGAGTTGACATTATGTATGAAATGTGTTATATAAATAAAGCTGCATTGCCTTTAACTTGCACTTAATAGGTCATGTGCTCTTATAACAGATTTTAGTACCCTTTATTTATTTTTTTAGATATTATTTATGTTGTTTTTTTTAATCTTGCTATTAAACGCAGTTCAAAAATTAACTGTCTTCCAGTAGTAAAATGACTTTTTTATTTTTTTATAAATTATTTTAATAAATAATGATTAAACTTTTTTTTAAATGTGTTTCCAGCTTTTGTAAAGCACTTTGAATTACACAGCGTATGAATTGTGCTATACAAATAAACTTGTCTTGCCTTTAATAGTGTAGGAATATAAAACTTTTAAAATTGTTTACCCGACAATAGTGATGTGCAATATTACTAACTAGGTAAAGTAGGGTCAAATATTTTTTATATATACATATTATTTATTTGTTTACATGTCAAATAACAGCATGCAGGTTGGAACTCGTAGTGTGGTTACATCGCTGTTTCCATCACCACCACTACTCTGTGGTCTGGGAGATTATGGTTTGAGACCTCAGTCCTCAAGACCTAAATTGGGACCCTTACTTTACATAATAGTTTATAAAAGAACACTTATTTTAACACTTTAATATCCGATGTGTAATAAAAACAAAACAATATGTTCTGTGTGTTTTCACTTTCACTCAAATACAAATAATTGTGCTGCCTCTACAGATAGGTAGGAAGGTAGGTAGGTAGGTAGGTAGGAAGGAAGGTAGGTAGGTAGGAAGGTAGCTAGGAAGATAGGTAGGTAGGTAGGTAGGAAGATAGGTAGGTAGGTAGGTAGGAAGATAGGTAGGAAGGTAGGTAGGAAGATAGGTAGGTAGGTAGGTAGGTAGGAAGATAGGTAGGAAGGTAGGTAGGAAGATAGGTAGGTAGGTAGGTAGGAAGATAGATAGATCTTTATTGTCATTGCACCAAGGACAATAGTACAACGAAATTGGTTTACTGTCCCCTCCGGTGCAAACAAATAAATATAAATTACAGATATACAAATGCTGGGCTCTGTGCACATCATCCATAGTGGTTAATATGGACCAGTACAGCTGGAGTGGTTAGTTTGTGGTGGGAACGTGATTGGACTTGGATCTGACCAGACTTCAGAGCAAACCCTGCAAGTCTGAGCTAACAGGCTCCTGTAGCCGGGTGCACTTGGGATTCAGAGGGACAAAATAAACAGTCACCAAAGGCTAGTCAGAGCATAAATCAAGGTGAGGCTTAGACCACTTTTAAAGTACACGGGGGGGGGGGGGTTGATTGATATTTGGGCAGATCACCTTCTTTGGGACCTTTCCTCCTGTGTTCTCCCTCCCGCCCCAGACACTTCTGACAAATGAGCTCTGTGAACGTGTGATTTGTTTTCAGTGTGAAAAGAAACCGAACCAAAGAGGAGGACACAACAAGTTCATCACGCTATCCACCAATTTAGAAGTCACAAAATCATCTGGGGAAATATTCAGTAAACATAGCTTTGGCTTAAGAGGCACAAATTCACTTTTTAATATTGATATCAGTCTCAGTTCTTCTCTTTGTCCCTCTCTTAACCCTCGTGTCATCCTCCCAGGTCACGTTGACCCCGTCTCTTTTGACTGTTCCTTCTTTCCTCCCCTCTTTCTTTGCTCCCTCCTCCTTCCATCCTTCCATGCTTGCTTCCTCCCTCCCTACTCCTTTCCTTTCTTCCTTCCTTCCTTCCTTCTTTCCTTCCTCCCTCCTTTCCTTTCTCCCTTCCTTCTCTCCTAAATTCCTTCCTCTTTTCGTCCTTCCTTCCTCCCTCCCTTCCTTCCTTACTTCCTTCCTCCTTTCCTTCCTTCTTCTGTCCTTCCTTGAGGACAACAGGAGGGTTAAGCTATTCCTCGTACCCTCAGGTCCACATGCTAACAGAGTCTCTCACAAGAAAAAAAAAAAAAAAGCCCAGCGAATATATTTTCACCAGTGAGGCACCACTCCATCTGCACAGCCACAGCAGCCTCATTTTCCCGGGTACATCACACAGCCGGCTGATTGTGAAAGATGATGCACTCGCACCCCGCTAACAGATTCACACATGCCCACATGCTTAAGCCACCCTGGGCTAATTCAATTCCACTGCCATTCCAGAGGTAATAGAGTGTCGCCTGTACCTCCTCTCTGTTAGTGTATGGAAAGAGGGGGTCGACAGGGTGAGGCAGCTGGTTATGGTTGGTCCACCACCCGACTGCTCCAAAACGTTAAACTGGAACATTTAGTGATTTTTTTATTTTTAATTATAATGAGCAATCTTCTGCTACATACAGAGGGAATGAATGGACAAAAAAATCTAAAATATCTTATTAAAAGTGGGATGTTGCATTTCTACTGGTCTCTGACTATTACCCCTTTTCCACCGAGCTTGAGCCAGTGCTGGTTTCGGAGCTAGTGCTAGAGCCAGTTGGTGCTAATCCAAGTACCTCTTACGAACCTGTTGCTTTTCCACCGGCAAGGAGCCACGTGATTACATCACTGTATAACGTAGCCAGCGCGCACATTTGAAGCACTTCCATGATTCACCAGTGAGAGGCAGCAATATGGCGCAAGGCATCTAGCCTGCCGGAAACGAAGAAGAAGAAGAAGAAGAAGAAGAAGAAGAAGAAGAAGAAGATGATGACAGCTCTGGCAAAAACATGATAAAAATAGTACTTTTAATCAACCAATCTTTAACCCTCTGTAAATGCCACGCTAGTCAGCTAATAAACGTTAACCCCGCTAGTCTGCTAATAAACGTTGACCCCCGCTAGCTGGCGAATAAACCTTAGCCTCGCCACCAGGCCACTAATCGGTTCTTGCTTTAGACCAGCAAAGAGTTGGTGCTTGCTCTGGCTCCCGTTCTGAGGCTTGAGGCTGGAGCTTTGGTGGTGGAAAAGCAAAGAACCGGTGCTTAGTCTGGCTCTGGCTCCGAACCAGCAGCAGCTCCAGCTCAGTGGAAAAGGGGTATTTGCAAAGTTTTGGTTTTATTTGTTTTTATTTTGAAATATCCATCGCTGATATTCCCGTCTACACCCAAATAAAATGATTTACATGATTAATATCAAAACTGGATGACATGTGTGGAGTGCTTTTGCTCATGTGGCATGTTTCTTTTGTTTCTCATGAGTTTTTATATGAGAATTTTAAACTAATAATACCAGAGGATGTTTTTTATTCTGAACTTAATGATCATGTTCTTAGAGATATTTAATATTCCAGGAATATTGAAGATATTTTTTACACTTCAAACCAAATTCTTAAGGGACATTTCAAACCTACAATGTGTTTTTGTAGAGGCTGCACCTCATCAAACGGAAATATTCTTGATCTTTTGTAGATCATTTTAGATTTTAAAAACTGTTTATGTAATTTATCACTGAAAACTTTGCAAATTGAAACTGTAGAATGCATCAATGTGTCTGCTGCGGACATTCGCTGCAGATATCAACGTATGCACCTAAAACAAGTGAAAGATGAGAATTTGAATACTCTCAAAAATACAGTTCTGACTTTTCTGTCCAATTTCTCTCATTTCTTCTGCTTTCTGTACGTGCCTAAAGTGGATTCATACATGATGCAATCCATCTTTGCAATAGTGCTGACTGATATCTTCCTGTTCCTGGTTTTGGCTTCATATTCATTTTCACTTCCCTTAAAATGTACAAACTCATGGCCAACTGAATTCTCATTGAAGTCCATCAGTCTTGCTTTGTGCTCAAAACAGCAAATTCTCAAAATGTGAATGTTAAATGTGTTTTTACTCCAGATGTTGGGAAATAAATATTTGAAATGTTAGCCATCATTCCCTATATTTTATTACAGAGATCTTATAACAATGTTTAAAAAGTAAATGTGTACAAATGTGTTGTTTTCTTATATTGTTTAGTTTAGTTTATTTGGATCCCCATTAGCTGTTACCCAGGCAACAGCTACTCTTCCTGGGGTCCATGTTAAATTAAATACAACCAATTACAATTACAATATAACATAAATGCATACCTAAATAGAGTGCCCCCCCCCCCCTTAAAACAGTGACTACAAACTCAGTACAATTCCACTAAAACTAGCTTATTGTGAGTCACCCTATGAAGCTTTCATCAAAATACAATAGTTTAAATTATTTTGGAGGCAACTAAAAAAGTATAAAAGTCTTACGGGAACAAGTAGTAATATTTTGAGGAAAAAAGACAAGAATTTATTTTCAAACTGAAATTACTTTTTTTCTGTTTTCTTTTGAATTACTCATCAGACTGCATCTCATGGTTTGTTCCTGTTAAAGGGGAGTTTTTCCTTGTCGCTGTCACCGAGTGCTTGTTCATGGAGGAATGTTTTATGTCTTTAAACTAGATTTAAAATCTTGAGTGCTGTCTCAACCTGTTGTGTGTGAAAACTGTCTTGAGATGACTTTTGTTGGCACTATATAGTAAATAAAACTGAATTGAAAGTTGAATCGAAACACAAAGAAAAAAAGGTAAAGAAAAACTGAAAAACAACAAAGTGAGTAAATTCCCTTTATGAGTGAAAGGAGGCTTGGTTTAACCACTAATCCACTCAGAGGGACGTCATAGTTGACCATAACCTGCATCCTCATATGGGGACAATACATTTTGGGTTTGCTGGATCTTAAACTTCATTCTGCTTAACTCTGAACTGTTGACCTCATTCGTACACACTTTTTAGCCAAAGCACAATTCGGTATTAAAAAAAAAAACAGATGGCAGGCACCTTGGCCAAGTCAATCAACAACCAATCCCCTGACAAAAGCAGATTAGGTATAAAACCTTATCAAATTTTATGGCTGAAACTTGTCTGTTTATGCTTAATAACATCTGTAGTTTGATATGCTATACAAACTAGACTAAGCTACGACACTGCTAATCAGGAAGTACTCGTTTAAGGACTTCGGGACTTTATTATGGTTCGTGCAGGAAGGAAATAAAGAATTTTATACATTGAATTCATAATATTATACAGTAAAATAAACCCATTCTCTCCATATGAGGACATTATTTATTTCAAAAACTACTTCCTGTTCAAAGATAATCCTTAGTTTTTGTACTTACCAGGTCCTACTCATCCCAAATATGTAGGAGAGATTAAAAATGCATACCAAACAAAAGCTCAGGTCTCAGGAGGTTAAAAAAAGGCTCTTTTTTTATGAAATTCAGCTGTTTTCCCTCCCCCTAAAAAAAGATGAACAGTTTGTTGTTGCACGTCACTTCAGTGGAGAGGAACAAGCTGAAATTGCAGAAATGCAATCTACTGAGAAGGACTGAAATGGGCCATGAGTGGACGTCAAGCCTCTACAGCCCTAATCTTCTTCTCCGTTCCCCTCATATACTCAGAATGAGCGGCACTGCATTTCTACTGAGAGCATCTGCCTACTCACAAAAGCCACGTACAAACACAGCATTCATCTTCAGACACAATAGAGCCTTACCAACCTGCCATGAAATTGCTTTTCACTATACATACTTACTATACACTCAGCGACCACTTTATGCCATGCAATCTAATGCAACAGTTCTGCCATAAATTCTACTTTTAGGAAGCTTGTGCATTTTCAGTTTTTGTTGACATTGTCAGAGAGGTGATAATTCTCCCTAATGTTTATTATTGAGGTCGTACTGGGTGGTGGTGTACTGGATAGAGGGTATAACATTGAAAAGTGTTCCTATGTATATATATATATATATAATATGTTAATGGAGTGGACAAAATATTATGAACACCATTAAATATAATGCACCCCAGTTCTTTCCCATTAAAAAAGGGAGTTTTCCCTTCGTACTGCCTCTAAGTGCTTGTTCATGGGGGAGTGTTGGGTCTCTGTAGATAATATTATAAAGAGTACGACCTGCTCTATATGAAAAGTGCCCTGAGATAACACCTATTATGATTTGGCAACAATTCATAAAACCAGCTGTGATATTAACCCTCCTGTTGTCCTCAAGTCAAGGAAGGGAAGGGAGGAAGGGAGGAAGAAGGAAGGAAAGGTGAGAGGAAGGAAGGAAGGAGCGAAGGAAGGTAGAAAGAAAGGGGGGAGGAAAGAAGGAAGGAGGGAGGGAGGGAGAAAAGAAAGAGAGGAGGAAGGGAAGGAAGGAAAGAAGGAAGGGAGGGAGGAAGGAAAGAAGGAGGGAGGGAGGGAGGGAGGAAGGAAAGAGGGAAGGAAAGAAGGAGGAAGGAAGAAAAGAGGGAAGGAAAGAAGGAGGGAGGAAGGAAGGAAGGAAGAAAGGGGGATGGAGGACGGAAAGAAGGAAGGAGGGAAGGAGGGAGGGAAGAAGGAAGGACAGAAGGAAGGGAGAAAGGGGGATGGAGGAAGTAAAGAAGGAAGGGAGGAAAGAGAGGAAGGAAGGAAAGAGAGAAGGAGGGAGGGAGGAAGGACGGACAGACGGAAGGAAGGAAGGAAGGGAGGAAGGGAGGAACAGTCAACAGACGAGGTCAATTTGACCCGAGAGGACGACACGAAGGTTAAAAAAAAGGAAAATACTGGGATTATATGAGTGTATGATGCCATATGATGCATGCAGAAGACATTATTATAATGATATGTGTGTGTATGTATGATTTAATATGAAACTTTCCTGTTCCCTGTCTCACATGAGGTAATAAAAAATTAGACGGTTAACTAATGACACTCAGATCCATAAAAACATGTTAAAAATATGTCTAAAATGTCCAATTTCCTAGCAACACAGGACTAAAAACTAATATACATTGTTGTTTTCTTTCTGTCTTTGAGATGCATGTTGTTCTCAGCTCTGTAACCAATGACTCTACATTGCATTTGATGTGCTACTGTGTGTAGATTTGCACTTTGTATGTGTACTGGGTGTTTTTGCTTAGTTATTATGCTGTTATACGTTTTAATATTGCAGATGAAAATTAGCTATGTGCTGTATTATGGTACAGTCCATCAAATTATGACATTTATGTGTAACAATGTACATGGGCCCAATAAACAAATTACTACTGCTACAACAGTGCTACACACTGCAAAATGGCCCTTTTTTACCCATTCTACTAGACACCACAGTGTCTGATGAGCACTTTCCTCATATTTGTCTGATATTTAAGTTTGACTGAGGAGTGGTTAACTGGCTGTGAAAGCCCACATAATGAGAAAAGACCGAGCTTATGGCATTTAGCACGTCACATAAACCTTCATTAACATTGGATTTCCAGGGGTTTTTGCCAGCAGTCAAGCAGGGAGGAGAGCCAAGTTATTAAATTCATTACTCTATTGAATCGGTAGGAGAACAAACATCTGTCATAAAAGCCTGAAAAAGCTTCCTGGGCTGCTATCTAATTTCAGTGCCAAAAATGCGTGGGGGCATGGACAACACCTTTGTGAGCACAGTGTTCTTTGGCTACAAACTAGAATTATTACCAAAGGGATTATTATACAGTACAACATGAAAATTATGTCCGTGTACAACTAATTTCCATTGGCAAATACATTTAGTATGAAACATAATGCCACCCTGAGTTACTGCCATCACAAATGTTCACTCTCAACAGTACATTCACTCTTAGGCCAAGTCCACACGTACCAAAACCATTTTTTCCCCCTCCGTTTTCCCTGGCATCGTTTCAAGAATATTTGCGTACAAACGGATCCATCTCAACACGACTCAACACGCTACTTCATATTCTAGGCCTATAGGCGGCGCTGTTTCAGTTTCAGAAATTCACCAAAAACGGAGAAGAAGAGGCGGAGAGGAAGAGGCGGAGCATGCGCATAAAGCTTGAGCGCTGTTTACAAATCGGCAGTAGAAGTGTTCCACGCAGAGGTGACTTTCAGGGAACATTTTTATATACATTCACCTCAAGTTAACACCTGTAACTTTGACTATGATTAACAGAGACATCCAATATTATAACAGTATACAAATAACACAAAAAGCTTCCTTAAAAGGACAGTTTGACATTGCTATATAATAAACTCTCCGAACCTCTTTGTCAAATTATTGCGACATACTAACACAGAATATAAAACAACCTCAATGTGAAGCAGGATAAACAGGTAGGCCTATTTCAGTAGAAATCACAGTAACAACACAAATCTGCCTTATTTTTTAAAATTTTTTTGGACAACTTGTTTCTATTTTAACAGATAAAAAAATAAAATAAAACTGTGATATCTCTTACAAGCAGCCATGTGAATGTTACTGTACAGAAATAGGCTGTGAGACACACTGTAAAGAAAGGAGTGACGGGTCTATCGTTTACAACCGGATTAGTCATTAGGATTAGTCACGACGAGGAAGAGGCTCCACACAGCCTGAAGCCATCCATTAACTCCGTGTCACCCAGTTTGGTTCATTTCATTGGTGGTTTGAAGAGCAAACAAGATTTATGTCATATAGTTGCAGAGTGCCACACTTCATCTTTAGGAATATTAAAAAAAAAAAAAAAAAAAAAAAAAAAACACATTTCCTGCGTCAGACTACATCTAAAGCATGCTTCTTTTTTTTTTGCTGTCAGACGATGCCTTCTCTGTCATATCAGACAAAGATTTTCACAGTATAACAGCTCGTTACATCATGTAAGCAAATGCAAAGGCGTACTCCTCTCCTGCTGCAGACTGTGCTTATTTAACTAAAATAGGCTCTTTTATTGTCATGTAAATATAGCCTGGGTGCTCTCTGACCTTGAAACATCAGCTGCTCATTTTACTCGCCGCTTTTAAGTTATAACACATTTGCATAAACTGCCAAGCCATGCGGAGCAGCCGCCAGAATGGTAAACATGTACTTTAAATATGAAGCAGCCCCATTTAATAAGACTAGGTTTGAATCTGAAACGATGCATGCAGGAATTGGTGACACGTGACAAAGCCCCCAGGAAGTTTGCAGGCCTTGGACTCAAGCCAATTTGACATAGGACCTTTCTAAACACCAAATACGTCAACATTGGACTCGTATACTTCCTGGTTAGAACTTGGCAAGTTGGAGCCAAGAGTACAAAGGACCCAGTATGATTATTCTACTACCTGACTGTATAATCATAATAATAATAATAATAATAATGTTATTCAGTCAAAACTGTCAAGTAGTTTAACCCTTGTGTCGTCCTCCAGGGTCAAATTGACCCAGTCTTATTCTTCTTTCCTCCCTTCCTTCCTTCCGTCTGTACTTCCTCCATCCCCCTTTCTTCCCTCCTTCTTTCCTTCCTTCTTCTTTCGTTCCTTTCCTTTCCTCCCTTCCTTATTCCTTCCTCCCTTCCTTCTTTCCTCCCTCCCTCCTTCTCTCTTTCTTTCCTCTGTCCTTCTTTCCTACCTTCCTTCCTTCCTTTCCTCCATTATTCCTTCCCTTCTTCCTCCCTCCTTTCCTTCCTTTTTCCTTCTTTCCTTTCCTCCGTTCCATTCCTTCCTTCCTCCGTTCGTTCCTTCCTTTTTCCGTTCCTTCCTTCCTTCCTCCCTCCTTCCTTCCTTCCTCCCTCCTTCCTTCCTTCCTCCCTCCTTTCCTTCCTTCTTTCCTTTCCCCCTTTCCTCCCTTCCTCCCTCCTTTCCTTCCTTCCTCCCTCCCTCCCTTCCTCCCTTGACTCGAGGACAACAGGAGGGTTAATAAAATAAAATGAAATGTATTAAAGACTGATCTGTTCATTTTAATTAATTCATTAATATTTATGTAAATGTGGTGATATCTGTGCATATATAGCCCCAGAGGCAAAATTGTTGTTCTTTCCAGTAAAAAACAAGAAGCTTCATGTGGCAGCTCCAGTTATTAGATTTCATCTGTGAGACCAACATTTATCTTAATTATATCATATATCAAAATGTTGCAGACACATTAGAGCCAGCAGTAAATCACTAAAGAGCTGCAGATTTTCTGTCTGGGATGACCACAGACATTTACCGGCTTATTATCTCAGGATGACCGGCTGGTCTCACAAAGCCAATGCCTCTGAAACATCTCCTAGAAAAATTCCACATTGGTGTTATTTGAATAAAATGACCACATATTGCTAATCTAAATATTTAATTTCTGGCATGCAAAAATATTAAAGCTTAAATAAAAATATAGAAAGTGACATATCAACAGTCCTACAGTGAAAATTACAACAGCTCAATCACCACCATTGCTGCCAGTTCGTGCAAAATGCATTTGGGGATACTTAGCTTCAGCCACCTTTAACTGTTGTAACTTAATCACTCAGTCAGTGACTCACTCAGTCAGTCATAGACATTTTTGTTTGTAGGGCGGGACCCACTGTAGTCCAGCTAAAAACAATAATGGAACAAAGCTTCTCTTGATTGTACACACACACACACACACACACACACACACACAGTAAACACATCAAATGTCATGTGTCTGCAGTACTATTGATCGCACAGCAGGGCATCATGGGAAAGAACTCTGAACAACCCACTGAGGTTAATGTACAACACATTCAAACCTGGAGGATATGAGTCAATACATCACTGGCTATTGACTGGCCAGCAGCATGTAAAGGAGATGTGCCAGGTGTGGACCTATAGATCTAATTGTTTTAACACACATGGAGTGCCAGGAGCATGGAGTTTACCACATAGAGACCTACTATATGGACCAGGCGGAAACAACCATTACTTAATGTGGAGGTACTTTAAAGCACAATGCCATTGATAGCTGCTAGATTCTGGCTCCAATTGACTCCATTTGAAAAAACCTCAACTTCTCTCTAGAGTCAATCATTTTCTGTCAATATGCCATTATTGCCTCAATCACTAAATCCAGGCCTTCTAAATACTTGTGATGATGCAGACATGTCTGACAGATGAACATTAGTTTATGTACCATTTCACTAAACTCACATTTCAACAAGAAATTCAGAAAGCAAACATTTCAGTCACTGATTCTTCCTTCAAATTCTGCAGGCTGTCCAAAAATGTGTGTCCCACTTCAAAACACTGGAGTCTTATGTGATTGCTGTGCAAAAATATGTTATTTTGGAGCCACTCTACTTGACCAAATGCCCACTTGGCGCAGCTGACAAGGACCACCGCCGCCGACCGACCACAGCCACCAGTCACGACTTGTTAACTGTCTTTTTACCCTCCCCTGCTCTCCTGTAATTGGTCAAAATCACCTCAGGAAGCAGCCACACGGCTCCACACAGACACTCCTCATCGCAGAAGGTCAGGAGGGAATTGTGGGTGTCACTCGGCTAATGTCTCGGCTCACTGTCTTGCCATATGGAATGTAGTTAAATAAGTCAATGGTTACGTGGGTGGAGTTGCAAAAAAACAAACAAAGTAACAAAGTAAACAGCTTGCCTTTCTGAGTCAGCGTTGCTCTGCAGTACTTTGCATGGCAGCACCTTTCTCACTGAACAATAACACAGCTTGATTACTGATGCGGAGCAGGCTTTGCACCAAATACACGTGTTCTGTTACTAAATCCAGTTGTTCTGTAAAAAAAGATGAAAAGGTTGAGCAACTTCAAATCTTTCTTGATCAAAAACACAGGAGCAGAAATCATACAGCAGACTGAACTTCACACAGGCCAAGATTCCCTGTTGTGCTGTATGGAAAACATCTTCCACTCCTGCACACCGCACTTGTTGCTTAAAAATGCACACATGCTTTGATTTGGCAGTGCGCCATTTCCCCGTCTGAACCATCAGGCACCTCATTTAAACACAAGAAAGACTGTATCTGTCGTCTGTCTGCTTTATCCTTTGCGCTGCTTCCGTCTTTTATGCTAATGCGCAAACACACACAGTGCTTTAGTGGAGAATTTACCTCGCCTCTCTTTGGGAACAAATGCCAGGCAGAACAAAGCACGACACACTTGTCCTAGATGAGATAGCTTGATGATATCTGGCATGTGTGAGTGTTTGTGTGTACATATTGTGCACATATACATGCATGTGTATGAGAGAAGGATCAAACAAGAGTGCATGTTTCTTGTTTTCTATTTTAAAAAGTCTCTCTTGATCCGTCTCTGGAGACTCCTCTCTCTGTAATCTATCATTGGACATGTTCATTAGTCTGTGCGCGTGTGTTTGTGCGTGTGTGTGTGTGTGTGTGTGTGTGTGTGTGTGTGTGTGTGTGTGTGTGTGTGTGTGTGTGTGTGTGTGTGTGTTCTATGTGATTCACCAGGCATCTCTCGCCTGGGAATCAACATTAAGCAGTGCATCAGCTCACCATATGCTGAGATCAGGAAGAAGAGCTTCAATTAACAGACTTTTGATCCTGGGCTCCTTTCTCATCTCATAGAACAGAAACGCAGTATATTATACAGGCAGTGCATGCTGATATCAGCAGAGCCCAAACTGGAATCCAGAGATCCCCAGGCATCTTTAAAGCTGGGATCAAACTATACAACATCAGCGTGAAAATGGCTCGATCCAACAGACATGGGGAACTGGGAACGGAAAGGGTTTCAGCCATGACAATTTGTTGTTTTATCCAGTGTAGCGTGTCATAGTGGTACCAAATTCAGCATCGGGGAAGCCTCACAAGACAGACTAGCATGTCTACTTTTTTACTCTTTAGTGTGACAACATATAAGATGCCAATTATGTCATGGTTTTTGACATTCTTGATCCCAGAAACCCTCTCCTACTTGATCACTTTTATCTCATGTAAGAAAAAAATGAAGCTTTGGCTCAATAAGCAACGTCTTTTGAAACTATATAATTTCTTCCGGTTCTAATCTTCTGTCATATCCGCTGTCCCTACATTCGCAATGTAGATGCTACCATAATTGGATGACAATTTTTCTGGCTGTATTACTTCACTAAATTCAATCCCAGCCAATTTGTCCATTTTAGATTCATCAGAGAGTTTCCATCAACCACACGGAGGCCTTACTCAACCTCCACCAGTGTCTATCTTCAGGGTGATAGTGTCCTATGTCTCCCATATGGGTTTACGCTTAGTACAAAAGGTGTTTCACATCAGTGGAGTCTAATCGCCTATGTCTTTCTCTGGTTCTAACCTCAAAACATATGATTATACAATTCTTCCAACATACCCATTTAACTAAAACTGGTTGGTCTCTGTGTCTTGGATAAGTCAGAACTCTGATTATCGATTAGATAAGAAAAGCATGGTCTGACCTTGGCATTACAAAAGGTTCCTTGTCATCCAACTTAAATGTGATTTTTTCCTCTATTAGAATTTAGATAGAAGAATCTCTAATACTCAACACAGGATAAAGATAGTTAATATTTTTGCATTCAAGCACAGCGTAGTAATAAATGAAAGGAAAAACCTGAATAAATGAGTGGAGAAATTGATGCTTCCACACAGATGCACTACATGGTACTATAAAGCAATTAACATCCAATCATTCTGTGTGGTCTGTATGAAAATGCTGAGCAGTCCCAGTTGGGATCAAGATGGAAAGAGGAATATATCTACATGGCTTTGAAAGAGGAGTTCATTGTTGGGGCAGGAGCTTCAGTCACAAGGACTGCTCATCTGATTGGTGACATCTGTGTACGGATCTATGAAAAAGACATCAGTAAATAGGGTCGGAAATTGTGGTCGACAGCGCACATTTGGTGACCATGATGCTCGAATGCACCAATATGCAACCAAGAACAGTCCATCGATAACTGCATATAGAGGGGTATTATAGCAGGGTTGCAGTGCATAAACCCTTCATTGCAAAGATGAATCCACATTTGAGCCACTGCACTAGTCTACAGAGATGTGGAAAAATGTGATATGGTCAAATGAGTCAGTCTTCAGCATATTCTCAGCAGGTTGGCGATGGCATGTACTCCATATATCAGGAGAGCGGTACATGCCTGAATGCTTGAGCCCTACAGCGAGGGAATCTGGCATGGTTTGGGTCCACTGGTCTCCTCAGAGGGAAGAGTCACTGCAAATCAATACAAAGTTGTTCTGAATGATCACCTTTATCCTATGATGAAACATTTCTATCCTGGTGGGAGTAGTTTCTTCCAAGATGACAATGCCCACATCCAAAAGGAACAAGGGGTCACTGAATGGTTTGGTGAGTATGAAAATGATGTGAATCATGTGATAGGGCCTTCACAGTCACAAGATCAGATTTTGGACCGATGTGTTCATCTGTCCAGTAGAGTTCAGTAGAGTGAATCAATGCCAAAGCACATTGAAGCTGTTCTGGCAGCACATGGTGGCCCTACACATTACTAAGACACTTAAAGGATAATTACTGTTTTTTACAACCTGGACCTTATTTCTAGCACCCAGACAACTTTGGTGTCATTTGGAGTCGTTCGGACGAAATTAGCTACAGTGTTGTGCCGCGTATATCCGTATAATGTTAGTACACGGGGGACCGAAGCACAGCCTCTATATAACACATTATCTGCCGCCAAACGAGTTCATTTCACCAATATTTAGTTATGATACGTTAGTGTTATTCCCCTCCGAGCCCGTGGTTTTTTACAACCTGGATCTTATTTCTAGATCTTGATCAATGATAAATCGGGCTGTATAGAGACTTGAAATGACATCATCCAGATCAGAGGTTAGTAGGTCAACCTACAGACCCCGGATGTTGATAACATGCCACCATACATGATCGTATTTTATGCTAGAAATAAGATCCAGGTTGTAAAAGACGGTAATTATCCTTTAATATAGGTTTTTCCTTTAATTTATCACCTGTTTATATGTGTACCACTTTCTGAACCAACTGGCAAATAATCCGTTATATTTAATAATGTAACAATAACAGTGCCCACAAACAATTGTTAAGTACAAGTAGAAGAAACCAGAGCATTCAAAGTGGATTTTTAACTGTCCACTATCCACTGATGACCTCATCTTCAGTAGCAATAAACAACATAATCTGCCGAAATGGGAATGTCACTGTCAATCTAGTATGACAAAGGCCATGTTGAGTTTCCATAGAGTGGCCTAAAAAGCAAATATTACAGCAAGGTAATCATATAAACGCACTGAGTGCAAGACAATAGACAGCCATACTGTTCCACCATGTCACTCAACAGACGTCTGCATTCAGTCTGAGATACACAATCATCTGTACCATACTCCAAGAAATTCTTACACCAACCCAGAATATTGTAGATAATAAGCCTTTAACACATGCCAGCCTTTCCATGTGAATATCAAGGGTTGAAGTGTGATCAACAGTTGCCAAGGTAACACAGTTTGCTCGCATATGTGATCTGCAGCTTAATTTAATCAAGGTGAATGAAATCAGCCAGCTTTTATATCATAGAGCTGCTACACTGGAGATGGAGTTGTTGGGTTTTTTTAAAATTAATAATCATTCTTTCATCGAGTATGCACAGACACACACTGACATGTTTGTGTACAGTAAATATATACATAGTTATTGTGAAAGCGGCCCATTAAAAAGCTCTAAATCATTACTTCACACTTGAAAACACCACAGATCCTTCCATCTGTCCCTGAATTTAATAAATGACGTTGCCCTTAATTTAAGTGTTAATTAAATACTGGAATCCAAATCAATTTATGGTGTAAGGTTGAAATTTTGGTTGATTTAGGGGTCTGAAACATATTCAAGGTGAAGATTAGTAAAACTTTCATTCAGTATTCGTGGATAAAATCAATTTATCCCAGATTTGAAGTAAATTAATGGACTGTAGTAGATTGAGAGTATTGTATGAATTTAAATATAAAAAGGTATTTAGTTAAATCCCTTCAAATTTACCAAATAGCTTGAAAGTCATTCCTGTGTATCACCTCAACTGAAAATAAAAAGTCTACTTAAGCCCTTAACCCTGCTGTTGTCCTGGAGTCAAGGAAGAAAGGAAGGAAGGAAGGAAGGGGGGAAGAATAAAGGAAAGGAAAGAATGAAGGAAAGGAGCGAGGAAGGAAGGAAGAATAAAGGAAAGGAGCGAGGAAGGAAGGAAGGAAGGAAAGGAGGAAGGAAGGGATGGAAGGAAAGGAGGAAGGAAGGGATGAAAGGAAGGAAGGAAGGAAAGGAGGAAGGAAGGGAGGAAAGGAAAGAAGGAAGGTAAGAGGGAGGGAGGAAAGAAGGAAGGAGGTAAGGAGAGAGAAAGGAAAAGAGGACGGGAGGAAGGAAGAAAAGAAGGACAGAGGAAAGAAGGAAGGTAATGGGGAGGAAAGGAGACAAGGAGGGAGGGAGGGAGGGAGGAAGGAGAGAAGGAAGGAAGAAGGGAAAGACGGAAGGAAGGAAGAGTCAAAATGATAAGTTAATGATATGTTAATGATATAGAGATCAATAGAATTCTAATTAATGGGGATTAGTTTTATTGTTAAAAATAACTAAACTTATATTAAATATAAATTCACTTTCACACACAGACAAAGAGCTTTCTGCAGGCTGAAATGAGAGCAATAACATGGAAAGATGTTCTCATGCCACAGTGGGAGTCCGTGTCTCATCAGAAAGCGAGAGAGTCTGAGGCCGAACCCAAATGACTTTTTTATAAAATAGTTATTTTCAACGGTCTGCATGTTCCGCGCCACATGTGGCAACAAATATCCATTCACCTCTTATGGTGACTCCTCTGCTCTCATTTTTGTTTCATATGGAACGAAAAAGGGAATAGCTGCCCGCCCCATTCTCACTTAACTCAACAGCACTCTGCACTGCTCTTTGGTTTTGTCCGCAACCGAAATGACTTCTTTGTAAATTCAACAGACATATTGGAGAGGTAATGGCGATGACAGGTTTGAAGTCCCCTGAATATCTTTCACGTTATTCCATCTGGAGATGAAAAGATGGAGATGATGATTTTCTGCAAAATAGGAGACAACCTGGACTGAGTTATCTACAGGAAGAGGTGTCTTGGCTGTCCTATCAACAGTAGCACAACTTCCAAAAAATCTTAAAAAGGGAGAGAGCCAAGTGGATTTTTTGCGCTGCTAGCAGAGAAACCAGAGCCGAAATGATTATCATATTAATCTTAGCACACTGGACACTGAAACAACCTACAAATAAACTTAAGTAGACAACTGAATGAACATAATATAAAAAAATCTGTAAAAGCAATACAACAAATCACTGTCACTGAAGTCAAAATGGCCTAGAAGTTTAATTCATTAATATATTCATTCGCTCTCCTGAGAGTTACATGAAATGATTGATACCACTCTAACATCGGTGCAGTAAATATGAAGCAGCAGCCATCAGTCAGTTAGCTTAGCGAAGCAGAAAGATTGGAGAGAGAGAGAGAGGGAGGGGGGGAGACTGCTCCTCTGGCTCCGTCCAAAAAGGTGACGTATTAAAGCTACAACAGGGCTACAGGAAGTCGCAGCACCAGACCAATAAATAGTCCGGCACATGACCACAACTTGGCTTTATATTTAACCAACAGATGCAAATATGGTATTGATCTTCATATCCAATTTTGTGCAAGAAAGCAAATAAGTTAACCCTCCTGTCGTCCTCCCGGGTCAAATTGACCCCATCTCTTTTGACTGTTCCTTCTTTCCTTCTTTCTTTAAATTGTTCCTTCCTTCTCCCCCTTCCATCTTTCCTTCCTTCCTTCCTTACTCCTTTCCTTCCTCCCTCTCTCCTTAGTCCTTTCTTCTTTCCTTCTTCTCTCCATACTCCTTCCTTCCTTCCTACCGACTCCTTTCCTGCCTTCCTTCCTTCCTTCCTACCTACCTACTCCTTTCCTTCCTTCTTTCTGTCCTTCCTTGACCTGAGGACAACAGGAGGGTTAATTCTTTCTTTCTGTGTGATTCCTCTGCTCTCTGTGCTGATGTTTTTAACCTCTTAATGCTATGGAGTTAGATTTGTTTCATAATGTTGTGTGTGTGCAGATCGACAATCTGTGTGTAAATGTGTAATCTGTAAATATAAACACCTTCCACAAATACAAAAATAAGATTTGTATATTCACAAAAATATTTTGCAAATATAAAACGGATCTGCAAATACACAAACAAATTCCACAAATATAAAAAATGCATTAAATTAATTTTGTGAACTCAGTTTTTATTTGTGAATCGAAAAAACATTTGTGGATCTCAGTTCTACGCTTGTGGATTTGCTTTTTACACACACGGAGTTTTGAAACAAACTTTCCGCCGGTCCGAACGAAAATCCACTCGTATCACTCGGCTATTTTCGGATAGCAAGTGATCGCCTACTGGTGACGTCATTTCCGCATATCAAAGTAAGAGCACGCAGTCTTTCTATGAGCTTTTTAAAATGTTTATCAGCGATAAGTGACGTGCATTCATGGTTTCATGTTAATGTCATACAGTGATTATTAGTGTGTGTTTATTTGTTCTATGTATATTATCTAGCACACACTTTCATATACATTTCTGTGTGAGTATGAAAGGCACCAGGATGCTTGTGGGCAACGTTCAGCTCTCTAAAGCGGTGGCTTGGCTGCTTCTTCAGTAAGCAGTTATCAGCCACCTCATCCTTTATATTTTTCATGTATTCTTTCAGATGGGTAAAAGTCACAACGCACTTCATCTTATTAGTAGTGTACTCTTACTAATGTAGTTCTAATGTCTATGTGTAAGCATTCATGTTGCGGGCTGGGAGAACGAACAGGGTGCAGGATTTTATACATTGCAAATATGATTAAGATGCATTGTAAATAGACCAGAAGTCATAACAATCCAACCTGTAAAGAGGGCCCCTGTAGAAGATGCTGGTGACTGACATCCAGACATCTCTTCACAACCTTTCAATACTAGTGTAATCAGTAGAAAATTATGGGGTTTAAGATTTAGACATTTTCAGCACAGCATTTAAAAGACATTTTTTATCGTTAAACAATAATAAAAATAATAATAATAATGATAATATATTTTGCATTTGTATTCATTCTGTTTTATGAATAGCTGTGTTTATTTATTTATTTATTTTTTATTATTGTTTAACGATAAAAATTGTCTGAACATTGCCCACAAGCATCCTGGTGCCTTTCATACTCACACAGAAATGTATATGAAAGTGTGTGCTAGATAATATACATAGAACACATAAACACACTAATAATCACTGTATGACATTAACATGAAACCATGAATGCACGTCACTTATCGCTGATAAACATTTAAAAAAGCTCATAGAAAGACTGCGTGCTCTTACTTTGATATGCGGAAATGACGTCACCAGTAGGCGATCACTTGCTATCCGAAAATAGCCGAGTGATACGAGTGGATTTTCGTTCGGACCGGCGGAAAGTTTGTTTCAAAACTCCGTGTGTGTAAAAAGCAAATCCACAAGCGTAGAACTGAGATCCACAAATGTTTTTTCGATTCACAAATAAAAACTGAGTTCACAAAATTAATTTAATGCATTTTTTATATTTGTGGAATTTGTTTGTGTATTTGCAGATCCGTTTTATATTTGCAAAATATTTTTGTGAATATACAAATCTTTTTTTTGTATTTGTGGAAGGTGTTTATATTTACAGATTACACATTTACACACAGATTGTCGATCTGCACACACACAACATTATGAAACAAATCTAACTCCATATAATGCACGCTGTTCCGTCTACGGGACGGGTCGGAAGTTGGGAGGTAGCTACAAGTTCTTCTGAATGTTTTAAACACCAACCCTTAAACATATATATTCATGATGTACATTGTTAGAAAGCTTAGATTGTCCTGATTCATTTAAGACCACTCACGAATTATATGGTTGCTCACAGCCGTAATAGTATTAGCGGTTAGCTCGGCTAGCCACTCAGCTAAAGTAAAAACAGCTATAATGCTACATACCTTCAAAGTCTTCCCTTTATCCACAACGATCATCTTATGACTCAGCACTTTCTGTACAGCTCGCCAAGTATCCATTCTTGTGAAATATGAAATCCGTTTTCATAAAACCGAAATACTTTCCTCAATATGTCCATGTATTTAGTCCAACACGTAACGTAATACACACGGAACAAACCATATCCGGTCCCTTTACGTCATTTCCTGAATTACACGTGCATCTCAGTAATAAAAACAAAGTACAGAAAAAGAGAAATAAAATACTAAAATAGAGCATTAAATTTACTCAGATTATACTATAGTGACTTTATTTTATTCTGTCCTTTAAAATATTTTTAGTATTTTACTTACCTTTTATTAGCTCTTCATTTTATTTAGTTTTTATTTATCTAATTTATTTATTTTTATATATTTATTTTGAAATTTTCTCATTACAGATTCTTGAGTTATGATAGCGTTTCCTATTTTTAAATGTAAAATAAATATTATTTTTGTGTGTTTCTTTTGTTAGTTCTGAATATGTAAAGCACTTTGCATTACATTGTGATGTATTAAAAGTGCTATACAAATAAAGTTTGATTGATTTCCACTGAGGGTTTCTCTCTTGATGTCAGTGAGACCAACTTATTAAATAGAATATGCCTTCTATGATACATAAGCTAGCACTTAAAAAAAAATCAAAAGGAAATCATTATGCTGCTCTTGTTTTTAATTTTGTACACTAGTGAGTTGTAATGAAATGTTTCTGGGTAAAAAGAAAGTTGTTGAGTACAAAATGTTCTTGAACTCATTGCTCACTTGCTGCTGTTTTCCCCCCAACTTCTAAATGTGGCCTGATAAGACGGGTGTGGTTTCACATAAAAATCATAGTGCCATGATTTAATGGCATCTTTTAAAATCCGAATGAACTTTGTAGAACCTTGTGTACCCCCGTGTAAAATGAATTTGGTTGAAGCCCTGGAACAAAACAAACTTATGCCAAGCAAATGAAAGGTAGAACAAGAGAAATGGAACAAAAATCAGCCTACTGGATGCCAGTGGAGGAGGAAGGAGAACTTTTTGGCACTTTAGAGTTCAAATTCTTGAGTCCAAATTTCCTTTCAGCTCACAACCAGTGGCTCCAAAAGTTTTAGATGAATACCCCTCTGTCTCTTCAATGATGAATATAACAATATTATTTTTTTTCTTGTTCTTTCCTTTTGAGTTTTACCCTTGCTGCAGTTGCTGAGCTCCTGCAGTGTAGTCTGCTGCATTAAAAGCCCTCTTCTTTGCTAGTGTGGTTATTTGCTCCATGGAGCTTCACAGAGTACTTCCATTAATCATAAAAGTGCAGCTGAGCCTGATGCCCAAAGTCTTACAATTTATTGTTCTCAGAAAAAGTTTGCTGAAAAATATTCATCTAGCACAATCATCCCACTCCTCTGCATTGTGCTCGGGGGAATTGTTTGAACCTGTAGTGTGAGCTTGGTAAACACAATAGAAATGTAGTGATTATGAACAGATGAATAGATGCAGAGGAGTTTGTGTAAGTGTTTGGACAATGACACTTTTATTTAAAGCTCCAGATGCATGCATGATGTTATAAAACAATCTTTCTTAATAAAAACACGCAAAGTTCATATCAGTGGATGAACTTTGGCATGCAAGGCCTCAAAGTCAAACAGGATGATAGTCCCTTTGTGCCTATGTGATCTGGAGTACAGTTGATGGAGCTTGCCAGGAATGACACTGAATCCCAGACCAATGATATCACAAAGGGGACAGGCAGCCAACAATGGTCAAAGGTCTGAATAAGTTAAGTGACTCCAAACTGTGGGGGGAGCGTGTTCAGTATCTAACCTGAAGTGCTCTTTTTATGCTTTAAAAGACACAGTATAGTACATTATGTCTTAAATTCTCATTATGTTTTATATCCATAAGACAATTTTGGATGAATAAAAAGGGTTTATATTATCAGTTTACCCTGAAGCTAAAGAGAAGGAGTGAGTTTTACCCTCCTGTTGTCCTCAGGTCAAGGAAGGACAGAAGGAAGGAAAGGAGTAAGGAGGAAAAAAGGAAGGAAGGAAGGAAGGAAGGAAGGAGTAAGGAGGAAAAGAGGAAGGAAGGAAGGAAAGGAGTAAGGAGGGAGGAAAGGAGGAAAGGAGGAAGGAAGGAAGGTAAGGAGGAAAAGAGGAAGGAAGGAAGGAAAGGAGTAAGGAATTTAGGAGAGAAGGAAGGGAGGAAGGAAAGGAGTAAGGAAGGAAGGAAGGAAGGAAAGAAAGGAGTAAGGAGGGAGGAAGGAAGGAAGGAAGGAAGGAAGACAGGAAGGAGGAGGGAGCAAAGAAAGAGGGGAGGAGGGGAAGAAGGAAGGAACAATTTAAGAAAGAGGGAAGAAGGAAGGAAAGAAGGAACAGTCAAAAGAGACGGGGTCAATTTGACCCGGGAGGACGACACAAGGGTTAACATTTATATCTCTGCATGTTATCTGGACGTTTCTATTTTGAAAGTTTTTATAACTGTTGGTACTTTTGTCTTATTTATGTCCTCTCTGTGCATGTCTCCATGTCCTATCACTTTATTATTACAAAGTGCCACCTTCAATATTATAAATGTGATACTTAATGACTTTATTATTGTATCATTGTGGTAAGAACAAACCCCAAATAATACAAGTCTCATATAGACTGACAATAAAGGAGATGAGCCACCGCCTCTGAAATGGAGATCCCCATTTTTACCAAAGCATCCATTTTTCTTAAACCTCTTTACTTCAAGCTGAAGAATGGCTGCCATTGATGAAGGCAATTAATGGCGTCTAAAAGAAGCCGTAAGCAATGATGCAGTGACTTAATCTGCTTTCTATTGCAGGAGCTATATTGAATCTGTCAGTCTGCCTGGGTGCCACAATAGGCTATTGTTTAGGAGAGGGACATGAGAGATGACATCTGCTGGGGTAACTATCTCTTACGTTAGCATGCACCTGAATACACACACATATGCGGCTTGAATAGGGAACTCTCACACACACACACACATGCACAAATGCAGCTGTATGCACACGGAGCTGCCCATGCAACATGAAGGCATATTCTCATAATGAAATACACATGCAGTGATGTACAACGCAAGCATGCAGTGATGTAAATCTGCAGAAATGCAAACAGAAAAAACATGTTAGTGTCGTTTTTATGCATCGCTGGTGATGTTTATTAAAATGTTAATTTTTATTAATGCACACAGGGCCTTTTAAAAGCACATATCAAGACAAAGAGATATTCACATGCACAGGTTTTACTGCATATGATACTGTAAAATATACCTCAGAAAGCACAGATAAGCAGGTAGAGACAGCTAGTATATATGCACATTTGCACTCAGCATGAATTCAGACATGGACTCACACACACACACACACACACGCAGGCACAAATACTCTAAAATAAGCTGCTGAAAGATTAGATAAGCACACAGAGACAGCCAATGCAAAAGAACATACGCACCCACATTCATGCATATAACACACACACACCTGCACACAGGAGAAATGTACATTCTGTGCACTCGTTAAGATGCCATCCACGCATATGTCCTAAAAATGATGTAATATATGGCTGCTTTGCATTGCCACATACACTTAAGGAAATGGTATGCTGACTATAGAGAAGGTTTTTTTATTATTAAAGCCAACCAGGTGAATATAAATGCAAATTGTTCATGCTGGATCTATGGGATGTTTTCTCTCTAATATTCACACCAGGTATTAATAAAGCTTTGATGGTTATGTTCAGGCAACTCATACCACTTGGTTAACATACAGGAAGAAAATCATGGTTTTAAAAAGCATGAGACATGTTGATATTTAACCAAAACTAACATCTTTACCCAAACTTTAAGCACCCCCACACTCGAAAATGTGCTTTGGTTATTAAGCTTCACAGTGAAGAATGATGTATGTGCAGAGTTTGACACAGGAAGGCTGGTTTCACAATCATCTGCTGGAAGAGGAAAGGCCTGTACCTACGAACATGAAGTATGCAACTTACACAAGTCTGACGTGATGTTGGAGGCATCTTGTATCCAACTTTTAAACTTTTGAAATTGACAATATTCATATAGGCCTATTCATAGATTCTGGAGTAGTTGTAATTTTAAGGATTTTAATAAGGTAAAGTTGATTTCTTTCGTGGAAAAAAATAACATATTAGACAAATTATTATTCAAAAGTACAGTATTTCAAAACATATCTGGAGGAGGTTGTTAAATTATTATACTAGCCTCAAGGTTTCTGTATAATTCTGACTAACTAGGCTTGCATGAAGTGGTGTCCAATCATGACTACTGGTAAAACCTCCTCTCTATGATTTTCATGTAGCATAAGATTAAAAATAAAACATTGCCAGCGAACATAATGTTACTTGTAGTCTCTCTCTTGTCGTGGTGTTTAGGAACCCGGGGGTGGCGGGGGTGGGGGGGGGGGGTCTGGTGGGTTAATGACTTCCCCAGCCGCTGCAGGACAGATAGATAGATGTGTAGAATGAACAGTGTTGCTGTGGCTGATAAAGTCAAGGAGGGGGGAGTTACCGTGTGTCGTGGTCACTGTGGAGCCCCCTCTGCTCCCCCATTCATCAGCCGCTCTACAAGAGATGTAGACCAGACCAGATGGATCACACACACACACACACACACACACACACACACACACAAAGCCAAGAGCAGTGTGTGTTTCCTCTGTGTGTGTGTGTGTGTGTGTGTGTGTGTGTGTTGTTAATGTACACACCGGCAGATGCAAGACACATGGAGGATACCGAGCGCTTGAACTTTGTATCTGTTTCGCAAACAGTATACTGTATAAGGAATGTGTGTCAGAGGCACTATATGCATGGAAGAGATTTTCTTAACCCTCCTGTCGTCCTCCTGGGTCAAACTGACCCCATCTCTTTTGACTCTTCCTTCCTTCCTTCCTTCCTTCCTCCCTCCTTTCCTTCCTTCTTCCTCCTTTCCGTCCTTCCTTCCTTCCTTCCTCCCTCCTTTCCTTCCTTGACTCAAGGACAACAGGAGGGTTAAACACATATGTGCAGAAGCATATACTATAAACACACACTTATACATTCTTTCTACTTTAAATCAGACAGATAAACACAAAGCGTACATACCTCCTCTCAAACTGCCATTTATTTAAATCAGACACTTTCACATGCATGCACTACAGTACATTGAGTGGGACAATAAACTCAGTAAGATTCATTCATAACTCTTCTTGTGTAATTTAAACAACATCATCTCATGTACAGTAAGCGTAGGACAGTTTGTACACCGAGTGTCAGGATTAGAGCTATTAACCAGAAGATATCCATACTGTCCTCCAGTAAACAAAGGCTAATAAATAAATAGGCCAGATTGGGTTGTTATTACCCAACAGCACACATTCATACTTGACTAACACAAGGATATAAAGGCAGGAGCAGTATTCATTACTTTGCCACATTAAAAAGACAGCACAATGGAGCATAAATGACTCTGCGCTCCAATAGCTTAATTGCTAATCTCTTCTTTTAGGACAGTGTTTATTTCATTAGCCTTGTTTGCGCCAATGCTATCTCCCCCTCTAATTAACTTGTTTGGATTAAATGTCTACTCCTCCATGCCAGGCAAGAAAGAAAGAAACAAACACATGGACTTCCATTAATCTGTCAGCAGAAAAGATGAAAGAAAGTATGATATTATTGTTTTTTTATTTTAATGGAAGTAACTTTAAGCATTGAGTTACTGGAAACCTTCTTTTTGACAATACATGTACTATTTGAAGACAATAAATATATTCTTCCACAAATACTGTTCTTTAATCTGAAATATCTAAACTGTTCATATATTATTGGGGAGAGGTAATGAAACTATAAGCAAGCGATAGCACTTAGCATTTAGCATAGCATCCAGAGTGTAGGCAGCTATCTAGTTGTCTAGCTGAAAGGGTTTTTAACAGATTTGTCCACATTCATTTCTTATGAAAGTTATCAAAATACACATTTTACATACACCATGCAGATGACAAAGTGCCATATTATAACAATAGTAAGTGACAATGGATGTCAGTTTAAATAATGACTAATTATTTTAAACAATATCTTAACTCTGAGTCTTAACTCAGACATTTAAGATAGTTTATTTGCCATACATACAATACCTCCCCTTACCTTCAGTTTATGCATAGTGTGCAGATATAGTAGATTTATTTTTCTTTAAAGTTGGCAATAAATTAAATAAATCATTGTAATTGAATGTAATCTGAGGTTTTGCAGGATTGCCCATTATCAAATGGCTATTGATAATGGGTTATGGAGTCTGGCAATGGAGTTTTAAATAATAATAATAATAATAATAATAAGCTGAGCCCCCTGAAAACCCCCAGAAAGTCTGTAAGTGTGTGTGCCTACTGTATATCATGACATATATTGTCATTTATATCAATATCAGAAAACCTTTAATATTACTGTTTATAATGTTGATTTCATCCTTATCACCCCGTTTATTTACAGTTATGAACTATAAGGAGATTAGCTTTGAACAAAAACCACAGTACAATGCAAAAATATCCAACACAACATCCTCCGCACTAAATCCTACACTTTATCAGGGCTAATTAAAATCTATGGTTATTTTTGAGGCTGTTGTCATATTTCCTTGTATAAAGCACTTTAAGATGAATGCATGAAGCTGGTGCTACATCATGTGTTAGCACCAGCTTCATGCCGCTCTCTAAAAGACGTCAAGCATGCATGACACTACATGAAAGGACAAGTGAAATCGCTCCTTTTGAGCACATTTCCTATTCCCAGCATCTGGTTCCCCGGGTGGCCTGTTACATCAGATGAGATCTAAGATGTCTGGAAGCTGTCACTGGTGCCCATTTGTTTGAATCTGGTACTTTAGTGTTAATCTATCACTCTGTTGCATTGTGGCGATGGTGTTTTTCCATTTGTGTCAGACTTTGTATAGGTGACATGTGGAAGTCTGGACCGCTGTGGCTCCGCAGTTTCAGTTTGGGGCCTCAATGAGGAGCAAATACAACAAATGGGACATATACAGGCATGTGTGATTGAGAAAGAATAAACAGGCTGAAAGTTAAAGGTGGATGCTTGTAGGTTTTGTGCCATTGCAACACAAAAAGAGACTTCTTTATCTGGTTTCTCATGTTTGGAAACTTGGAAAAAGGAAGAGGGGACAAAAAGAGGGTGCATGTTAGAGAGACACAAAGAGACGCCTGATTGCTGGTTTGCTGGTTTGTGTAATTGTGCCAACCTGATGAAACATGATTTATCTCAATCCTCAGAACCTGGGAAAAAGAGAGGGGGGGGAAGGCGGATGTTACACGGAGAAAAGAGAGGAGGTGCTGGCTGAAGGTGAGAGAGACAGCAAGAGAATGAAAAAGAATAAAACAGCGTGTTCATCCCGAGGTGTGTTTGCATGTGCAAGGTGTGTAAAGCAGCAAAGCAAGAGTGATAAAGAGGCAAGCAAAAGACAGCAATGAGAAAAAGAGAGGGTACGATTAGAGAGAGAGAGAAAAGACCAAGCTCTGAACTATTGAATGCCGTATCTGGCTGTGTACTCAGCCATCTGTACGAGGGCCCCTGAACCTATTTAAATTCAGGACGATTGCACTGTTTCTCAAATCCTTCAGAGCTGAATGCTTTTTGCACCTCTCCAACAGGCTCGGGGAAGAGTAACGCTACAGCTGAAAATACGAAACAGCAGCAAGCATGTGGGCAGATCTCTTTGTCTGCTTAGAAAGGCAAACATTATCAAACTTACCTACCAAGACATTTTCACATTGTTAATCCGGGAGTTTCTCAGTTGTGTTTCTTATTTTCGTGACATTTTTGGAGGATGATAAGCACTTTACTGTGTGGCACTTTTGGATTTTTATTTTTTTTAAATGCCTAAAAGTTCACATCTCGGTTTAACAGTGTTGGCCAGTGTGACATCAGCCTGTTAATGGAAACAAATGTGGACAATGAATCATCATGCTCCTATGAATTAGCACCTCTTTGTCAAAAACATCTCTTTGTAAAAACTGAACATTATAGGCTTTACAATGGTAAGATTTCTTCCTTCCTCCCTCCCTCCCTCCCTCCCTTCCTTCCTTCCTTCCTTCCTCCCTCCCTCCCTCCCCTCCCTCCTTCCTTCCTCCCTCCCTCCTACATTCCTTCCTTCCTTCCTTCCTTCTTTCCTTCCCTCCTTCCCTCCCCTCCTACATTCCTTCCTTCCTTCCTTCTACCTTCTAGGGCTTTTGTATTAGATCAGTGCAGAGGTAGCAAGATAAATCTGGGCGGTGTCTCCAAGAAGCCTAAAATGTGACGATCTTAGAGTCGGATATCATTCTCAACTTGAACTACTCAACCTGCATTAAAAAGGGTCAGGGTCTAACCTTTTGGTAACCACTGTATTGTATTGCATTGTAAAGGTGTCACTAATAAACTGGTATTTTAGTACAGTAATTTAGTACAACTGTCTAAAGTTACACATGTGAAAGTGGAAAAAGCCCAATCCTTGGCCTTTGTATCACAGTAGAATGTTACTTGATCCCATCAAAAAGGCACTTTGACAACCAGAAGAGTATTTGGGTAAACTTCCAAACATCCCAGGCTACCATGTTAGTTGTACATTGAGGGAGGCATCAAGGAGGTGTCTTAATCAGATGATCAAACCATCTCAAAGGACTCCTTTCAATGCAAAAGAAGCTTCTGCACTTCACCTCAACTTCCTTCCGATGTCCGAGCTCTCCCAGCCACCCTGCAAAAGAAAACTCCTTTTTGTATCCATGACCTTATTTTTCATCAGTGAGGACTGGTACATTGATCAAACTGTAAATTCAGAGCATTTACTTAAGTTTAGCTCCCTCTTCGCCATCTTTATAACAGATGCATCACTGCAAAAGCTCCACCTATCTGTCCAAATACCCAACCCTATACCACCGGTGGCTGCAGTACAAGCTGCACCATGTCAGGTTAATCCACTGACCCTTTTCCCAGCATCACTGCCCATTGATGCTCCAGAGACTCAGGGGTTTCATCACATTCAATTGAGTCCGTTGTTTGACTGGTTCTTTTGTTTGCTGGGCACATCTGGTGTAATCTACAGACATCAAATGATGTGTTTTTCACCCTTTCCTCTCCCAGCTGCGACTGCCAATGTCCAGATTCACACATGCTGGGACATTGTGTCAAAGCATCAGGGGGGCCGCTATGACTAAAAGCATGTAATAAAGATTTTAAATCAAAACTGCATGGATTTATTCTAGTAAGTGGTTTACAGATGTCACATTAGATGTGTTTACAACGCCGCCTATTTGGAAGAGTCTATAAATGCAGAAACAATCAACCTCGCATTCTCTCGATGCAACGCGGCAGTCACATCATTGCATCTCATCAGCACCCATTCCATCAACACTTGGTCGCTGACACTCAAGGGCAGCCTGCAATTTCAGCCAGTAATGGATGGGCTGGTGGGACAAGCGGAGGGGTTACGAACTCCAATCAGGGGGCTCCGCTGGGACTTTTATCAATGGGCTACTTCCTGAAACATCTGCCGCCTGGTTATCCATCATCAGGCAACCAGGAAAGCCGTCGGGTGAAATGATGGGTTCAGTCATGAGGTCTTTGGCAGGAGGGGGACACGCGACAACACCTTTTGAGGTTTTCATCACTTTATTTTGTCATTACATGATCAAAGTGATAGCGGGGACGGGGCTGGACCGCTTTGACAAGGACAGTATTCACCGCCTGTAATAAATCAATGATTTCCTCCGATGATAAGAGAATGTGTTGATGGATTTCAGTGCAAGTGCCTCGGGTATACTGTACAACCAGGTTTATCTGATCTATGTGGAGTATGGGGGTTGTTCCGAGGGGAAGCAAACGCCTTCAATACAGCTGAAATGTATCGCACCTCTGAGCAAAAATCTCATTTAAAATATGACGCATGATTTTGAAGAAATGCTGAAATGTCATTACATGCTTTTAGTTGCATGTATCGGCAAGGAAACTTCAAGTATTTCTGTTCAGTAAAGTGAACTGTAGCAAATAACAAAAAAAAAAAAGAGATGATGTATTTTGTTGCACCTTTTGAATCCTACAGGGAAGCTGGGAAGCTAGCTGTTAAAATGAAGCTATTTTCTTCATGTATTACCTCTCAAAGTAAACAAATACAGATGTTTTTGGAAAGGTTTTCCATCCGTTTAAAAAGCACACTGACGCTAAATGGTATGCCCAGTTAGCACGACACTTTGGCTTGTTATATGTGAAGTTCAGAGTGATATAGTCCATGGTGTTTTGTGTGATTACTCCAGATGCTGCCTGGCATGTAACTAATGAGTCGTGCTTCACCCCAGGTCAAGTCTGAGGCTTCTGCTGGGGCTTTGAAGCTTGTTTACCCTCCTGCCTAATGCCCAAGAGGCCTCCCTGCGCCCCTCCTGCTCTGCTCCTCTCCCTGCATACCTGCCAGACAAATTAAATACCTGCAATGGAAAAAAAAAAAAAAAATCCCAACAGCATCTAGTTAAAAGAGTCGGCTTGTGAAGACTGAAATGTCACAGGCCTCCTCATCAACGGCTATTCGTCTTTTTGATGTTTCTTTGCGTAAAATTTAACTCCCTCGCTGGGTGCAACCTAATCTGGATGATTAAAGAATGAAATGGATAAAGTTTATTTTGCACACGAGGAAAAAAAACTGTCTGCTCCAAGCCAATGAAATGGATATGAAATATGAAATGGATTTCACTTACATTTCCTCAGATCTCTTTTGAATGCGTGCACATTGAAGGATAACAGGTGCTGTTCTGCAGTAACATCAAAGTAGACATAAGAATCCAAGACTTTTGGTTGTTGAAATAACGTTTGGTTGCTTACAATGTGTCAGATCCTCTTTTTTAGTGAGATTACATGACGTGAGTATCAGCATGCTGCAGTAGTTGAATTAGCTGCTACTTGGTTTGCTTGGGGATGTGGAAAAATGATGTTTTGAGGTAAAGCTACAGACTAGAAAAAGGATAGTTTGTGTTATATCAACTGGACTGGAAAAAAGTTCAATCCATGAAGAAAGATGCAGACTGTCATTAACTCTGAAATAGTTTGAAGCTGGCATAAGAGCGGTAGCAGGGATGGTCATGATTCAGCAAAACCTGACTTGGAAGAGAAGTTAATGACATTTGAACATCTGCTGCTGATGAGTTTTCCTGCACATGTGTTACTGAAGTTACTGAAGACATATTTCATGTTTACAGCATGGTGAGTGCTTGTGCTTACCTTTCCTTTTTTGAAGCATTCTCATTTCCTTAAAGCAGTGCATGCATTTTGAAAATAGTGAAAATGTGCTAATTTGCTTGCAACTTACGATATGTTGAGCTCTCTTGATTAATGAACTATCAAATATTAAAATGAAGCAATCTGGGGAAGGGACCAATATTCAAACTCTTGAGCAATCACTGAGTGAAACATTTTTTTAAAATCAAGCCAAAGAGGTTTGGAGGCATGATTCTATGCCAAGCAAAATCATGATAAATAAATAAAAGGCGGACCATCATACTGCATGTGCAAGATGTTGGGAATCTATTGCTTACAGCCAATACACAACAAAACTTTCCAAGACCCAGAGCCCATTTTAATGACTTCACCAACTACCACAAGTGATGAAATTCCCAAAACAAATATCAGATGTCTACTCCTGTCTAACCTCTCCTTCTCCGTGACACCAATAAACCTCCACAATCTTTGCACCTCAGCTTTTTTTTTTACAATCACCTCCATCAAAGAGTGATCAGGTAACGACCAAACGAGTGATAGTCTCTTTGACCCGTGTCCACTCAAGGTCAGCATCGGGGGCAGTAATCCCTCCACACCTCAGCAGGGGGGAAAGAAAGATGGTCTTCTTGGCACATTAAGAAGTCTACCTCCACCCATCTCGCCACCCCACCACCCCCGCCCCCCCCAGATTCATTACAAGTGGCTGAAGAAATGCAATGTCTGAGACGGATAAAGGCAAGGCGAAGAGTCGGCAGGCTTGGAATCAGATGAAAATAAAAAGTCAAGGAGGATTTCAGGGGATTTGCCGCATCCAGCTCAAGGTTCACTCCTAGAATTGTGTGTATGTGTGTGTGAGAAATAGAGAGAAGTGAGGCATTTATTCTTGACCTTGCCATGCCGAATCATATTTCCCTTTGGCTGTTGCCCAGCAACATCACCTTGACAGCAAAAAATGGTCAGAGAGAGACCGTTATAGAGGGATAAAACGGAAACGGGTCTCACGCAAAGGGTGATATGCTTTCATATGACCCTTTGCTTCTAAGTCATACTGCTGTTCGTTTCTCTATGAGAATGAATAGCAGGGGGTTTTATATTTTTCTTTTCAGCCCGCATTGGGACAGGTCAAAGGTCAGGGAGTAGCCAATAGCATCTGTAGCCCCTGGTGAAAGGAGGCTTAGCAGCTTTAATCTAAGAGAAGTTATGGCCTTCACTTGTATCTGACCCTGGGGAAGCAGCAGGGCAGTAGGTAGCTGAGATCAAAGTCATCCTGCAGGACACTGGCACATATGGCCGAGGATGAGCCTGTACCCCCACCTAGATAAATATGATGTAATACCTGGCGTGAGTTTGCAGCTGACCCCCAGGGGTACAGCCTCTTCACCCCAGAGTCCCAAGCACAATGAGACTTTTTTTCTCATCAGCTTCGATCAAAGGGATAGGAAATGATTGAGTGGCTTGTAACTCCCACCGAAGCATTTAATAGGAAGAAGAGATGGCTCGACACAGGAGGAAGAAGATGGAGAGCCACTAAGGTGATGGATCCACAGGGGCAATGTGGGTTAGCGGTCAGATGATGGTACCTTTGACTATTTCAGCTATATTTAGGACTTATTTTAATTTTAAAGTCTGTAAAGAGAACAGAAATATAAACAAATTGAATAAAAATCTGTAAACACAAAACTGCTCTTCACTGTATACCCCTGTGATTTTTCCATCTTGCAGCCTCATATATCATATATGTCAATGGAAACTTAGTGGCAAGAAATAATATTACATTTTATGAAAAGAAAAGAAAAAACTACTTTGGTATGCTGCAGGCTTTTGGCACGGCAGGATCAGAAAATTGCTTCAATTCATAGCAACTGAGGCAGACAGATCTATCTATATTATATCCATAACCGCAGCATTTGTGAATAGATGGGCCTGAGTTTTTATTTTGATAGATTATGAATGGACAGAGCCATCTAATGCATGTCAAGCAGCCTCGCTTCAAAATGCGATAACAAACGTGGAATTTGGAGCGAGGATGTGAGCAGACCTGAGCACAAGTTTGTAGTGGAGAGATGATGCCTGTAATATAATAAATAGAGCACTTTTGCACACTTCAAAGTAATGCACATTTGATTTATTTGCTTTCAGACTTGTCAACATTTACCTGGATTCATTAGGATGTACACTTAGAGCTGGATCATCCCCAACAACAAAATATAGATGTTTGGGTTATGCATTATTTGCTCTTTTTGTATCATTGCTTTAAAACAATACAAAGGGTAAACTGCTCAAATGTTTGCGTGAGGCATTCAAGTAGTCAACAGAAAAAAAAGTTGTGTTGAAACGTGTCTGCTTACATTTTCACTCTATTTCATGCATATAGCTAATCATTTCATTTTAACCCTCCTGTTGTCCTCAGGTCAAGGAAGGACAGAAGGAAGGACAGGAGGAAGGAAGGTAAGGAGTTAGGAGGGAGGGAGAGAAGGAGGGAGGGAGGGAGGGAGGGAGGGAGGAAAGGAGTAAGGATGAAAAGAGGAAGGAATTTAGGAGAGAAGGAAGGAAGGAAGGACGGAAGGAAGGAAAGGAGTAAGGACGAAAAGAGGAAGGAATTTAGGAGAGAAGGAAGGAAGGAAGGAAAGAAGGAAGGAAGGAAAGGAGGAAGGAGGGAGGGAGGAAAGGAGGAAGGAAGGAAAGGAGTAAGGATGAAAAGAGGAAGGAATTTAGGAGAGAATGAAGGAAGGAAGGAAAGAAAGGAGTAAGGGGGAGGGAAGGAGGAAAGGAGGAAGGAAGGAAGGAAGGATGGAAAGGAGTAAGGAGGGAGGGAGGGAGGAAAGGAGGAGGGAGCAAAGAATGAAGGGTGGAGGGGAAGAAGGAAGGAAAAATTAAAGAAAGAGGGAAGAAGGAAGGAAAGAAGGAACAGTCAAAAGAGAGATGGGGTCAATTTGACCCGGGAGGACGACAGGAGGGTTAAATCTATTAGCACAAAGTAGCGATATCATCGTATCACTCGCTTACAGTGACAATGACTGACAGCTGTACTGATTTAGTCACACAGTTCTTTTTTTCTAATGCAAACCACAGCAGCAGGTTGCAATTGTACATTCAAAAGGGTTATTTTTGAGATATGACTGATGCACACTCTCCATCCAAATGATAATGTTTTCTTGGGGCGAAACCAACATTTAAATCCAATATTTTTACAGACCGCACCATCTACTGCCCTGGTTTGCCACAGGCTACAGCAGTAAAAAAAAAAACTGAAAAAAGAGAGACTGCAGTCTGTTGAAATATTGGATTAAAATGTTGGTTTTGCCTTGGAGAAATGTGTTATCATTCTGGGCAGACTGTATGCAACACTAGATAGCTTATTAGCTACTTAACAGCTTGAAAACTTACTTGCAAATGTCATCAGTTCTTTTGGGTGCTAAAACGTGTGGTCACTCTTCTGTACCACGGACAAGGCGATATATAAAGCTACACACATACCAAGAATGAGTTTGATTGACAGGTGAGCCAGCAGGGGCAACTACAAACACCAACACACTCCCCCAGCAGCTCCGAGGTTAAAGAGGCATTACTGATGTACACAGTCTGCACAGTAGAGTCGGGTTGATGGAGGTTTGTGAGTGGCTGATCACATCTGTCAATCATGACGGTACACCCCCCCCCCCCCCTTTTTATATCTTTAAAGACCATGTAAAGTGAATTCAGACATTTTCTTCTATACACATTAAATAGGTCATAAATGTATTTCTAAAAAAGGTGTAAAAAGCATTTCAACCATTTAGATTTGAATTGTGGAGCTAGGCTTCACAAACTGTGTTTCAACATTTCTGTGTTCAGGGTTTAGTGGGCTGGTCTGATTAGCATAAACCCGCCCCTGCTGCTGTAGAGGTATAAATACATTCAGCTCACACTACTACTACTACAGTCTACAGTTAGCCAGTTAGCTGAGTTAGCCGCCGAGTTAGCAGCTGAGTTAGCCGCCAAGCTAGCAGCCGAGTTAGCCGCCGAGCTAGCAGCTGAGTTAGCAACAAAAAGCTCTCAGACGTAGCGTCCATGTTACTGGTAGAGGTGGCGACTTTGATTGACAGGTGACACTTGGTAGGGGGCGGGGCTTCAGCGGACTCGGCGGCCACGCCCAGAGCATTTGGGAACAGAGAAAGAGAGTTTTACACAACGTTGAAGCCTAATTTCAAATATTTGGCGATTTGTTTAATCATTCAAATTTGGCAGGGCAACACTTTTCTGTGGTATGTCAAACTCAGAACACATATTTATTCTTACTTTACACAGACATTAAATAACTCATGAGCATCTTGGCAAACATCACCATGATTCAAACTACAAAAAAATGTGATGTCTATTTTTGTCCCATCTGCTAACATTTAAGGGGCAGGATTTATTACCTATACTGCAGCCAGCCACCAGGGTGCAATTGAGACATTTTGGCTTCACTTTTTGGGGAGCTGTCAGGTCATCCATCTTTATAAATCCTCTATGGTTTATATGTACTCAACAGTCTCAGGATAACAGCGAGAGGAGTCGAATATAGAGAGTTTTAGTACTCAACGGTCTCAGTGAGCACACAGCATACAACTACGGTAAGCCCAGAGGGACAAACATGTCAGTTGGTCACCAATCACTTGTACTGTCTAACAACTAAATGGTTTCACAGAGTACTCAAGGAAGATTTTAGCACTATTTAATGTTGTAATGCTTCCATTTTGATTGCTGGCACTTAGCTTAGTAACATAATATAAGTGTTGGACTCATCCAAACTGCTTAGACCCCAGAAAGTTATAAATCAGTACTTAAGACTCACCTCTTTGTATTGGCTTCATCCTGAACTTTATTGCGTAACTATATTTGGTTTTATCTATTGTATTTTTATAGTTTGATTTATTGCGATTTTATAGTTTATCTTTCTCTTTTATAGTTTATCTTTTATTTAATTTTTATCTTGTGTCTTGAGCTTGTGCAGCACTTTGGTCATCTGAGTTTGTTTTAAAAAGGGGTTAGATAAATAAACTTTGACTTGACATATTAACTTGGAGTGTGATTGCATGGCTGCTAGTCCTACTTCCTTTTGGCCTGTACTAATTTTGTGTGACTCTTGTGATTAAAATCAGTCTTTTCTTTGTACTTAAAATATTGCCTGAAGAACATTTAGACTAGGTTTATTAACTAAACAGAAGATAGTAAAAAAAGAAAGGACAATTTGACCAAACAGACTCTTTATTAGTATGTAAGAATAAATCATTTGTATGCTTATTTTTAAGGGGAGTGCAAATTGTGCGTAAATTCAACAATTCCGAGTTTATCTTGAGCAACTTGCTTTATTAGCTGATTCAGCAAGTACTATTGCATCCTCTCCATTTTACTGTTAGACATAAGTATACCAGCACAGTCAGCAAACTTTGAGCAGAACGGGGGGGGGGGGGGGGGGGGGGGGGGGGGAGAATAAACCCCAATAAGGCTGCAAAGTTCAGGAGCCAATTTATATGTCAAGAGAATGAGATCTTTTGAGAGGGATGTCCAAGTGACCAGGAGGTAACATACCGAGCTTGCACATGACACAAAAATCAATGATATCAGGAGGATTTGGCAGCCGATGGACCAGAGCAGATGTAAGCAAAGGTTAGATGTCAAAGCACTGCAAAACAGTCACTCGTTGAGGGAGATCCATACACAGCAGGATATAGGAGCTCCATGTCATTACTGAGCTTTCGGAAAGGTCAGAGGAAAACATGGAGTCACAATTTGTGCAGTTTGGAGCTATGAAACGGTCCATCAGATTGGATCATGTCTGAATTGAACTACAGAAAATCCTTATTACAGTAACAGTATGTAAGGCATTTACCAGATGCTCATATTCAGAAAGTGGGATAAAAGGTGAAGTGTGGAGGTTCATTCTTGATATTGGAAATACCAGTTTAATAAAATCTTACTAGCTTACTACTTCCTAGTGTTCAACCTCCAATTTCTGAGGAATAGTGAGAGATGTTGTTGAAAGCTCATTTGGTCAAAGCTCTAAGAAAGCATTTATCTTAGTTTTAACATGGTTGACATTTTTAAATCTGGGATAAATGTACTTATTACAGTCGACTAAGATATCCAGTTTACCTCTAAGTATCATTTCAACAGCATTTAAAGAGTAAGTCCGCTGCATTATGTGATGAACCCTGCTGTTTACTGTGTGCTCGAGTGATTCACCTGTCTGTTTGTTGTCCACATGGGTCACAACAACTGGAAACATCTGGGCCCTGGTTATGAAATCCTGTTTGCAGCCAACACCCCCCCCCCCCCTCTCTCTCTCTCCCCCTCTCCCTCTCCCTCTCCCTCCCTATCTCTCCCTCCCCTGCAGGCACCTGTACTGGTTATGTTTCATTTACTTACCACTGATTCTACTGATCCATATGTTTAGTACTTTATGTGTTTGATTAGTTTTATTTGGGTTAAATTAATTACTTTTAAGGCAACCTCTACCATTGTGTTCAAGACTCAAGATGCTTTATTTGTCAGTCATCATATCAGACATGTGAGCGAGATATAGTACTCAGGTCTCAGATACTAAAATAAATTAAATCTAATTTAAAAACAAGCTAAAACAAGGGTTTGCATATTTGCCATGGCCCAAGATCTGGGTTATGACAATTACAACTTGTGTCTTGTTTTTATGATTTAGCTATAACATTATAACCATCAACTTAATCGCTGTGATCGCGATTACATCAGTAGTAGTAGTGAAAAGGAGCAGGAGATATCGCTCCATTACAGCAAAGACAGCCAGAATGTGCACCATTATTATACATATTGAAATGAATCACTGCTGCTTTTATGTCTGTCTTAGTTTAAGGATTTATTTTTAAATTAAGTGTGTATGTGTATGTTGTTTTATTTGATTTAACTTTGGCACAAGGAACCCAAACTTAAACTTGAAGTTGTATACAAGCGAACAGCTGAGGCACATTACCCAAACAACTTAGAGGTAAAACTGAAAGTGAACTCAAAATGTTGATAACAATCCTTAATTGCACAGAAAAACTACAGCACACAACTACAACAAACATGGTCTGTGAATCATCATGTCTGTGTAGCTGCTTGTGTTTCTCGCCTTGTTTGATTTCTTTTTAATGATTTTGCTTTCAGAGATCTCAGTAATGAACTTAAAGAGTATAATGTTACTGGCACCAAAAGGCAGATGATGGCATAAGGTATGAAAAGAAGACCCAGGGTATAAAGACATGTATAAATAAACATAGTTCTCACATAGATCTCGTGACCTTTGACCTTTAAATCAATGAATCACTGCTGTTTAACCTTTGTGTCGTCTTCCCGGGTCAAATTGACCCCATCTGTTTTGACTGTTCCTTCTTTCCTCCCTTCCTTCCTCTCTCCCTCCTTCTTTCTGTCTTTCCTTCCTCTCTCTTTCTTCCCTTCCTTCTTTCCTTCCTCCATCCCCCTTTCCTTCTCTTTCTTTCTTCCCCCCTACCTTCCTCCCTCCTTCTTTCCTCTGTCCTTCTTTCCTCTTTTCCTTTCTCTCTCCCTCCCTTCCTCATTTCCTTTCTCCCTTTCTCCCTCCCTTCCTCCTTCCTTCTTTCCTCCCTTCCTCATTTCCTTTCTCCCTCCCTTCCTCCCTTCCTTCTTCCTCCCTTCCTTCCTTGACTTGAGGACAACAGGAGGGTTAGATAAAGAATTAAACCTGTGACTTCTCATTAGGCCTCCAAGCTGTTACTCACATTTCATCATCTGAATCTAAATTAATCCAATTTCAACAACTTTCCATCATCATCATTCAACCAGTAGTACTTCTTCTAATATAGTTTTTATCCTGGTTGAGTCTGAGCTGTAGTTTTAGCAAAGCTTAGAGAAAAAAAATCATCTTCAAGGATGCTGGTTGCATAAAAGGGAAAATATACTTTTGACTCTGCAAGACTCTGGGCGCTTGGCAGTTTTGTTTACTAGGCTAGACGTGAGAGAAAAGAAAGCTTTAAAGAGAATGCCACACCACAGTCTGTATTTAAACACATGTAAAGTCTTGTTTCCCACAATACGCTATGTGGAATTCCCTTTTTGGCAAATGTGAGTATCTCATAAATTCAGCATGAGAAAAAAAAGGGGAGGGGAGGGGGGGGGGGGGGGTTGGGCTGAGAAATAAAATTCAAAAGAAGGACAGAAAATATGTCATGAGAGGGAAGGTCTATGTTTACATTCAACAACAACAAAAAAAAGCTTACAGAAGATTCCCAACATGAAGCTTTACAGCTGACTTGTGGTCTCAAAATGTTCATTCATACACAAATACACACACACACACACACACACACACTGCACACACTGTAGCACTCCCACAAAATCATTTCCTCAGACAGCTTTAGCGAACTGGATGGCTAATTTTATTGTCCAACAATTGGCTGCGCTGAATGCTGGCAGAGGCTGAAGACAATGTAATTAGCCTTTTTACTATCATGTCTGACCACAGGAAGCCTAATTGCTTCTGCTGACGGCACAGACAGCAGGTCGAGGGGAGAAACCGAACACCCATTTGTTATAGTCCTTTGTTTAACATGGGAGAAGAAAAAAAAAAATCCATTACGACCTCCTATAAAAAGAAATATACATATAATTTACATACATGCAAATGAGAGAAGCTATTTAACCCTAAATGGTAATTAAGAGTCCTTATATGATGAGTGATAAGAGGTATGTTTAGTATTATGCTGATTGAAAAAAATCTCTTTTAAAGGCTCTTAAACCACAGTAATCCAGTGCAATTATACAAGAATCAAAGCATATTATATGTCTTCCTTTTAAAATATGTCTGACTGATTGGTTACAGGCCCAAACAGCACACACACCACACTACGAACTGATGTTGCTTTCCTTCATCGTCATCTATATCTCATGTCTCCAGCAGGGGTGATTCCCTCCAATTTCATAATTTTATATTTTGATGTCTTTTTATTTTGTCATTGTCCTTCTTTGTTTGGAAATATGGATATCTAGTTGTATGTGGCTATTATATAAAAAAAACAGTGTTTCCACTTCACAGACAGTGTGTCTGGGCTATTGTTGTTTTCATTTCTTTATTTGACAGTACTTTGGCAGATTACTCCGAGATGTTTGCCCTTATGCATACATTTAAGCCTGATCATTTCTAACCACAGTGGGAGACAAAAGCCTTAAGCCTGAAAACTACAAACTGGTCTCTGCAATATTTGGGACAATTGCCATCTTTGTGCCACATGAGGATAACTCTGCTGTCGTTGAAGCGTAGCCTATGTGATTGGAAAAAAAAAGCTATCTGGAAAACAGTGTATGCTAGTGGGAGAATCGTTAGCCGCAGTCTCGCTAGTGCCACATCCCTTATTTAGCCCTTTGTTTCATTTTGGTCTCTGCAGTCCGAGATAAGCTGGACGCGTGGGCTAAGCGCAAGGCTAACACTCTCAGCCATTACATGCTGTGACTAGTGGCCAAATCTGGACAATAATGGTGTTGTGGGGGAGCTAGCCATGTTTTGGAGGGCAGTCTGGTAAAGTAATGGAGGACAGAGATGGAAAGGATAGCAGAGAAAAAGATGGAGAGACTGTGACTGTATTCCAACCAGGTCAAGTATATTTTTTAAAAGCTTTCTTAATCAGGAGAATCTTCACAGACAACATGTAATGTAGAGGTATAGAAATAGCCTAAAGCTTTTTGCTCTCCCTGCCTGCAAATAACTCATTATTGTTTAAAAGCAAGGCCAGACTCCGGTCATTATAGCTTAAAGCAAGGCCGCACTCTGCTATCATTTCCCCCCAAAGCATGATAAGTTTGCAGATGTGCTGTAGATACTTGGAATTGATCATGCTGTCAAGTCTGTAGCACAACATTTTTACAACCATGTGCACTTTTACTGATTGAAATCTCAGTGGCTTCATGGTAATTTTATTCAGCTCCTATCTTTCAACAGTGACAAAACTTTGGGTGAAATTGGAAAAAAAAAAGGAAAAAGGATAAGCTATTTTTCAGGAGAGATAAAATGACAAGAGTTGATCACAACAGAAAATTGGGAGAGATAAGGTGGTAAGATGTGTCTGCTAAGTTCCTGTCAGATACTAAAGGAAGTCTGCATTTATTTACATACACAGTAGAATAAATACATTGTAAGTCTGACAAGAAAAAGCCTCGCAACCCTCGAACCCGACATCGCAACTCCTTTATAGCATCTATATTCTAAACCAGGTGGACATCATTGGCAGCAGGAGAAAAAGAGCCAGGCTGATTCTGGCTTTTGGGGGTCTAGATGGACAGACCCTGGCCTCAGGTCACTGACTTCACGTTTTTCATTTGGAGCCCCCTATCTTGGCCACTCTCCACTCTTTATTTTCCATTAGGAAGAGAAATGCCTGTGTAAGAAAAGTGGAAACCGAGTGAGAAAGACGCCAATACACACACACACACACACACACACACACACACACACACACCATGAGAAGGAAAGGAAGAGAGGAGAAACACTGAAGACAAAATGGCTTTCATTCCCACAGCAGTAGAAGGCCAAAAGGTCCCTTATTTATTCCTCATTTAGTTCTTTCTCTTCATTTCTAGCCTCCTTTCATCTCTTCAGCGAGGCATATGGTTGGGTACCGAGCTTTGAAATCACATAAAAGATGTTTACACATGCTCCACAAGTCCCTGTGATAAGCTTGTTTTGTGGAATTGTATGCAAATCTACATAAACCCAGATCACTGCAATGAGGAGAAATACTTTCATGAACACACACAGTCGGGGTTTTACACATCAGGTGACTTCAACACAAGCAAACACACACATGCAAAAAATAAATAAATAAATAAGAACTGGAAGAATAATAATCTCTCATTCTAGTTATGAAGTATTTGTGTGGAATTGTGCGTTTGTTTAGTGTATTTTTGTGTCTGTTGTCGAGCGCGGGGCCGTCGGCGTGCTTGCGACAGTGATGAATAAGCATTATTAAACAGGAAGACACAGGCCTGACGGTGTCATTAATCTTCATCCCTACTGGCACCATCACAGAACTCACTCCCTTGTCCGCCCCTCCACCGCCATCTACACATCTCATTGTCAACAACACAAAAGGGAAGCAAAAAAAAACAGTTGTTAAGGTTCTGATTGGGTTTTGGTTTTGGCGCCTGAACCCAAAGTGGTCCATCTGCCCGGGTCACAGTGAGACGTAAAGAGTGATTAGGATCCACTTGCGTCAAATGACTGATGGGACAAAGAGGGAGGATGACACCTTGTCCAAGTGGTTCAGAATTAATCACACTCTGCTGCTCAGGGTTGATCCACAAGTCTATTGTAGCGAATGAAGTGACTCTGAAAAGAAATGTGAACCTTTTAAAAGGAGGAGGCTCGCTGACTGTGTGAGAGTGTCGCACTGCGGCTTCCGACATTACACTTTAAAAAAAAAAAAAAAAAAAAAAAAGGATAAAGACAGTCCCCGTCTGGTTGTTCTTCACCGGAGAAATAAAGACTGGTATGAACAGAAGCAGGTTGGAGAAATAAAGTGATGAATCATCAAGCAGTACTCTTTTATCAGCACCTCAAATCACCAGGTGGGTGGAAGAGAAGAGAGAGGAAACTCACAGCGATATTTCACTGTGCGTTTTTTACATGCACAAGCGCACACATAAGAAAATTCTCATGAAAAACACATTTGCATTCTTTGTCTCTGATCAACAATAAACACCCACACACTGTCAACGCTGCACGATTCACATGCTGAAAGCTACCTGGAAGTCTGGTTCACTCATTTCAACATCTGGTTCACAAAGAGGAAAATAGCTAATTATTATTTAATACAGGAAAATAGAAAGCTAAACTAACTAGAGCTGGAAACAGGTATATTCTAAAATAAATAGAGGATGGGTATTTCTACTTAACATTTTTCAAAATCAAAAACAATGTACTTTAAAAAAAGAATGTCTGATCTATAAAATAAATCTATCATTACATATTCTAAAAGGAAACTCAGTCCTCAGTGTTAAAACTAGCAACAGGAATATGAAAGAAATTACAATAAACAGGACCCGGACGCCTCCCTGGTGAGGTGTTCAGGGCACGTCCCACCAGTAGGAGAACCCGGGGAAGACCCAGGACATGCTGGAGAGACTATGTCTTCTCTTGGATCCCCCGGGAAGAGTTGGACAAAGTGGCTGGGGAGAGGGAAGTCTGGGCTTCTCTGCTTAGGCTGCTGCCCCCGTGACCCGACACTGGATAAGCGGAAGAGGACGGTAACGGTAACGGTATGATTTTAGGATTAATTCATCTAAGACTATATGTATTTTCACATTACAAAATCCATTAATCTGTAGAATATGCTGTGAAACCCTAAATCAACCTGCAATGCTGCTACATAATTTACAGAAAAAATACATTTAAATCCATGATGATCCCCAAAAACCTAAAAGTTTTTCCCCTTGTTTCATCTTTGTAGAACAAGTATTTAGTTTATTTAGTTTAGTTTATTTGAATCCCCATTAGCTGTTACCCAGGCAACAGCTACTCTTCCTGGGGTCCATGTTATAATAAATACAACCAATTACAATTACAATATAACATACATACATACCTAAATAGAGTGCCCCCCCCCCCTCTTAGTATGATGGTAAAGTTTGATCATGATGGTAATGGAATAATCTGGGCCTTTATAATGCACCAAAAACTATATATTATGATGAATACCACACACACACACACACACACACACACTATACATATGATAATTACTTTCAGCATTACTACCAGATGGTCACCCACAGCGGCGCCTCCCTCCGCAGGTGGTGGTACTTTCCCCTTCGTTCACCTATCTCCTCTGCCCTGTGATCACACAACATCTGGTTCTGCCCCACACCATATACTTGTCTCTGCCTAATAAAACTTTTGGCCTGAACCCTGAGGTCATTTTTTTCTTTTATTTTCCATTTTTTTAACTGGATGGTGGAAATTAGGACAGGAAGCAGCAGGAGGAGATAAAAGGCAATGGGGCTGCACCAGGTCAGATTCAGGCAGAGCAACCTGTTCAGTGTGAACGTCCGTGCAGGAGCGACGGCACAGTGCACAGTGCACCGAGGAGCCATCTGAGCGCTGAGAGGTGGAGCTGTCAATCACTAATATAACCAAGGTCAAGACAGAATATAAGGAGGTTTAGAGGGTGTGAAGGAAGGAAACATTAACAAGCCGGACCATACTAAGGCATCAAGTCACTGACCAAATCATTTCAGCTCCTCAACTGCAAAATCTACAAAGTCATGATGAGATAATGCTCTTTTTTTATACTGGAAAAAACAGTAGGAGACTGAGCTTAACCCACAAATACTGTTCAGGGTCATTTGACCCATTTTTACATTTGAAAGCTGTAAAAAATACCATATACACATTTATTTTAGCCAGACTTTTACTAATGTGACCCACAGTTTACAAAAATGGAAACAAAATGCATTGAGAGGTGGAGCTGTCAATCACTAATATAACCAAGGTCAAGACAGAGTATAAGGAGGGTTAGAGGGTGTGAAGGAAGGAAACGTTAACAAGCCGGACCATACTAAGGCGTCAAGTGTTGATTTTATGTGTATACATGCATATTCTTATCTTGTGCATTTATCAGTGCATTTTATTCATTTTATTTTATTTTATTGCTTTTATCTTTCTATTGTGTACTTCATCTTGTTATTGTGCTTCTATTGTGTTATCTATTTATTGTGTTTTATCTTTTTGTGCAGCACTTTGGAAACCTTGTGTTTGTTAAAATCGTGCTATATAAATAAAGTAACTGACCAAATCATTTCATCTCCTCAACTGCAGAATCTACAAAGTCATGATGAGATAATGCAATTTTTTTCATTTGAAAGCTGTAAAAACACCCAATAGACATTTAGTTTAGCCAGACTTTTACTAATGTGACCCACAGTTTACAAAAATGGAAACAAAATTTTAATTTCTGTGCAGCTGATACACATTTTTATATATGCAAATGTAAATTGAACCTTTGTTTATTTAAAAAAAAAAACATGTTGCATTCTTCATATTCTATAAAATGTTCACCTGGATCATAAAATAGTGATTGCTAATGTCTTTTTTCCACAAGATTAATCAAATAACTGATGGAGAATTTCTGAATGTGAATTGGTGGAGACTAATTATGAGTCACAATATGAACTTACATGAAGAGTGAACTGAAGACTAATTAGTCACAAATCTTTGACCAGAACAAAACAAGTTAAATCAGCAAAATTATAATTGTGCCATTTCTTTTACGAGCAGGAGTCCAGTTTTGCAAAAGCGTTCTCAATCAACACCCACAAACCCCATTATCTCCAAGGCTGCTGCTGCCATCTTGTTACCCTTCCTCTACCTCTGCCTCTGCCTCTGACATCCCACAAAATGAAGAATCACAAGTAAAATCTTAATCTTCCTGGAAACATTTGCAAGTACCGTGCAATCCTCTCTATAACGTTTTCTCTGCACTAACGCCAGCCAGATAAATTACTATTCATTTGTTGTTCTTAGTGATTAAAATGATTGAGTCAAACCACAGCAATCATCATTCAGGTGGCGTAATTGCAAAAAGCTGCCATGTCATCCATTCCACAAGGCCTGAGCCAACAACATCATTATCTTGAAAATGTAAAAGAAAAGATGCATTTAAGATTCATTAAACGTCCGGTCATGAACTTGCATATAGCACTGCACTCCAATTACCATTAAAAAGAAAAACCCTGAACACCGTTTGTATTTTCAGCAGTTTGGGTTTGACAAATATAAGTTCAGTTTCCCAACAGACATGTAATATGTTTAAAATATCAAACACTCACCTCATGTTGGCTTGAAATGTGGTAGAAAGAAGTTGCAGCAGCTGTGGTGAGTTTAGGGTTGATTGGATCCAAAAGCAAATTTTAGGCATTCTCATGTGTAGAAACAAGATTAATGTTAAGCTAATTTTATAATTGGTTACACAGTTTTCAGAAAAATAATTTTAATCAGGGTTCAAAGCAGCAGTGAGCAAACAAGGAAGTAAAAAGAGGGCGTGTCTTAATGGGTCTGTTGCTTGGAAACCGCATACTTTCCTACTACTCGTACTAACTCTGATGTCATAGGAAGTACGTAGTTAGCTACACAGCGAGGGTATGTTCGCTTCCTGTTTTCAAAATAAAAGCACCAATTCTACCGTTATGGTTTTCTTAATAATAAAAGGTAACGGGTGTTTTATTTTGTGAAAATAACCGGAAGTGTGTTACTCGCTACGGCTAGCTACTACGGCTAACTCCGAATTCTCAGGAACAAAACTTTAAACAGGTGTTATTTGGACAAATTAGCGTCACATTGTGGATCTAAAGGGCTACTTTACTTTCTCTCCTAAAAAGGTTAGAAATGTGGATAAAGTGGTTTATTTACAGAGTTAATCAGCCTGATGATTTCAGCTCGGGTAGGAACCAAATGCATTGTGGGTTATCGTGTAGTTTAACTACTGTGTAAACGGTCTGCTTACTATCTGGTCGTTTAGTGTGTAGTGTGTAGGATGGAAGTATGTAGTATAGAAGTATGTATGTAGTATGCGGTTTCGAACACAGCCATAGTTAAAAAATTAGGACAACAGGTGGATCATGACGAGTGCCACCCAAGGTTAAATACACACACACACACATAAACTGAGAAGTAACAGACACTAATATTATAGCCTATAATATTCATGTGTTGCTGTGTTCGGTGATTTAATTGACCAGTTAATAATGAATGAGTTAGTAATGAATATTCGAGTGCTGTAATTGCAAAAAGTTGCAATGTCATCCATTCCACAAGGCCTGACTAAACCAACTACAGAATTTTAACCACCGTGGAAATGCATTCAAGAACCTCTGAAGGCCAAGTCTGACGCACAGCCGACTTTCCACACGAGCTGATGTTTCTTTTAAGTAATGATCTGCAGCATTTTCATGTGAATAGTGTCTGCTTTTGCTATTCTCGATTAATAATAGACAAAGCCAGTTTTGATTCAAACCTTTGCTGTATGTTTGAAATGGAAAACATACAGAGTTTGGAAGTTTTTGGCAAACAACCTAAAGACACCCTCAGGATTCAAATCTTAAAAGTGTCACAATGCAGAAATCTGTCTTTGTCTCTGTGTGAGCTGAATGGTTGTACTTTGAGCTCCTTCTGACGGCTTGCAGCCTTCCTGCAACTGACTCATAACATTTACCTCACTCGTGTATGTGTCTCATTTCTCTCTGATCAAAGATCCTCAAGGAGACGAGCGGCTCATCCTCTTGGAGCCCATCTTGGGAACCTGCCAGCATCAGACGGCTCAGTGTCCGGCTACGAAGGCATGAAATCCAGGAAGGGGGTTTCATGGCTAAGTGGGGCTAAGCAGAGGAGAGCAGGACATGTTAGAGTCATTTCATGGAGCATTTGACAGAGGGAAGTTGGACTGAATCCTGTCGGAGTCAATGTTTGTAGGATTTGAGACTCTTGGAAGTTGTTTTTCCTGTTCTGTGGTGGTGATGCTGTGTGCTCGGTGGAAGTCTATGTCTGTCTTTGCGCTGAATTAAAGAGTTTATGAGTATTGAAATGTTTCTTCTGGGCCTAGCCACACTTTTGCAAAGTTAAAAATAGTGATGGGATATATTTGTTATTTTGGACTTGGCCATCCTCTGTGTTCTGTTTGTATTTTTTCCAAATCTGTTTTCTATCCATCATGTTTTTTTCCCTCTCAGATTAAATTTATGCCACCATTACTCCATATTTCTCCTAAGTGTAAACAGACCGATGGTTCCTTCCATTTTTTCCCCGTTAAAAATTTTTTTTTTTGGGGGGGGGGGGGGACTCCCTTATCCTAATTAAGAGTCGACCATAGGGAGCGTCGTATGCTGTGGACTGTAAAGCTCCTTGAGTCAAATTTGTGATTTGTGATGTTGGGCTGTATCCATAAAATTAACTTGATTGATGACGGCCCAGCCTGAATATTCAGAAGGAAATAATTATTATGCCTCCAACAAAAAAAGTGACTGAAAATAAATAAAGTGAAGATTGCTTAGCTTTCCTATTCTCAGCAGATACAAGAAAAGCTTAGTTTCATATTTGATTTGGAAAACAGCTGAAACATACTTACAGAAATATTCAATACAAACCATTTTGTATAATTTAGGAGTAGGAGGAAACAAAGGAAAAGGGTAGAATAATAATAAGTAAGGAATGTGACTGAGTTGCACCAGAGTCAATTAATGTTTAGCGGTTTGTCTTGGAGCCATACTGACACATGGTACGATGACAGCAGGATCTCATCTCAAGGCAATAATACATTCCTCACATTCTGCACAAATTATGAAGTTGTAGAAAAGTTAAAAAAAAAAAAAAAAAGGATTGGTGGCTTGTTATGAGTTGTCGCGGGCCTGAATCTGCACATTTAATAGAGACTCATTCAATTATACAAATGTTCGATTTGTGCTGCAGACACATCCTGATACAAGGGCAAAAAAAAAGAAGAAGAAGCTCTTTCCAGATGTCTAAGGGTCAGATCTGGAGAGCTTCCTCAGTTTCCTTTGTCTACCATCTTGATTTACAGTCTTACGCCTCTTCCTCCAGCGCTTTAGCAACTTCTCAAGCTTCCTCCCCTAAATTCCAGAGGGATGGTGTCATCTTTGAGCTCTGCATCCTCAAGTCAACATGAACGCTGAAGAAAAAAAAGAAAGAAAAAAAACCCCAAAACCAAAACACTAAGTGAGCAGAAACAGGTGTCACCTCTGAACAAGCGCTTATCTGACCTCCTAGTAAGCTCAATGGCTAAACCGCCCCCTGTGTGTGTGTGTGTGTGGTAAGCGTGACATTAAATAAAATAATAGACTTCGTTAATGGCGACACGGTGCACGGATGGCAGCGGTAAAATAAAAGGGTTTAGCAGCCCTCTTGTTGTGGTTCTCTGTTGAGAGAGAGAGAGAGAGAGAGAGAGAGAGAGAGAGAGAGAGAGAGAGAGAGAGAGAGAGAGAGAGTGGGCTATGGTTGAAATGATCCGTGACATTGCTCCGGGGGTGATGTGGAGAGCATTAGAAGCGTTGCAACTCTGCTAAAAGGAGAGCGAGAAATAATAAGGAAGGTAAAGTTTAGTGGCCCTTCGGAGCAGGATGTTGATGCATGGTCGAGATGAATCTGTTGTTATGCAAGTTGTGTTAATGAGACCAAGTCCTGCATGTTAACTGTTGAGGACCAAAAAAACTGATTTTATTAGAAAAAGGTTCATTTTGAAGAGCTACAGCAAACCTTCCTGTCATCCTGCCGGGTCTGTTGACTGTTCCTCCCTTCCTTCCTTCCGTCTGTCTGTCCTTCCTCCCTCCCTCCCTCCCTCCTTCTCTTTCTTTCCTTCCTCTCTTTCCTCCCTTCCTTCTTCCCTCCCCCTTTCTCCCTTCCTTCTGTCCTTTCCTTCTTCCCTCCCTCCTTCCTTCCCTCTTTCCTTCCTTCCTTTCCTCCCTTCCTCCTTCTTTCCTTCCCTCTTTCCTTCCTTCCTTCTTTCCTTCCTTCCCTTCCTCCCTCTTTCCTTCCTTCCTTCTTTCCTTCCTTCCCTTCCTCCTTCTTTCCTTCCCTCTTTCCTTCCTTCTTTCCTTCCTTCCCTTCCTCCCTTCCTTTCCTCCTCTCTTTCTTTCCTCCCCCTACCTCCCTCCCTCCCTCCTTCCTTCTTACCAATACATAAAAAAGCAATTATGACTCAATTAATTTGAATTTAAACTATGTATTAAACTTTGTTTTAAAATGTAGCAAAACAATCATTTAAGTTTGATTGGTCTTACCTGATCAACACTTAGAGAGCTGGCCAATCAGAGCTCCTGCACATTAACGTAGGAAACAAATGAACAGTGAGATAAACAGACACATTAATAATTGAAATAAGTAAAAATAAATTCAAAAACTATTTAAAACTAATTTTGCAGTCACATTTTGAAATTCAATCATTACTTTTTATCATTTAAAAAGACAATAAGATAATATAATTATTTACTGGTAAATTAAATTGTCTTTTTAAAAATGTTTTTCCTACAAAGTATTAATGCGTAATTTAAATGCAAATTGAAATTTAAAATTTATATTAGTTTTTTTTTTCAAATGCATAAGTTTATTAATTAATTATAATTAACACTGTTAATTAATCCAGTGGCACACCCAAAAGACTCCATATGATCCAGGGTTTGTAAAGATGGTACTGTTTTTAGATGCAGGGTACCACCTACTCATGGAGACTATGAGAGTCATCAGTATGAAGTGGCAATAAAGCTTTTCTGTCAAAACACATTAGGCTGATGTTTGCTGTTCATAAAGATATGATTTAATTGAGGTAAAGTCTTCCACTGGAGCGCTGCCATCCTCATCTTTCACAGATGTTTTTGGATCTCATTGTGCAGCTTTTGGCAGAGGACTGAAACAAGCGAGGAGGATCACCTGTTGGAAGGGTTTTTTTTTTTTAATTGGAAAGAGATCAGGAACCTGAGTTTTCTTTCCAAAAATGGATTATGATCAGTGAGGCTTTCAGTATGATAATACAGGTGGAAATTTTTGGTGCAAACAGTGCTAGACTTGTTGTGCAACTCAGAGTAACAAGAAACAGAAACAATCCTAAATTCAGATTCGGTACACTGAGCCAAGAACACGATGCATACTGATTGCTTCATGAATCACTGCACGAAAAAACAAACAAACAAACAAACAAATACCACCAAACAGCAAGACGTCTGATCAGTAATAACATGCAATATGAACATTGTGATATAGATTCATTCTAAATATATACTTAACATCTTAATGACCTGAATAACAAATACAGTCTGGTCGCCTTTATGCAATCTCTTCTTTTAGTTAGAGTTCAGTGAGATTCAGAGTAAGGACTCATTCAACAGATGAAGTGCTGATAGATGATAACTGTCACATTATAGATGAATAAAAAGAATAACTAACTAAAATATAACAAAATAAGAGAATACATAGTGTTCAGTTCTGGGTTTTAAACGTGAAATTTATTTAACCTTCGTGTCGTCCTCTCGGGTCAAATTGACCCCGTCTGTTTTGACTGTTCCTTCTTTCCTTCCTTCCTTCCTTCTTTCCTCCCTCTCTCCTTCCTTCCTCCTTTCCTTTCCTTTCCTCCCTCCTTTCCTTTCCTTGCCTTCTTTCCTTTTCCTCCCTTCCTCCTTTCTTTCCTTCCTTCCTTCCTTCTTTCCTCCCTCTCTCCTTCCTTCCTCCTTTCCTTTCCTTTCCTCCCTCCTTTTCTTTCCTTTCCTCCTTTCTTTCTTTCCTTTTCCTCCCTTCCTCCTTTCTTTCATTCATCCCTTCCTTCTGTCCTTCCTTCCTTCCTTGACTCAAGGACAACAGGAGGGTTAAAGGAACATTTCACCTCTATACCTTGAAGTCCTTATTGTAAACTTAATTTTGTTTCCCACAGGGACGCTGTACTGTAGATCTAGGATATTTAATGATATTAAGCTCTCTCCTTTGGGCACAATAAACAGTACGGCAGATATGATAGTATGCAACAAGCTTCACGAGACGAAGCCTGGATGCACCGGCTTGTTCCACACATTCACGTTTCGACTGTTGTCAATGAGCTGCAGTAAACCGACTGACTTCTGTGCACACTCCATATTTCAGCTGTATTTGAATATCAGTGCGAGGAGGACGGCTACAGCTGAAACATTATCCCGTGTTCTTGTAAATTCACAGTTGAGAGTACCAAATGTCCTGACTGATGCAAACCTGTGTGACGGCTGTGACTCAGAGGAAGAGCAGGTTGTCCACTAATTGGAAGATCGGCGGGTGCGACGGCTCCTTCACTCTGCATGTTGAACTGTCCTTGTGCAAGATGCTGAACCCCAAACTGCTGTGCCATCAATGTGTGTGAATGTGTTTGAATGCATTAGATTCTCCTCCTGATGGGCAGGTTGGCACCTTGCATGACAGCTCCTGCCATCAGTGTATGAATGTGTGTAAATGGGTGAATGTTGGCATGCAGTGAAAAGCATTTCAAGAAGAAAGGCACTATATAAATGCAATCCATTTCACCATTTACCATCTGTGTGTGTGTGTGTGTGCATGTGGGCTTCCTCAGTGCACCTTAAAGGAAATGCTCTGAAGGTTATCGCCCCTCTATTGCTCAAAGGAAATCGAGAGAAATAAAAAAAAGAAAAGCCGATGATCTCTCCTGTGGTCTGAATCTGACCATGGCACGGTGACACATTTCTCTGCATGTTCTGCTCCCTCTGAATCTCATACACACACACCATGAGTCAATAAAAAGCTGTGAGGGATAAAAGCACAGGATGAGGTGAAGGAATTTCTCTCCTTCCACCGGTTTTTCCTCTGTTCTCATAGCTTAGTTCCTCTCAACACATGCTGGCTTAGGTAGCTTTAATGGTATTTGGTTAGGACGTCACCTTTGACCTTCGGAATAAAAACAGTGGCGGGGAGCTGCTCAACAGGTCCCATGTGAGGGACAATGGGAATGAGGTTGGATTTAATAACAGGAAACACAATGGTGTTCGGGGAGATTACCTCAACAGATTGGTTACACAGTAGCCAAAATGTTGGTTTGAGTTACATTAGTACATCAGCTGCTGCATGATCCCCTCCCACAGGAACTGATGACGTTTCATTGTTTGTTATCTTATTTGTATCCATCAAACGCTCTCTCTTTTTTTTTCTGTCTGTGAAAAAAAGACATCAGAAATCGGACCTGACAGATCTGACATTTTGACAGCAGGATGAGTCACTCCTGCTTAATTGAAGACTCACTTGATCGCCCGGTTCAAAGCCGTGACCGAGGAAAGAAAAGCGAGGAGTCAGGCGAGGTTGTAAACAGGATGGAACAGCCTTCCGTTTTATTCTAAATTTGATATGTACAGGAAAAGTGGCTGTATACATTTCTTAATATATCATGTAAAAGTTTTCTGGAAAAAAAAAAAACAAAAACAAAAAAAACAAAAAACAAAACAATTGCACATCTGCTTCCATTTCTTTTTATACTTTAAAACACATCATGGTACAGCATGGTTGAAGGCAATGTCAAAACGGGATACAAATACACTGATAACCGCTCATAAGTGTTGGCTCTTGTGATTAAAAAAAAACAAAAAACAAAAAAAAACAGGTTCAGGAAGGAGTACCCCAAAAATGACACATTTTAATATGATATTAAAAATGTTAAAAAACACACTGCAGTCTGTGTGCTTGTAGTGTCACTGAAAAACAAATCACATCGTGTCCCTCTTTGTGTAAAATATTATGATATTATCTCAGGCACTTATCGATATCAGACCCCCGGCCTCGTAACTGGACAGCTAAAATGCTAAATCCATAACATTTGGAGCACGGGTTGAATACATCCTTCTAAAATGTGCTAGTCTGCATTTAGACATGCACTAGTGTTCACAGCAGGAAGTGCCGGCCGCTACAACCAAACACTTTATATTTCAATTCCATTCATAGTGGAGATATTGTTTCACCCTCACCTGCGCTGTTTGTTTCTAATTTGGTAACATTTTATAATGGCCCATTGTATCGTGTATTAGCGCCATTGTGCATTTGTGTCGTCACATCAATGTACATACAGCACATTATGCAGAGGGAGACATTTTTATTAGCTTAAAGCAGAGTAGTGTGAATTTTCCTCATGATAAAATGCAGAATGTTAATTACCATTGAAAAGCTGTTTTTATTTAATCTTACTTCATATTCCTACTTTTACCCCGACGACGCCTGGGTCTTTCGCAGCAAGGGTCTTCATTAACCAACAGGAGATAATGTATATCATGCAGCTTCACTCTGCATATGGAGCGTGTGTAGGAGTGAAGGGCAATTACGCACAGCCTGTTTATTTCCCACAGCTTGATGATGTCTACTTTTTATTATTTTTATTATTTTTTTTTATTTTTTCTATTTCCCTTTTGTTTAAAAGTTCAAACCTCGGCTCAGTCTCATTCGTTCGCTTGCAGGCAGACGCAGTCGTGTCACAAACATTAGTGATGTCAAAGGAAACAAGAGGTTCAGTCTAAGAGGATTGGTTGCCACCTACAACAACAATTACAGTGGTGGGCTGGTGGGCTGTGGCAGTGATTTTTAAGCTTGTGTCACCCACGCCCGAGGTCTTCTTCCAGCCTACAGCTAGAGCAGCTGGTTCTCCTCCTCTCTGCTTAAAAATTACCAATCAGTTGCTGTACGTCGTGTCTGTTCATAACAGTACAAAACACTGGGCAAAGTATGGTGCATAATGAGACCTTCATAAATTAATTAGAAGGGTCTGTTCAACCAAATTACAAAAAAAAGAAAGATATGTATATAATTGTCAAGGATTTGAGTTATTTCTGCTTTAAAGGAATAATTTGAAATCTAGTGAATTAGCTTATTTGCCATCTTGTTCAAGATAGATGAGAAGATTAATATCACTATCCCATCTGTACATTAAATATAAGGCTATAACCAACAGCTTAATTTATTAATGCACTTTATAGGTGCTAGTACAGGTGGATTTCATTACTGTTGGACAGAGCCAGGCTAACCGTTTCCCCTCGGTTTCCTGTCTTTGCGCTAAGCTAAGCTAAGCTAACTGTGAGTCGTATCAATCATCTCATCCACTGGAAAGCAAATAAACATATTTTTACCAAAATGTTGAGCTATTCCTTTAATACAGTGGCGTAGATGGAGTTTCATTTGTTTTTTTTAGTTTTATTTAGAAAGTTATGAAAGTATTGGTCCAAACTCTTCTTACCCTGCTTGCTAACTATCAGAAACCTGCTAGCTTGCACCTTTGTGACTGAAAAGCGTTAACTACTTACAGAAGTTTACCAACTAGCCCAGCGAGTGGTCTCGATATCAATAGGCTTTTAGCACTGCCTATCTTTTTTTACATGGAGCTTTTTCTTGTAAGAAAACGGTTCAAAGAAAGATTTCTGTAAATTTTATTTAACTGTAACTCTTTTGTGCGATGAGCTCCACAATCAAAATCCCATTCACTTCCTCTGTATTTAGATGGCAGCAAAAAACTCAAAACCCAAATAAAATCTAAATAGGCAAGAAAATGTCTTTTTTTGTAATTTGGTTGAATCTATACCCTTTCAAATCCAGCAGAGCTAAATCCATCCACCAACTGCTGTGTTTTTCAAGCGAGCTAGCACCCCTACCTGCTTTCTCTTTTCAAAACCCGTCTGGAGAAGAGTGTCAGCTAAATGCTTACAAAGGTAGAAATACAAAAAGCAATTACAGCAATTAAAAGCAATTAACTCCTGTGGACAATTTTGCCTTTTGTTAAAAAAACGGAGAAAAAAGCTCAAGCTAATCGCACACTGGGAGGCTCATTGTCTCTCTACCCATCTTTATTCTGGCTCTTTTTTTGTGTTGCCTTTATTCCTCCCTTTATGTCAGAAGCTGGGCCCTCTGTCGGTGCCTCTGGTGGCAGCGTTCTTTGGCTCTGGCAGGCAGCAGGTGGCTTGTGATGAAAAATTCAGTGCAGAGCCTGACTCGGGAGACAGGGGGGTGGAAGAAGAGGAGGAGGGGGGGGGGGGTGGTAGTGGGTAGCAGGAGGATGAGTAGAAGAGGGGGGGTGAGATGAGAGGAGAGGAAGGTGGGAGATGGGGGTGAGGTAGAAGAAAAGGAGGGTAATGAACAGAGAGGTGACGAGAAACAACAAGAAGAGGATGGGAGCCAGAGCTCCAGACAGACAGGCAGGCGGGCCAGTGAGTCAAGCCCAGAGTGGTGCAGGGGGGCCAGGCAGCAGATCAGAGCTGTCTACCCTCTCTGCCTGGGTCTCCTCCATGGAGATAACACACAATATGAATCATTTATGAAGAGGGGAAGGGAGGAGGGGGGGTGGTGGGGGCTTTTTTTTCTTTATTAATAACTCACGCTGCGCCCTGCTTCTTTCATACACTTTGCCTTGCTTTCTCTGCTCCCTGGAGAGAACTCAAGTGAGAGAAGAGAGCTCAATCGCAGAGGAGAAGACGCTGAAAGAAGACAAACAGAATGCAGAAACACCGCCGGTGTCGGTTGGGGTTGAATGTCAACCTTAGTGATGCAAAGAAAGGATGATTTGTGACCGGAGGGATAACTCATCCACGGGACAACTTTGTAAAGCCACGACACACACACTCTCGATCGTGAAACATGTACCTTTGTCACATGCCCACACACACACATACACTCACACACGCACACATACACACCCACACAGAGCCTTATGCCTCCTCATGGGCTCAAAAGAACGCCCACGCACTTGCCTGTCTGCCCATTTGATTGTCAGTACTCGACGGTGCCAGATCTCGATGAATCAGAGTCCTGGACGACTGTATACAAGCATCGTGTTCGTGAATGCAGAGAAGGCACTGAGCGTCTCATATCTGTAGGAGGGTGAGTGACTGACTGATTACTGGTACTGTATAGGTCATCGGCACAGTGAGGGATTGAACACAAACACCCACATACTGAGTACACTTCACAACTGTTTACCTCTAAGATCATCGCTAAGCTATAAGACCTATAAGGTTGTCCTTTGTCGAGATTCATAGCGTCCACTTTTGACATTTCATCAAGGTAAGCCTGAAGCTCCTGAACCAAAAGTTCTCCGTTCAAGATCTTTATCCATCAAGTTCGTAACGTACTCCTCAAGAATAAAAAAGTCTTCCTTTCTCTGATCCTAATCTGTTAAGCCTCGCTAACTGCGAAGGCGAAGGTGGCACATCTTGGCGGTATGGACCCTTGGGGGACGCCGGGTCCTTCAGGTGCGGTGAGGAGTACCCGTCGTAGCTGCTGTTGCCGGTGCTCTCCTGCATTAACTTCCCTTTGGCTTCCTGTTCTCGGCGCCTCTGCTCCTGCCTCAAGAGCTCCTGGGCCTCCAGAAGCACTCTGGCGTTGACGCCGCCGCCGCCCGGGTAGCCGTTCCTTGAGCCCTGGTAGCTGGAGTACCTGGGGTTGTCCTTGGCTGTCTGGAAACCCTCGCCAGGTGGGTATGCCTTATCCCACGAGTCCTGTGAGATTGAGCTAGGGTTCTTCCTGGGTTGTCTGTTGAGGAGGACAGGAAAAAGAAATGTTAGGTGACATTTAAGTTTTAGTTCCTTGGACATGATCCTCAATGGCATATCAATTTTGCTCGGTTTTCACTTCCTTTCCTCCTGCTATCCTTACATGTTTTACCTATAGTTATGTCATTTTCAGAAATAACCCAGTCTTCATTGAACTTGTAGTGAGTAGTGTAATGAATGTTTTGAGACACTTGATTGCATGTTTTCTGCACACATTTCAGTATCAGTATAATCAGTATTAATGCCATTGATTATGAAGGAAAGAATCAAAATATGAACCAATATCTCTCTGAATTCAGTCTCTTTTGAACACTAACACTTTATTTTTTCTATTGCCCGTAACCACACATCGAGACCTAGTCTGTGTTATACCCCAGTCTAGGGGTGCCTAGGGCATAACCTGAATAGGCCCCATCTTCCCCAATTCCCAAGTAGCCACAATCAAAATTAGTGTATGTGTATAAGGAAAATGTATTTACACAAATCAATAAGTAAATTTATAGATATAAATAAAATACAAAACCAAAACTTCAGGGTGGACCAAATATAATAAGGCCAAAAATAACTAATAAAACAATCCTATCTAGAAAATAAGAAACTTGCTCTAAGTAAACAAATGACAGGAACTTAACTCCCTAACTAAGTAAACAGGAGAAAACAAGATTAACAAAACTGGCAGCCCACCCTTACTACTCAACATAAACTATCAAAACTATATCTACTTCCAAAAACCAAGACAGAACAAAAGTGTGGCCGGTTGGGAGAGGAGGAGGAGGACGGGGAAATTGCCTGCTGTAGGAAGAACAACGTCTGCAGCAACAAAAATGTTTGTTGAAAACTAGTTATCTCTTGTGGGAGAGCTAATATTTTCATGTTTTGCTGAAAGATTGTTATATTGTCAGTCGCATGGTAGCCAAGACATCACATTCAATGGAAATGAGGCTCAATTACAGCCTCCCAAACCGCCTCTGGGCAAGCATCAGCCCACGGTAACAACATACAGGGATGCCTAACCATGTCAAAGTCCCCTTCCATCCCATTAGGCTCATTTCGAGACAGACAGAAACAACCATCGGATCTGACAGACAGTAACAGCAGACCTTTCGTAGTTGGAAAAATGAGGCGACCATCTTGTCCTCAATAGATTCGCCAGGGCTGATATTTGACACCTGACACAAGTGTCTTAGAGAAACGATTGGCTTTCATGCTTCTGGTGGGGCTGCCCTGCCCTTTACCAGAAAGACGTGGGGAAAAAATACAGATGTGTGACATCACCCCCCATTTCTGCTTGGCTAGCCTCTTTGTGGCAGCCCTGCCTTTGTGTGTGTGTGTGTGCGAGCCCATACGATATGCATGAGTGTCCCAAGCCCTACAGCTCCACCCGTTTATCTCGAGGGCAACGCAAAAACGAGAGCAGACACAGAGAAGAAGAAGAAGACACACACAAAAAACATCAATGGGGTTTTGACTCTGAGCCATGCATAATTAGCAGGTTTATCAGCCAGCTGTGAAGAAACTGCATTATTCCCTATGTTTGGATTTGAGGAGGAAGGGAAGGGAAAAAAATCCTTAATGAGAATAGAAAAGACCTTTGTTTTTATTCAACAAAAGATTGAATGCAATTAGGAATGGATACACTTCTCGATCAGTGAGATAGGAGAATATAGCCCAGGTTTATTCTTCCACACGGTTGAGTGATTCCAATCTTCAGAGACAGGCGTCCCCGGCATCTGATTTCATTTCATATGTTGACAAAGAGGCCAAAGCCGGTCCTGCCTCCCTGCTGAGAAATGCAAACCAAATCGCTCCCTTTGTGTGATGCTGTGCCAAGGGTGAGCATGTACATGTGTGGTAAATACAGAAAGATGTACACCGTTCTGTATTCTGTGCATGAACACACCGAAGCTTGACAGATGATAAAAAAAAAAAAAAAAAAAAGGAGGGTGACGGAGTGAGATTGAGAGAAAATAGAGAGACTTTGTGAGAGGTTGTAATGGAGGGCAGATAGACATGTAGCTGTGACATGCATTCATGCAGGCACACACTACTGAGACCAAATGCCACTGCAGCTGTTGCAGCCAGTGTTTCGGTCTCCCATAATGGCATTACTTTGGCTCGGAGATCAATGGTGCTCATCAGTGATGAATATGAGGGTCCTTCATCCACTGTCATTGTTTCAAATGGCAGTGGTTTAAATTCACTCACTGCTCCTTGTTTAGGAAAGGGGTCTCACCCAGAAGGGAACTGACCTTTATCTAAAAATGAAAGCTGTTTTTTAAGGAGTGCAACCGCCATAAATAACAGCTCCATTCAGAGTCCCCCCCCCCCGCCCCCCTCCACCAACAACACAAGCCCATATAAATCCTAGCTAGGCAGCGCTCCCTGAAACACTATATTTACTCCATCGTAGCCCCTCTGACTTTTACATGATGGTATTCTCTAAGTCAAACAATAGTTAGTGTTGTAAAGATAATACAGCTGGGTTTATCCAAACAGAACAGTTTCTTAATGGAATTAGTGGGAAAGTGAACGGACGTGGCCACAGGATGTTGCCTCTGACCGCTGGAGCGAGACGGTGGTTCATTAATCTTTCAACAAAGCTGCTTGCAATATTTATCAAGAAAGGGATTTATGTCGATAACAGTGGATTAGAGTATGATGGTGAAGTAATAGAAGATAATGTATTTAAGGTTGTATAAGTGCAAGATGATATGCAGAGGAATGGATCTGCTTGGTTTGGCCTTGCAGGGTGTTTGAGAGTGAGTAATTATACACTACTCTGGGAAACACAATGACTTTAAATAACCTTTCTGTCTGGACATGCCATTCCAAAATTAACCAGAGGCTAAAAAAAGTCCTTCTTTTAAAAAAAAAAGGACCATTTTGTAAGCTTTAGTATACTTTACATTTTAGAGCAGAGGTGTCAAACTCATTTTCATTCAAGGGTCACATAGACCAATTTGATCTGATGTGGGCCGGATCATTAAAAAGATGGAAGGAAAGAAGGAAGAAAGGAAGGAAGGAAATAAGAAGGGAAGGAAGAAAAGACAGGCAAAAGGAAGGAGGGAAGAAAGGTAGGAAAGACAGATGGATGGAAGGATAGAAGGAAGAAAGAGAGGAAGGACAGATGGATAGAAGGACAGAAGGAAGAGAGGGAGGAAGGACAGAAGGAAGAAAAGAAAGGAAGGAAGGAACAAAGAAAGGAAAATGGGAAGGTAGGAAGGACGGATGAAAGGAAGGAAGGAACAAAGAAAGGAAAATAGGAAGGTAGGAAGGACGGATGAAAGGAAGGAAGGAACGAAGAAAGGATAAAGGAAGGTAGGAAGGACACATGGAAGGAAGAAAGGAAGGAAGGAACAAAGAAAGGAAAATAGGAAGGTAGGAAGGACGGATGAAAGGAAGGAAGGAACGAAGATAGGATAAAGGAAGGTAGGAAGGAAAAGAACACAGGAAGGAAAGTGGGCCGGATTGGACCCCTCGGCAGGCCAGATCTGGCCCACGGGCCGCATGTTTGACACCCCTGTTTTAGAGTTTTGGATGCATTCGATTCGCTTGAGGCAGCCATTGGTTTCCATAAATTCCAGTGCATTATTAAAACCTATTCACAGACTGTCGACTGTTTACGGAGTCGTGTAATCTATCATAATGAATATAAAGTTATAATTTATGTTATTTTACTGTAGCATGATAATAAGATTTATTTGCTGCGTTAAAGCCTGGATATACTCAGAAACACACATGGCTGGCGGACCTGCACGTCTTTCTGTTTCCACTTCATTAGGAGTCTGCAGACGTGGACGAGCTCACATATTTGGCTACAGGCAGGTGGCAAATTTGACATCAGGTGACCTTCATGGTCATGCAGATGCAGAAATCATAAATAATAGATGATGGATTACACAACTCAATGAGTATGCAAATATATTTTCCTATTATACACAAATAAAAAGTAACAAGTGGTTGATAGAAAAAGAAAAAAGGCACACAAGCTAATAAAGTCAGTCTTTCAACTTGAGGACAAAAGGTAATAATGGTGTAACGAATCACAGTCCTGTTTGATGAAACCATGTGATCCATCAACAAACAGTCCCTGCTGATTTAATTGATGATGCTGAAAGACATCTGGTGAAGTGGGACATATGGCATATCAGAGAGAGACAAGGTAGTCAATGGTTGGAATTTTGGATTTAACTTAATTTAAAGTACAAGAAAGTGTCGTCTTGTTTATGGTAATTATAAAAAAATTCCTTGAAAGAATTCCAAAATAAAAGTCTTTAAATTCCTACATGATGTCTCCTTTTCTTCTGAAGGTAAAAACGTTGCTAATTCTGTGTTTTTCCTCTTATATCTTTATTTATTTTATTGATATGGACCTACATATGTGTCTGTAATTACGTTTTCTTCTTCTATCCTGACAAAAAATTAATGCTAAGACCAAAAACAAGCAATACCCTGAAATGATAACTTTACTTAAATTAAGAAAAATGTCTCTGTGTCACTTCCTGTACCCACTACCCCTTCAACACACACACACACAGACACACACAGACACACACACACACACACACAGACACACACAGACACACACACACACACACACAGACACACACACACACACACACACACACACACACACACAGACTTCTCTAGCACTTCCTGGAACAACAGGCAGTCATATCATGCAGATCAAAGGGAATTACATTAAGGGAAAGCAATCATGTCAGATCAGTGTGAGAGGGTAACATGATCCATCCATATTCAGACTCTGTGTGTGTGTGTGTGTGTGTGTGTGTGTCTATGTCTGTGTGTGTGTGTGTGTGTGTCACTTTGTGGTCTGAGACTGGCCAGCTTTGACCCTTTTTTCGTACTTGGATGTTATGTATATAATCTACCATCATTACTGTCACAAAGCTATTACAATGAATCTGACTTAATCACATAGGCAAACACAGACACACACACACACAGACACACACATATCACTTCTTGAGACATATGACGGTAAACCACATCAACTTACATCTAAAAAAAATATAAAAAAAACCTGATACAAACACAGTCACAACAACCACCTGGACACATTTCATCAGACAGACAGCAGGTACAAGACAAGATTCACCACATGTACCAACACTATAGACATAATCTCTTAGCACATATCGATTGTTAAGACAGACAGGAAAAAAAAAACATCAAACACAACATCATATCGAGCCTCTCTCTCTCACACACACACACACACACACACACACACACACACACACACACAGTCTTACCGTGGCAGGGAGCTGTACTGCCGCTGTGCCTGGGCAAATGAGTCTCTCTCCTCCTGTCTCTGTCTTTGCATCTGAACCTCGACCGACACCGAGTGGCGGCCCGGTTGGCTGCTGTACCCGCCTGGACCGTTGCTGCTGGCGTTTGACTAAAAAAATGGCGAGATGGTAGCACAGTTAGCTGCTGGCCTTAGCATGGTTGTTAGCAGCAACAGTAGCACAGTGACTTAATAAGAGAGTAATTAAAACACCCATTATTTAATCCATCCTTGTTTACATCTATTAACATATTGGCTGTGTTTGAAACCGCATACTACATACTTCTATACTACATACTTCAATCCTACACACTAAACGACCAGATAGTAAGTAGCCGTTTAGATCCACAGTGTGACGCTAATTTGTCCAAATAACACCTGTTTAAAGTTTTGTCCCTGTGAATTCGGAGTTGGTCATTTTCACAAAATAAAACACCCGTTACCTTTCATTATTAAGAAAACTGTAACAATAGAATTGGTGCTTTTATTTTGAAAACAGGAAGCGAACATTCCCTCGCTGTAGCTAACTTGAAACCCCCGAGGTGGTGATCTATGACGTTTGTATTTTGATTTGTTTTTTCAGAAGTTGCGTTGCATCTTGGGTAATTTGAGTGTGAGTAGTCAGCTCTTGATGCATACTCTGCATTTCTGGAGAATCTAGTTAACCATCCAGGAACTTCTCACATACTCTAAATCACATACTACACAGTTGAAACACACTACATACTTCCTATGACGTCAGATTTAGTACGAGTAGTAGGAAAGTATGCGGTTTGGAACAGACCCACTAAGACAATCCACAATAAAAATCTGTGGAAATGTGAGAAAATTATGCTTTTAAAAGATTTACTTCTATATATTTCAGTGCAGCAACATCCAAATAATACTGTTAGTGGATCAGTTATTTAGAGTCCTATTCTACTGACATGGATATTGATATTGGTACAGTGTTCCCAAAAAAAAAAGGAGTCTTAATCAATTCTTCAAGGGTCAGGTGGTCTTCCAAACCTCATTAGTCAAGTTTCCATCCAAGTGTGGAGCAAATTTAAGCCAAATTATCCTAAAATCTGCAGCAGAAAATGCAAATTAATGTGGTTTTCCAAGCCACTACTGTTACGGGAATATTTGGATTTGGGCTCTTCAAGATAAAACAGTTGTGTTATTTCTGCAGTCCAGTGGCAGTAGTGTAGTAGAGGTCACATCAAGACTTAATTAAAAGAGCGCCAGTCAAATCTCAAATTATGGAAAACCATGTGGAGAAAAAAAAGGGATGGAAATATGCTGTTTGTTTGCTTTACATATTAACTTGAGGAAGGTCACAATTTCCTTATCACTCCACACAGATCTGATGTTTTTGTTCCAGCAGTGCTTGTGCGTGATGTTTAAGTCACATACAGTACACCCACTTTTCTGACTTGTCCTCAGTTAAGTGTAAAAAAAACTTCAGGCTTTTTCCAAATTTACAGTTTCCATTTTCTTTTAAGCACAAACTGAAAATGTGGTTAAAAAAAACATGTCTGGAAAAGCACTTATACTGTGAACAGTTTTCATTGGAACTACTTTCTAGTAAAGAACCCAATGAAAACAGTCAACAGTGAAGGTATGTGGGTTTATCCAGTACAACCTGGACATGAAAAGAGATGTTGCTGTTGCTCTGCTTATTGAGATAACACTAGAGGAAATTGGAAAGATGTTTTTTTTGTAATTTGGGCGTAGTGATCCGTTAAAAGTGTAACACAGTCTCATACCAAAGCAGTCTGAAGCTACACTATAAGTAAACTGTGCTGAGTTGTGACAGTTAGACAGTTATTTTGTGTTAATCAGAGAGAGCTACTTGCTAATGTGGCTCTGGGACGACTCGTAGTTTTACACTCCGAGACTAAAAAAATATTGATGAGTTTTTCATGTTAGCTTAAACATTCATGATGTTGAAGTGCCTGCAGCTATAATTCAGAACAAATGTATGAGGAGAATGGGAGATGTTAAGGTTGCCAACACTACTACATGCGAATGAGTAGAGGTTGAATCGCACCAGTCGGTCTATTTTATGGATCTGATCCTTCTAGCTTATTTTAAACATTTATAAATAATGTAAAATGCTTTTGTAAAGACATAAAATAAACATATAAGATACTCCAATATGATCAAGGCCTGAACATACAATATGTTAGCAGCTACATTGAATGGAAATGGTGATAAAATATGTTCTATAATAAAAAAATGAAGCAACTTAATGGATTCCAGATGTGATATTTCAGTAGCTAAATCCAGCTGTGGTGAAATTTACATACTGTGTTTTTACTTTCACGATCTTTATGGTCATCTTTGAGTTGAAAAATGTAAAAATATAGCACCAAATTTCAAAACCTACATTTCTCTCTCAGACTAATAATAGAAATTACTTATTTTAAGAACATAAAAACCTATGTTTGCCTCTCTTAACAATAATAGTAATGATTTATTTTGGGTGAAACAGCTCTATCGTTAGTCAATTCTAACTGTAAGTATGAAAGGTCACAGCTTTGACCCTCAGAATGGACAACTGAATGCATAAAAGTGCCCAAAATAATATTTAAAGGTTAAAAAAAACTTTAAAAGCCTGATTTATAGATACATTAATGAACACATGACCCTTTAAGTTCAAATGTTAAGTATGAAAATCCCCCAAAGAGGAGTCACGGTTTCTCCACAGTAGCCCAATAAAACTAGCAGCAGTCTCTGACACAGGATACCTCACAAAACCTCCCACTACCCCCCCACCCAACCCTCCTCCCCAAACCCCCCCACAGTCCAAACCACAGACACTTACCAGCAGTTAGTGAGGCAGACACACCCTGAGCTGAACTGAGCTCGTCTCCCTCTCAGGTCAAAATGAAGGTGAGACAGAAGGAGGAGGAGGAGGAGGTGGGGGTTGGGGGGGAGTGAGGGAGGGGATCATGCTGCAGGGTTAAACAGTGATGAGACGTGATGGATGTTAGTTGGTGTTAATGAAGGAGACAACACTCGGTTGACACTGTGGACCCCGTGGATAAACACTTCCTGTACAAGTTATTAAGCAACAGTGGATCACAAAGGCACAGTTATGTGTCAGATATGTACATTTGTAATATCTGCAGATTTGAAATGAGTATTTGGTAGTTTATGGTATAATTATAATGTCATTAGGGCCCGAGCACTGACCAGCATAAAGCCCTATTTAATCTGTAAACTGACATGCATGGGGGGGTGAGGGCCCGTTCATCGCTTCTTGCAGCTTTAATTATTATTATTGTTAATTTATACCTGCATACACTCAAACTCATAAAGATGTAGATATGATAATGCATCTATAACCCATATACACTTACACACACATACTTATATTTCTATAGTTTTGAGGAACTTGACTTTATATCACTTCCTGTTTATATCTATTTCCTTCCTGATTTTTTTCCAACATTTGATTTTAAAAATTAAAAAAATGGCATTCTTGTACAGTTTTTTCTCGAAGGCTTTTATGGTGTTGCACACATGAGAAGTGATGGGAGTAGCTGTGTAAATAATAAAGAAAGGGGGGGAGGAGTTTGTGGGAGAAGTTCAAATCTCACCCCCGACACACACACACACATGTGATCAATCACCGAGTTAAGTAGGCATAATTGTCAGATTATCAGTTTCGGGAAAGTTGCGGAAAATTGTCGGAAACAGCTTCTCTAGCTTCTGATGTTGAAGAGGAGTGGGAGGATGGGGGGGTTGCAGATGCTGTTAGATGATGCAACAAACACTTTATTAAAAGAATAACTGACCCTTTGACGACCGACTTACTAATTCACCATACAGTAACCATGACGATACTTAGCTCCTATCATCTCACCTGAACTCTAAAACAGAGCCTAAATCGTCAAGCAGACTGGACTAAAGTTTTCTTATTGTCAAGGTCTCTCTTGTTGGTCCTCACAAACACACATTAACGGGGGGGGGGGGGGGCACACACCACCTCCACCTCAACCTCCACATCCAGCCCACACTCGTACTGAACCGCAACTCTTTCCATTCCACTGATGTTCATTAGTGTTGTGGGCTGCGGACGAGTCATAACACAAAGCCAATCAAATTACTTTTATGGCTGTGCGATGTATTGAAAGCGTGGCAGGACATCAGTTGGTGGGAAGGCCATAAAACGATTAAGGGTGCTAAAGAGACTCCCCCCACCACCCCCCTTTTAAAGCAAATGAAGCTGGGGCAATCATCTCTGCAGCTGATTGGCATTGCCTCGCCGCGTGGATGTCAAAAAGGACGAGGCTGGCAGGCAACTGAACGGGAGGGGGGCTGGGGGGGGGTGTTTAGTTCCCACCTCTTATTCCATACGTGAATTATAAAAATCACCTGCGGGTAAATTACACTCACAATATTTTTCACTTGAGAAAAATATCCCTTTAGCGGTTTTAGAAGTGCTAAATATTCCTGGGAATGTTTGCTCATCTGCCGGCACAAGGTGATTGTAGAGGGGAGATGGGGGGGGGGGGGGGGGAATACCCTAAAGGAATTCAGATAATAGCAGTATTAAAATGTTACAGTAAAATACAAGAGGCAATATTATGCCCTTTCTAAACCCCCGACATCAAGTGAATGAACTCCTTTATTCCCATAGTGGTATAAATGAGCGCAATAAAACTTGCGCGGTGCTGCCTGGGAGAGCGAGCATCATTCATCCTGATGGAATTAGACCGCGTTACCCACAATCCTCCCCTGCTCCCCAAACTATGGTAATAAAAGAAGAAGAGGGGCTTACAGTCACAAACAAGAGATATTATATTGACTTAGAAACATGTGACTAAATAGGGACGGCTATGAAAACAGCACGCGTTGAAAAACGGGTAATTGGGCGAATGAATCACAAAGAGAGAAAATTATGGGATGGATTGAACTATATGGAAGGATTTAACTCTACTTCCCATATTATGAAGAGGTGAGACTGAGGTTGAGTGTCTAAGCCTGGCTGGAAGGTGAACAATAACATGGTTAGTCCTTACATATGGCTGTTCAGAGATATCTGTCTAATCCCTGTGACTCTGTGTGACACTAATAGGGTCTTACATTCACTGCTAGCTGTAAAGGAAGCTGTGTTTGAGTAAAGGAGAGAGAGATCTGGATGGATTTTTATACTGATATAAAAAATACATGATATTATTAAGTCTTAAATTCTGCAAAGGAAATGGCAAGTTTTGTCCAACCAAATGTCCAAACTGCAAAGATAATACATTAAATTAGAGATTAGAGCGGCAACAATTAGCTGATTAATTGCTAAATTGATCTATAGATAATTACCTGCAACTATTTTGATAACTGATTAATTGTTTTAGTCATTTTTGTATTTATAAATTCACTGATTCTAACTTCTTGATGGTAAAGATTTGCTGCTTTTCTTTATCAGGCGTGAAAGTAAATTGAATATTGAACAATTGGACAGACTGAAGACATTTTAATTCATATCTTTGAGCTGTGGGAAATTATAACTGGTAATTTCCACTATTTTTTTTCTAACAATCTGTAGACTAAAAAAACAACTGATCGATCAATAACATAATCATCTCATAATCATAGGTGTAGACCTGAATAGAATATGATATAAAATGCAGAAAATGAGCAAATTCTCACATTCGAGAGGCTTTAACCAGTGAAAGCTTTGGCATTGTTTGCATTATAAATGACTCAAAATCAATAATGCATTGGAATAACTGACTAATCAATTAACCGATGGGTGATTTGATTGGTAAACTCCAACCATAAAATACAGCTTATTTGACATTTGCTTCTATCACATAAACATTTTTCTGCTATATAAAAGACATCAAATTAATGAAAGTAGCGTCTCACATGCAGCGGTGTGCAGGCATGGACTGTTAGTCGGGCAGTTGAAGGTGAATTAAGAAAAAAAAAAAAAAAGGACACTGGCTCCTTGAGGTTTGCAGCACATCGCTCAGATGAAGCAACAAAATGTAATATATGCGCGAGGGAGGTAATTGAATTTCACTGACACATTCTTCTGTTTTCCATATGGCCCACCAGTATGGCCAGAGCATGAGTCTAATAACGTGCAATTACGATAGGAAGCCTGAGCGTGAGCCACACTCTGACAATTAAAAGCTCTTTAAAAGACCATCAGAGGGTTACAGGAATTACAACTGGTTACTGGAAGAGCCCCTAACATGTTAAAGCAGCTCAAGACTTGGTTTCAAATATTAAGTATTTATTTGTAGCATTAAAATACTTTTTAGAGTAAATGAGGAGCAATTAACCTTTGTGTCCTTCTTTCCTCCCTTCCTTCCTCCCTCCCTCCCTCCTTCTCTCTTTCTTTCCTCCCTCTACCTCCCTCACTTCCTTGTTTCCTTCCTTCCTTCCTCCCTTCCTGTTTCCCTTTCTACCTCCCTCCCTCCTTCCTTCTTTCCTCCCTCCCTCCTACCTTCCTTCTTTCTTTCCTTTCCTTTCCTCCCTTCCTTCCTTTCCTTCATCCCTTCCTTCCTTTCTTTCTTCCCTTCTTTCCTCCCTCCTTTCCTCCCTTCCCTCCTTCCTCACTTCCTTCTTTCCTTTCCTCCTTCCTCACTTCCTTCTTTCCTTTCCTCCTTCCCTTCCATCCTTCCTTCCTTCCTTCCTCCCTTCCTTCCTCCCTTCTTTGCTTCCTCCCTTCCACCCTCCCTTCTTCCTCCCTTCCTTCCTTGACTCGAGGACAACAGGAGGGTTAAAGTAGTTTTTGGTTCCGACTTAGTATTAAAAACGTTCAAGTAGTGAAATTCAGCATTTAAAGCAGTATGAAGTATGACGCTGTTTTAACCATTTTAAGAGAATAGTTTATTTTTTATGATTGTTACATTTTATTTTGAAAGATATGACTAATTCTACAAATGTATGATTCTTGCATGGACGTATTTCTTTTTAAGGAGCTCTAAAATGTTCAACAGCTCACTTTGGAAACTAGAGGAATCCATAACTTTTAGAGTGTGGGGTTTCTTAGTACTGAGTTTTCATGGGAAAATGAAAGTAGCGACAATAGCGAATGTCCTGCAGCTGATGTAAACAACCATAACGCTGCAGTATTGTCGAGCTCTTTAATTGAGAGCACTCTCTGTTGTTAGGAGACAAAGCAAGAGGTGACCTACGCTCTTCTTTCCCACACTGTCCTGCTTTGCTGTACAATGCCTGCAGGAATGCACGCCTGTCTGTCCATCCTATTAAAAACGCTCGACACTGGTTAACACAGCCGCCACCGCCGAATGCAAAATAAAACTATACATTTTTTTATTGGATTTATCAGCTAGAAAGGAAAAAGGCAGAGCACAGAGGGATTGTGGGTTTTTGGTGAGCTCTCACTTTATCATTGCAATTATAAATCATTGGAACAAATTCTCCCATTGCACACCAAAGACTGGATGAAGCTACAGTGGGAAATTGTAGTGTAGACATGATCATTAAAAACAGTTCATACAGAAATATACAAAAAACCACAACTGTGTGTGTAAAATAACCCTGTGTAGACAAACAACCAACAAGGATAATTCATATTATTCGGTGTAAAAGATTATTTACAACACGCTTATGTGTCTAGTTTGGGGGAAAACAAACATTTGTACTACTTAATAATATGAAATGTGCCATAAAATGTCAGATTTTTGTGATGAAATGTGTGCGGAAATAACAAAAAATATGTTTTGTACCAAACTAGACAAATAAATGTGGTAAAAAAATGACTCCTACTTATAAGAGAACATGGGAATCAAAAACATTGCACAGAGATGCTACCAATTAAAAAAAAAAAGAAGAAGTAAAATCTTATCATGTTTTAAAATATTGCTACAGAGGACTGTTCATCGCTATAATTTGTTGCTCAAAAAATGTAAAACCAAGTACACTTGAGGTGCAGAGCGAGGAAGCAGGAAGGACTATAATAAATACTAAAAATATGACAAGCGATTTCATCACTCCAAAAAACTTTGAAGGCATTCAGATTTTTGTTCGCTTATTATTACCTCATGTTGCTTCAGAATGCAATTATCTCCCTTCTTTTGCCAACCAAGCTTCAGATCAAATACAAATTCTGTTAAAATGCACATAACTCTACCTTTGAACTGTAAAAAAAAAAAAAAAAAGAAAAAAAAAAAAGGCACAGTTAAAACAAAGGGTTTAAAAATTAGATCCACGTAGACAGAAACAATGTGAGAGACAACCCCTCCCCCCCGGCCCCCCCAAGTCCATGAGGTGGTGGGCGGGTCCACGTGGATGACTGACAGACACAAACAGGGACGATGAATGAGTAGAGTAGGTTGTGACAGGCGGGTGGGGTTAGTGATGGGTTGTGTCAGGAGGTGTGCAAACTCCTGCATGCATACACAGTTGAACAGGTGACGGGTGTTAGCAGTAGCACAGTTAGCCAGGAAGGCCAGTGGAGGTTAATGGTAGTCCTAAGGTGAAGAGGACAGGGTGTCATCAGTCTTGTTCATGGCTGGTAGTAGTAGTGGGGTTAGTGATGGTTAGCACCGTACTCCAGTTATGTAGGTGATGTAAGGTGCTAACACTGTTAGCATTCGCCTCTCTGGCTACATTTGAAGTTACACATCCAGAGTCGGGTCTGGTATTACAGTCTGGCCGTCTTCTCCGGCCTGCAGCGGGTTTTGATTAACAGGCTCCGGTCATTTCAGACACTCACCCAGGGCTGCTCGAAGCTGTAGGTCCTCCTGCGGTCGTCGGGGTCATCCGGGATGTTCGTGGCTTGCTGGAATTCCTGCCTCAGCCTCTGTATCCGGTCGTGGTTGCTAGGGGCTAGCCGGTTACTGAGGAGAGAGAAAGAGAGGAGAGGAGAGGGGGGGGAGAAAAGATAGATGAGTGTGAGAACTCCATTGTGAACAAGTGACCTGCTTTCATCTTAACGCAGGTGGAAATGGCCTGCAGGATGAAGTTCTTTAAAGTCCGAGGTGCTTTGTCCACGTAGCTGATCGAATGCTCTGTTGACACTGCGAAAGCAATCCAGACACATTCAACCCAGATAAAGTGTAGAATGTGATAAGTGAGGGCAGAGCCAAGAGCGGGCTCACAGCAGAGCCAACAGCAATATGAATCAAACTAATGTGCCTCTGATGTATTATTCATAACAATGAACAAAGACTAGTGGTGAACGGTGAGCGGTACCACAACACCCCCCCCCACCCCTTACCACCACCACCACCGGCCTCATATCATTCAACTTCTGCACTGCTATTGTCTGTTGCAGCCCTGCAGTGCTTACATCAAACAATGCTGCCTTCAGTGTAACTTCCTCATGGTACACTGAACAAATGTGCTGTAGACGGTGACTCCCAACTACCTACTCCATGACTGCTGTAACTCTTTTAGAGAATCTAAAACTATAAATATGAAAAGTTGGAGTGTTTAGACCATAAATTCAACCAAATGTCAAGCGTTTGCAGTGACGGCTTTCAGTATGTCTTTGCTCTAATGCAGGGATGTCAAACATGAGGCCTGTGGGACCGAACCGGCCTGCCGAGGGGTGCAATCCGGCCCACTTTCCTCTCTGTGTTCTTTTCCTTCCATCCATCTGTCCTTCCTCCCTTCCTTTTATCCTTTCGTCCTTCCTCCCTTTCTTCCTTCTGTCCTTCCTCCCTTTCTTCCATCTGTGCTTCCTCCCTTTCTTCCTTCCTTCCATCTGTCCTTCCTACCTTCCCTTTTGTCCATTCTTCCTTCTGTCCTTCCTACCTTTCTTGGTTCCTTCATTCCTTTCTTCCTTCCATCTGTCCATCCTACCTTTCTTGGTTCCTTCGTTCATTTATTGATATATAGGGAGATTTTTCTGTACTTTTATAATTCTTATAGACAATTTCAGGTATTCCAACATTAAAAAATGTCAAACTTCAGTGTTCAAGTATGTAAATCAGCTCCCCTGCAAATGACTACTGACTTCTGACTTCTGACTGGTGCTGTATATCTGTTATCACTCACTGCAGTTCACTGTCACAGTCAACCTTATCTTGGCTCAAACTGAACTGAACTCAAGAACCTGACCTGGATTTCAGAAGGAAAGTCTTGACCACACTTCATAAATTAGTGGTTTTTATTATTGACATCCATCAGTATTGGTTTACTAATTCTATTTGTAAGGAACAGTTAATTGAGTTTTTCCTCTAATGCAATTTGGAAATGTTTCTTCAGGTTCCTGAGTTCATAAACTGACAGAAAAACGGGACCAACATGTAAATGAGAAAACAGGTTAGTGTTAAATTTGTATGATCTCCTACAGAGGAAAGTAATTAACACATTTCCCCCTCAAACAGTGTGTGTGCACAGACGTGTCAGGGTGGGTGATTGAAAAAAAACAGCGGGGGCAACGTTGACTCTGAGCGTGACTTTTCAACTTTCTAGCTCAGCCAGGAAATTCCTGTGGACTGTCTTATCTCAAAAAACTCAAAAAGGTCAAACCTGCAACTCTTTCCAGTCCCAAAGCTCCTTTGAATTCAGTTTTTTGCAAATCTTTTTTTCTGCTTACAAGGGAAAACTTTAAGGTCAGTATTTGTATTTGTTGAGGGATAAGATTAAAATGCAAACAATGAAAAAAAAACAACATAAAAAAAGAGGATGTGCATGCAAAAAAAAACCCATGATATTTGGAAAAGGATAAATGAATCCCATCCTTATACTGTATGCTAGGTTATGATAGTAGCTGCACAGTTAAAAAAACAAAATAGAAATATCAGTTTATCTTTATATCCCAGTATGACTCCATTGAGGCATAATATTACTGCAATAACTGCCTAAATTCATTTTATCTATCACAATACAACCAGATAGTGGGTCTATATTATAACCTCAAACACAGCAGAACCACCAACTTATCCAGCTATTAACTCCAGACACACACAATGGAAGAGCCAGAGCCAGTCAGCCTTGTTAAAGACCAGAAACCTGTCATATGTGATCCTGCTAATCTCCATGATATGTAACACAGTCGCTTGGTCTCTTTAGAACACAGCTGACCTGATAGATACCTGCTGTGTGGGTCAAGGGCCTCAATGCCAGCTTCAACAGAAAGGCTCATATCTGTCAGAAGGGTAGCACGTAAGCAGTACCAGATTCAAAAAAAAGTAGCTCAGAGAAATAGTAGCTTATTCTGTCATGGATTGAAATCCACAGAGAGAGAAAGCACAATGATCCAGTTTGAATTTAAGTTCAGTGTTTGTCAGACGAAAGAGGTTTTCTCTCCCCTGAGGTAGTCGCTAAACTCTTTAATCAAAAGTATATCATCATCAAGGCAACCTACAGACCCCCAGACTATATACCAGAATCCTGCTCTGGAGACTGAAGAGAAGAGAAACTCAAATAAAGGGATCAAAGATCTCCAATTCTCTTGTCTGACAAAACACGGTAAATTAATCAAAGAAAGATCAACACTGCAATACAACCGAGCTGCAAAAAAAATAACAAAAACCCTCGAGAGATGGGGAAGAACAGCGGGGTGAGATTTAGTCTGAGATGAGCTTCATCCTCTGGACAGACTCACTCAATATCTGGCACTGGTGTACGAGGCTGAAAGGTCACTGTGTGGCTTTGTTGAGTCTCTCTGGCACTCAATAACAGGACTGTGGCTTGCTGACGGGGCTGCCGGCAAAGCTGTTTACCCAGAGATGCACCCTGCCTTTTATGGTCGGGCGTGCCTCCTGAAAAGTTGTCGCTGTCTGTGGCTTAAAAAGTCTGGGAAGGAAGGAAGGAGCTTTGAGAAGATGTGATGTCTGCGCTGTGGCCAGGTTTTTGGGTTATGAACTGTGCTGCTACACTATGCTCTAATATGGTCAAATAAGGAAAACAAGAAGCTTTGAGAGTAAGATCGAAACAATAAAAAGGAAAATTCACATTCATCACAATTTGCTTTACCTTTGGCTTAAATTTTAACCAGGAAGTCTGGCTGCTTGTTCTTCTTGCCCAGTTGGAGATTTTAACTGGGTGAGAATAATGTTGCTAATACTGATGGGACTGATGGTCAAAACTACAAATTCAAGACCTAGATCTCCAATAAATGGATATGATCCTTTAAACCTGCAAAGGAAGGTGCTTTGGGAAGGTTTGAGACACTTCCAGACTTATGTATTATAAAGCCACAATATGTTCTAAAGCCGCATGGTGAAACATGAGGATTTAAAAAAAAAAGAAAAAAGAAAGAAAAAGAAAAGGCTATGAGAGCAAGACTGAAGCAATTAAAGACAGACATTCAAAGTCCTTGCTCTGTTTGGTAGAGAAGAAGAAGAAGTGGTTCAAATTGGACCTAATAGCACACTAATAAGATTTATCAAATCTGTGCTGTCACTTCAAAAATCCCCCATGACATTGACGCTGCTTCCACGGATCCCAATCAAAGCTTGCCAACACATAGAGGAAGGCCTCTGTGGGCCAATGTACATTACAGTAAGTGACAGAGGCAGCTGATGGACGGAGTCCTAATCCTGTGGATTATAAATGAATGGCCCCATTTAAAGAGGCTGCTCTTCCCATGCCTTTAGGAGCATCCTTCGGACCCACCACCAACTGTACTTAGACATAAATTTTACAACTGTCCACTCACTTAGAGGAGTTGGTGACTTTTTGTATCTCAATGTGCACTTGAGAGCCAGATTTGATGAATGTGAAGCTCAGGGTGTCCACACTCTCCACTGTGGTTGAAAAACAGCTGGAGATGACCCAACTAGCCACCAGCTGGCTCACAAAGACCATCAGAGCACGTACAGCACGGCGGAGTGCTGAGGCCTACATGGTGGAAAGATTCAAGTGGATCTTGTGTCTGTGTTTTGTGACGAGAGCCCTCGTGGCGAGTGGTTACAAGTGGGGTGACCTTGAGGATACAAGAGCGGCATTGTTAGTTCACACTTCAAAGTCTTGGATGAGCGCGTCTCCACAGGCAAAATTCAGCAGTGTAAGGAGGACCATTGACAGAACCGGCCAAGACATGTTTCTTTAAATCTTATCAGCAAGTTTCATCTCTTTAAGTTAAAGGGCATCTTTAGTCCAAATCAAATTAACAGTTGCTGTTTCATATTAAAAAGCATCTCACTCTATGTTAATAATACCAGGATTGTATTCAGTGATATCCTATCTATTTCATTTGACAATAATCCTTCAGTTATAATAAACTTTTTTAATTAAAAGCCCCCATCTGGGTAGTCATGGGATTCTCATCTCCAATGTGACTGCTGTAAAAGACCAGCCTGTTAAATAAACATCCACTGGTGTATCGATACCCATGGTAAGAAAAACAGTGCACGTCGTGAATCCGCGTTGCCCCTGAACGCAGCAGCTGTGGCGGTTAGTTTTCTGCAATCTTAGATGGGGGGGAACTAGGCCCTACATCCTCTGACAAAGAGAGAGCAGCTGGTGGAGCCTTTCTCTGCTGTGAAAAAGGAACCGAGATGCTAAAGATGATAATCCAGGTCTATTGATCGAAGGCTCACAGACAGATACGAGGGAGACTGATGCGGTTGCTAACAGGTGCTAGCAGCTAACGCTCCATCTGTGAGCATCATCTACCGTGGCGGAGATTGTCCTGCTTCCACAAGCAAACATACTATAATCTGGGATGTATGTTATTAGTAATTATGAGTAACAAACTAATACTAGTACTTTATTTAATTGGGATAGATTGCATTGATGCTCTAGTGAGTTCTCTAATTTGTATAATTAATCTACTTTTCATTTCTCGAAACAGGTTATAATATAATATTTCTGTTGATGGTGTATGGTTTAAAGAAGTTTGTGGTGGACGTGCACATTCAGAATACAAATAAAGAAGGTGCTGGACCCAACAATCAATGAAAAACAAAAAGAAAAGTCCCAATGCAGGTATTTATTTGGATATCAATAATGTGACATTTCAACCAGTTATCTAAAGATGAGCATTGTGCTTGAAACGTCACGCTGATGATATCCAAATAAATACCTACATTGGAAGCTGCAGTGTGCCGACCTTTCTCTTGTTTTTTATTGCATGGTTTCAACAAATCTACAATGCAGAAGGTTATGTGAAGCAGAATTTAACCAAAAGTCCAAAGTCTGTAAGTTACATTAAGTCACGCTACCATTTCCTTAGAAAAGAGGGTGTTTAATGGTCTCCATTATGATACAATAAAAGGATTTAGTGATTTTTGCAAGACTGAAGATGATTTCTGTTTTATGTTTTAATGTACTTTATATGATGATTTAATGGCAATACTTTTTTATATGAAAATGTCTCATCTCTGCAGACTACTTCTGGTTGGATAATTGTAAAAGACTTCCAGCAGATTTTAATTTTGGTTAGCTTCAGAGAGGAGACAAAGTTTATTGTTCGCAGAGTAATGTTGTATGTAATAAGTTGTGTTAACTGTGTAATTGGTATAATCACATGAGGGCAAAGAACTTTTATATTTTGTGCATGAAAAGAAAGAAACTGAGACGAGATGCTGCTGGTTTAAATTTAGTATCAAGTAGTGATTCACTTTGATGAGGATGTTTAATATGTATATAGGCACTATGCTGGGAAAGAACATGCACGACCTGTTGACCTTTGTTGAATACGTAAAAGGTTAAAAAAAGGATTAGCTTTGATGCTTGACTACTCCCAGCCTTAGTGGTGTATGTTGATGCTGTGGAGAGATTAGATGGAGCACGAGGCCATTGTGTGTGTGTGTTGTGTCTGAGGCCATTTAGGCGCTTATTAACCCGCTCTTGCTTTTACTCTGGATTACATGGGCTTATCCCTGAGACACTGACAGAGCCAAATTGATCTGCAGAAACATGGTAATTATACACCAATCGATACATATAACCCCACTTAGAAACATCTTATCAAATCCGTGGCATTTGTCTCATTATGTCAATGAACCTAAGTAAGAGTAAAACTGGACTGCATGTTGATAAACTGCACGAGCAATTCGGTTAGTATGCAAAGAAAGATGCATGCAAACACTCGAGAAGGCATTCCTATTCTATGCAAGAGCTCGTGTTGACAGGGAAGTTAAGAGGCTAATGAATGTAGCTAACACGTTCTATAACCCAGGCCGAATCAGACACCATCTGCATGTTCACGGCCCGACTTGGATCAAACCGTTCTCTTCTCAGAGGGCACAGCACTGGCGCGGCGCCGGCATGCTGTGCCAAGCTTAGTGGATGAGTATGTATTTGTGTGTGTGTGTGTGTGTGTGTGTGAGAGTCCGGAAAGAAATATGGCACTAAAGTTGGCAAAAATGTTGCCCGAACACTGAACAGCTGCAGATGAATGTAGGTGGATTTAAATACACATTATAAAATCATATTAGTCATGATCCGGGGTAATGCATGATGACTCATTGGAAGTTTCTGCTGGGTCCACAAAGGATACAAGAGTTTATATTGTGGCTTCTTTCATAAGTAAGGACATGTTTACTGAAAATGAATACATTAACTTAATAATTTGACTTCTTTCTTTATCATTTAAAAGTTTAAATAAATAAAAAATCTGCATTTTTTTTTGAAACAATGACTAATGAACTCATCTCATCCCAAAAGAGATATACAGCCATTAATTTGTTTTCCTCTATCAAAACAGTAAGCCATTTTCATAAAACTGATCAATTTTATGCAATATATGAACTCTCACACAGATGCCGTCCTGCAACTTACAGTAGTATTCATTCTGAGGCGTAGCAATCCCACGGGGTGTCAACACTTGTGCAAAGCAGACAGTAAACATTGGAATCCATCAACGGAACGGATTGAATTTAATTGGTTTTCAGTTTTATGGGGCATCTCTATTTTTCCAGGGGCGCTGCTGGTCAGAAATGTCGGAGATGGTAATATAATATTTGACTGATATTAATGCATGCTCACACACACACACATTCACACACATACACACACATATGCATTTAAGCCAAGATGGGTAAGTGGGCTTCGATTTCAAGCTATGGCGCCACTGGAGGCAATAATGGTATGGCATACAGCAATATGCCTCTTTTTAATTAATGGGCCAATTTCATGCTTGCACACATCAGTGTATCGATGCTGGCCTTGCTCGGTTACAAGCAAATAAATTGGACGATGTTTCTGATATCCGTAATCTTGCCCTACATTTAACGAAGGTGGAGAGCATGCTGTCCTATGTGGGCCATTTAAGTTTCATTACTCAAATCCCCAGTTGGATTGTCTGGTGGAGCCACATTTGAATATGTCACTGTAATATCTGCAGTGGCATTTCACATGTGGTTTAGCAGGCGCTCCAATCTCATTTTCACACAGATGTTCTCCATAGGTTGTTTATAATGTATGCAGAGCTTGACCCTTGTGTCAGGATTAAAATGAGGAAAGATTGTGTTGGATCTAATCTCACGAATGCTTTCAGTGGAAAACACTATAGGATCAAATTAACTGCAAAACAACAGCCTTGCACACGCCTCTTTTTTATATACACACGCTCCACAAATCCATTATAGTGAAAAACAATGTTTGGCAGAGTCGACTACATCTGCATATCTACTCCACTGTAACTCTTCTCTTCCTTAGAAAACAGTCATTTGTTCAAGCTAAGGCTGGGTGATACAACGATAATAATCATATTGAGATTTTCCTTGATAGATATATAACAAGAACTGAGAGGGAGAGAGAAGCCAACGCTAGCTGCTAAGTAACTAGCAGAGCTACACTGGGTCAGGTCACACTGGCTGCTAAGGGCTGGGGGCTAGCTAACTACACCAGCTAATGACCACACTTCAATGGTGCGAAGCCATTATCCTGCAACACAACAAATAAACTCCATATAATTATCAGGAATAGCTAAACATAAGATACACTCAGCAAGAAAGAGCAAGAGGGAAGCCATTGCTAACTGCTAAGTAACTAGCAGAGCTACACTGGGTCAGGTCATACCGACTACTAAGGGCTGGGGGCTAGCTAACTACAGCAGCTAATGACCACACTTCAATGGTGCGAAGCCAGTCTCCTGCAACACAACAAATAAACTACATATAATTATCAGGAATAACTAAACATAAGATACACTGAGCAAGAAAGAGCAAGAGGGAAGCCATTGCTAACTGCTAAGCTAAAGTAATGAGCAGAACTGTGGAATTAGCGAGAAAGTCACTAAAAGTAGGAGAGAGCTAAAAGTGCTTAAGCAGAACTAGTGCAAGTTTAAATGTACAGAAAGTAATAAGCTACTGTAATCAAGATTAAACATTACAGTAAACTGTTTGTTTGCAATGTTTCCCTCTTAGTGAACCACAAACTATTTCCTAGCTTCACTCATTAAGATTTAATTCCTTGTAAAGTTGCAACTATTTCTGTTATTGATTATTTTGCTGATTATTTAACTGCTTTGTCTTTATATAATGTTGTTGCCAACCTCAAATGTCTTGTTTTATCAAATCAAAAGTCCAAAATACAAGAAAGAAATTAAGTTTATCACAGAAAAGCTTAGAATGTTTTTTTACCTTTAAGAAGCTGTAGCCAGCAACGATTGGTGTTTTGCATAAAACATGATAAACGATTATTAATTTATCAAAATGGTTTCTGATTATTATTTATTTTTGTACATCAGCCAATTGATGTAGTTGCAGCTTTGATTTTTTCTTTCTCTTTAGAGTTTTATCAAATGCACAAACTACGCTATCATTTCAAAAAGTGAGATGGGAAACTGATATCAGATCTTATTATCCATATTAACATTGGCTCCTAATCTAACATGCCATCACACATGTTGCGCTTTGAAGTAACGATGAGAGAACAGCGTCTTATCTTATCCATCATCGACAGATGGTGATCTCCTCTGTGTAGGACATCATCACAAAGGCATACAGCGAAACTCAAGTATATGTAAAATTGGAAAAATGTTCAAACACTTGTGCTTCATTTCATTTTAACACTTTTTTTCTGTTCCTGTTTAAAAGATAACATGTTTCCTTTGGTTGCTCTTTCAGCTTTCACCTCATGTCTGTCTCACTATCTCTTGCTTTCTTTATCCATCTCACACACAGATATAAATACAGACACACATACTACAGTATACACACACACTTTTGCTCCGTCTCTATCGCACCATGATCTATTAGTCTCTACCTTACACACATGCTGACACTGACACTGACTTGAGGGTTAACAGAAGACGACATCCATCACACCGCACCATTCAATCATTCAATGGACTGATCTGTGCTGTCAGATAAGACGCTTACTGTAATATATCTCAGCTTCACATGCCGTTATGATCCCACCAATCATAACTAATGCTCACAGGTGACCAGTCTTTGTGATTCACAGCCTATCATAATGATTCAGCACATTCAGTCACCTGGGGAAACTGTATCCAGGCAACAAGGTTTGGATAAAGGGTCTTCTGAGTTAATGGCTTCACCACAGCCAGCATCGCACCTTACTAATTATTCCTTTCTGTGTCAACATGGCTATAAAGTAGGCTCTTCTAGGCCATTAACTTGTAGTGGTGCTTTAACAACTCTGCAGAGAAGTGAAAACTAGTTTCAACCCGCCTGCACCCGTAAGAGCTGTGTTTTCCTACAGGTTGAGCAAATTACCGGCAGTGTTTGAGGACGCAAAGTGTGAGATGAAAGTTTGAGAGGGGAAAGGAGAGGATTTTCAAAACCAGCAGGGTGAGTACGCCGTCTTATCAGCAGTGGATTAGGGAAGCATTAAAGAGCCGAACTTTAAAAAAAAAAAACATTTTTATGAGGTCTCAGCTAAACTAAACACTGATAACAAGGCCAGACATTTCCTTACTCATGAATAAAGTTCAGTCTAAATCAAAAACTACACTTCTTTGGATATTGTCTTTTCATTTTTGGGAGAGTATCACTGACATTTTAACTCAGAGGTTCTGCATTTGTTTTAACAGTTGAGGTAAAAATGGTGTTATTAAATATTTCTGGATTAAGAGTGGTTTTAAGGGCCAGGATGCAGGGCGCCCAGAGGGTCTTAGCGCTTCACAATGATCCCTAAAATACCCCAATTCTACAAGTACGGCTGAAACTCCAGATAATTGGGATCAAGGGTGCACAAGAGGCACAGTAAACCACCCGTTCTCCAATATATGTACCTACAATACAATACAATATACTTTATTGTCCCACATAGGGCAATTTGTCTTGGACTCAGCAACTGAGCCATGAATGCCTTGACAGCCACAATGACAACAGACACAACATCACCAGCCATACCATCCCAACAATAATTACATAACAGATCCCATAACATTGCACACAACACATACACACACCAATGGGAAGAACACATGATAAAAGATCACCACAATAAAAGCACTATAAAATTATTGCGCAATCTTCGGCCTTAAGCAGCATTATTTAGGAGTTTGATGGAGGTTGGAACAAATGAATTATTAAAACGATTGAGTTTGCAGTACATCAACAGTGGTGGTGGGTGGAACTGGGGGGGGGGGGTATAATGTGACCCTAACCCCCCCCCCCACCTCCCTCCTTCCCTTCCAGGTGACCTTCAATTGAAAGAATAAACTTTTAAAACAATGAGACTTGACGTGAGAAGGACCCAAGGACAGTAAGATCTGATTGGGCAGAGCGCTGAGAAAAAGTGGACCCTTTCCAAAATTAGGTCAACATTAACAGATGAAAATAGCAACAGAGGCAGCAGCCGAATGGAACCAAGATGAGCTAGGGAGACCTATACTTTCCAGGAACACATTAGACTTAGCAGTGACAGCGGCAATGCAGAGGAAATTGGGTATTCCACACATTGGGAGAATATAGAGGGAATATAGAGTGCTATAATGGCTAATAATGAATTTGAAGATACTGGATGCATGCAATCAATGAAACCAGAAAGACTTGGTGGGGGAAAAATGAGGGGGTGGGAGGCAAAACAAATTTATCTTTGTATGTATCAAAGACTGAATTACACAGCCTACATTACAGTAGCTATAGCCGTCCTACAATGATCCGTACATAAGGAAGCAGCAGACAGTCTGAGTGCGACATTATTCACAGATATCGGGAGAAAGGATTCATCTCTTGTATGACAGCAGAATGGATCACCCTTTAAAGGCAGAAAAAAAGGAAATGAGGGAACGAGGCAGAGAAAGAAATAGTGAGATAGCAGTCATCTGGCTGCGGGGCTGAGGCGATTGTGACCGAAGGAAATAAGTAGAGCAGGGCTAAATTAGAATTCCAATGCCAGTTTTGGTGGGGAAAGGTAAAGCTTTGACTGATGCGTATCTACAATGCTGGCTTGATAATTTTGGCGCGGGCGGCCTGGTCTGTGGAGGAAAGAGAGAAGGGTAGACATGAGAGGGAGAAGGAGAGGGAGCGGGAATGACATTGAGAGAGAAAAAGGAAATCGAATTGGAGCAGTCTAATTTCTGGGGCAGGCATCACGGTCCAGCTCATATGGCGCTCTCTCTTTTTCTCTGTCGTGGGGAGTTGGGGTGACGGATGGACGTCTCACTTGTAATGGTTCCCATTTTCAGAGAGCTGTATAATACTGGCCGACGGAAGCATCAGCAGCATCTGATAAATCATAATCTAAGTCAAATTAGGATCCATTATCATCAGTAGGCAGGAGGCCCTTTTCCCCCCTGTTTCAGGGCTGCGTTGGAGGAAAATGAGACTAGAGGCATCTTGTGACAGCAGGCAATTTTGAGGGAGAAAGAGTGAGTATCTGATGTATGATTGCCATGGTAATGCATATCCTAGATGCCAGGGAGACCGCTAAGACAGAGGCTGGAATTTGGCAAAGGCATGATCATAATACAAGCCCAATCTCATGTGCACTTAAACCATCCACATCACTCCTTTCTGCAAATGTGAGCTCCTGAACCTTTTGTTCTATTCAATATGTTACTATCCTCTAGAAGAATTGCTATAGTTTTAAGTGTAGTAATTTAGATTTAAGACTGTGCATATATACTTGTTACCCATTTGCTTTATTTCAGACAAAGTCATTAAAAGAAATGTCAAACTAGTTAATTGTGACTCATGTTTAGTAGTATTGTAGCTCCAAAACACATTTGTTACCAAATCACCCCCCCCCCATGTATTTTATGACATCTGAAAACAGAGCAAAACATTTGTTTTTCCAAAAAAAACTCCCCTTGGGAACGGAGGCAAAGTGCAGCACTGGTTCAGCTAGCATTCATTAAAAACTGGGACTCTACACAGTAGCTTCATGAAATATTCAATATACAGTAGCTTTTGGAAGACAGGACATGTTTTCTAGGATGCCAAAAACAAATGTGGTTTTAAATAAAAATATCAAATCTGATTTCTCGTTTTGTAAGCACCTGAGGCTCAACTGGAAAATAAGATGAGAACAGTCAAATACCTTGGATTGGTTTTCTTGTTATGTATAATCATTTTTAACTTGACTAAGACTAAGCAGTGCTTTCTGTTTGGCTACTGAGCTTTTATCACACTGCAATAAATTTCATTACTTTCAAGTGGGAGAGACCCAAATGAGTTTTAAGTTGACTGATTATTGAAACCGAAAGCATTTTATTCCACAATAAAAATGCACATTAACCACATGGAGATCAACTATAATTAGAATTTACACAAAATCTACCAAATGAACCTACGATGGCATTACAGACTACTTTTGCATCTTTTATTTTGAAAGTTAAACATACAGTAGCAGTTTAAGTGAATATCTAATGAGGCAGTATGTCTATAGGTGGCATTTTCTTTCCCCATTAGCAACAAAGCTGTTTTTACTCTTTACATTTTGGACTCTGCCTTCTCTAACTCTAGAGAACAATGCTGCAGTTTGGGTGGACCACACAGCTTAGCACCCTTAAACTCCTGGTGAAACAGGTGTTAAACAGCAGTTGCATCTATTAGAGCCATCTTAAAAGGATATCCTGGGTAACGTCCTCCCTATCCTTAAGAAAAAAGATCCCACAGAACCAGCTGCAGTCGTCACCTCCACCGGGCACTTAAGACTTTCCTGCTTCTCCTCCAGACAAACATTTCAAAGGAGGCCCACCATGAAATACCCATAGCATCAGCAGGGTACAGACACTTCCTCCTTTCTTGCTTTTCCCCTCATTGACTCAATCCCACCCTTCCCCCCTCCTCCTCCTCCTCCTCCTCCTCCTTCTCCACCACTTCCTGTCTTTCAATCTGCTGTGTCCTGAAGTCCCCATTGTGCTGACCACTGGGAATGTTCACAGGTGGAAATTGAGCGGGTTTTTGGTCAGTCAAGGGGAATTTAGGTGTAGTGTAAAGTAACAGGAGGTTTCTCATGATTCATCTAATGTGAGTGTATGTGCATGGGCAGAGAGGTGGGAGGTGGGTGGTGGGTGGTGGGTGGTGTAGAAAGCAGCAATGATACCTACACCCACTGGTATGTTTTTATTACAAATTGCAACGATTTTCATGCTGTAGTTATCTGGATAATTTCTGAAATGCACATGATATCTGAATTATAGTATCCCCTTATTTTCATTATCCTTTTTTTTATCTTTAAATAAGGTTTCACGACAGGACTGTAAAGAAATATGTTGTATGTAACAGAGATATATCTATAAGCCTACAGCAAAAATGCTACTGAATCTCATTCAAACAAAAGAACATTATGGGTATCTTTGGGTATAAAGTATTAGCTACACCCATGAAAGACTGTTTTATATTCCAGGTGTTAACTTCCTCCTAAATCCGACACAATAAATGCTTTAATTTTAATCTTCCACTTCTCACTTTCCACCTAGACTTTAGCTCTGCACAACTTCTCAGGCTAAGGTGAAAAATTCAAAATACAGCAGCCAACACATCATTTCACTCCTGTTACAGGGTCTGTGTGTGTCTCTGTGTGTCTGTGTGTGTGTGTGTGTGTGTGTGTGTGTGTGTGTCTGTGGGGGCGAGGGGGGTTCAGACAACACAATAAAAGCCTCTCATTTGTTATCTCCACTTTGCCATCCAAGGAGATGAGGTCGGAAAAAGACAAATCTTTTACAACTGTCCACTAAAGGCAGCAATAAAATACCACAGTGAATTCTAATGTGGACAGGTGATACAGTAAATCCCCTGGAGGATCCCTTACCCTCCTTATCCCCCCCACTACCTCCCCTTTCCACCCCTACTACTACTGTCTGCTGGCAGCCAGGGCAGACAAAGCTCCCTGACTCCTGTCAAAACATCTCCTAACTAGGTAACAGTGGCTACAGCTGTCCCCTGATGGAGGGCTGACTGCACCGAGACCGTAAGGAGGTTTGAGTTTGTGTGTGTGTGTGTGTGTGTGTGTATGTCTGGACTCGACCAGAAAATGCAGACAGTCTGTTGGAAGGGTTGACAGGGTGGCTGCACTGATGCTTTGTGTGTGTGTGTGTGTGTGTGTGTGTGTGTGTGTGTGGGTGTGTGTGTGTGTGTGGGTGTGTATATATAGGTTTGTGTATAAGTATGTCATGCGTCTGCTCTTTTTTCCTTCCCTGCATTGTTTATTGTTTATTGTTTCTTTATTATGTTTTTAATCTTAATATAGCTCTGAAATCATTATTATATTATTCATGTAATTCATTTCACACAAAAATCTAAACATTAGCTTCTTAACTGTTAAAGGGTTTTTTTTGCCTTTGTTGTATTGTACGGGTCAATGACCCTTTCTTTGGTGTCCAAGTGGTTTAGTCAAATTTAAAGTGGTTAAAATTTCAAAATAAATGTATGAGTAACTTGCACACATTCTTTGTTTGTGGACCCAGCATCAAATTTCTGCTTTTAATCCATTTTGAGAGAATATATTAGAGGGTTATGGCAGAAATGTCTAAGTGGTGTAACCATAAAAATGTATGTATCAAATAATTAAACTTGCTTAAAAACACTAAATTCTCAATAACACCATACACCATACAGTCTGGCATGATCTTACATTATAACTTTTTATGTTAAATAAAGCTAATGGAATACTATTATTTGTATAAGTACACTTAAATACACTGTAGATAGATAAAATATATAATATTAAATATCTTTTGTGGTTACACCATTTGACATTTTCAGGAGGATTCAGTCTTACTTTTGGTAAAAAATAAAAAATAAATGGTGCAATACTGCTTTTAAGACAGTTTTTAAAGATATTTTTGAGTTGCTCATCTGGCCAACCCTTATTTGTAACTGACCCATATATTATTATAAATTTAATATGTGTGGGCTTTGGAGTTGTGTGCAATACAAAGATGTAAGGTCTTGGAATTTATAACTTATTTCTTACAGGTTGTTTATCACACATCAAACAATGAGCTGACTAACCATTTAAATAAAGAATTACTACCAATAAAAATGTCCGTGAAATAAAAAATGCTGTTTTGTAAAACTGATTGATCTTCTTTGCTGCACAGTATTATTTGTGAAGGCTTTTTTTCAAGCATCAAATTTGCCATTTTCAGATTGAGCATCTAATAAAGTGACCATGAGGCTGCATTGTGTTCAGTAAACAGGTTTGACGGACTGAAAGGAGCATGTGTTTTCTTATTGTTCCATTAACCACAGACATTAATTTAACAGTAAGCAATGCACCAAAGCGACTCGCCTATTTCACACTGGAAAAAGCCTCTCATTCATTCATTTAAAGCCTTTCACTAATTTGAGAGCCTTAAAGTTAGCCAACTGTTGAAGAATTCATCAACATCTTTTTGAAGACCCTCACAGATGCCCTGGCTCTATCTGATGCAACAGACAGACACATACGCACCCACATGAAAGCCCCGTCAAACAGCACCCATGGAAACAACTCAAAAAGGTGTTACACTGTTTCTAGCAGACACCCAGCCACACAGTTCTCCACGGTTCAAATCCCTCTGGGGGGGGGAGGTGGTTGCTGTCTAGAGAGACCCTGTCAAAACCCCCCTAGATGGGATCTCCTTTTGAAAGCTGTGATGAGGAAAGGATGCGGATGGGGGGGTTGAGGGCAGGCAGCAGATAAAGGAGCTAAGAAGGAAGACAGTAAAGGAAGGAAGGATGAGGATGAGGAGGAGGAGGCGAGAGCACAGGACAAGTGTGAAGGAAGGATGATAGTGGAGGTAGTAGAAGGAGGCGGGGGGGGGTGGCAGACAAAGGAGGTGAGGTTTGTGGTGGAATTCAAAGGAGGATGTGATAAGAGGTGTGACAGGGAGGAAGCAATTATTTTTATATTATCTGTTCATTCTAAATAAATAGCAGTTTGAAACATGTTAAAGGTTTATAGCACGTAGACTTCAGAATATATTATATTATGGTATTTCTGACATACGAGACAAGCTTAACCTCCTGAGACTCGAGCTTTTGTTTTGTATGCAAGAGTACTTCCTGTTTAGCAGAGTCGTAGCTTGTTGTTATTGCTAAAATGAGTCAAATTTTTGGGGCCGATCACCGATCAGTGAGTTTAAATAAAGCGATCACCGATCCGATCACGTCTTCTTTGTCCACACTCCGTTTCTTAAACTCGGCATGCTTCTCCTCGTGTTCCCTATCCAGGTACATTTGTGCTGTTGAAACATTTTGCAGATGCTTCCCCACGAGGTTCTTTAGTGTTGCACAGATTGTTAAATAGGTTGTGATTTATCTGTCTGCCCACAACACCCACGTTTGTTTGAATCCAACAGCTAATGATTCAAGATTCAAAAAACTTGATTGTCCATCACATCGTGACAGAGCTCAAAACTAACTGTCGGATTCAAACAAACATGTCGGTGGTGTGGAACTTCTTCAGAGTAAATGAGACAGATAAAACACAAGCCATCTGCAATCTATGCAACGGGAGCATCTGCAAAAAGTTTCAACATGACGACATTGATCGGATCGGCGAATTAAGACATTACAGACGATCTCACAAATTGCATAAAATGCTAAATATTGGCCGATCCGATATAGCCGACCAGATCGGTGTAAAGCCTAGTACCTGGCTCACTATTGTCAGGGGATCGGCTGTTGATTGACTTGCTATCTCAATTTTTACAGTTGTTTTTACACCGTAATGTGCTTTTATTACCACTAGGTGGCACAAAAAAGTGTGTACGAATGAGGTCAACAGGTCGAAGTTTGGCAGAATGAAGTATAAGGTCCAGCAAACCCAAAAAGGGTTGCAGGAGGTTAAGTTAGGATAGGGCCGAATATATGGAGCCTGAAGAGAGAAAGATGGGGTATAACATGGAAACGCTGGGTTTAAATCCCATTGTAATTTGTTTGGGGATAATAAGTGTTTTTATAAATCATGTGATTCCCTAATTTTTTTTTTTGCAGATATCCCCCTCTTTTAGTACACATACATGTTTGCCTGATGCAGACTTTGCCCCTGAATGTATTTTCAAATGTTGGTAGAAAATATGACAATACACTGGTGGTCCTTCATGCTGATGATGGTGATGAAGAATATTAAGAGTAGTCTCATTAAAGCAATCACTTAACCCTTGTTTCCTGTATGGAAGCATTACCATTTGTTAAATTTCACCATTCATTTAGTTTAATCTGTCACCTGTCCACATTAGTTTTCAAATTATGCTATATATAATATTTGGACACACATTTTTAATGCATTTTGGAGCACAATCACGTTACTTCACTTGATTTGTGATGATGTGGATCATTCAAGATTTCAGAGTGAAGTTTGAACAGGGCGGTAAAAAGAAGGCTGTTGAATTATTGATATGGTGGACATCACCTTTCTGAGATGAAATATAGTGAGGAGGAAAGAGCTGGAGAGAGATATAGGGGTGTCTTTTTTGATTCTGAATATATAATTCTGCTCATTTTTCATTTAAGTAGGAGGAGAGGGCTAACCTGAAGGGGTAAATGGGAGATAGTGACAAGTCAAGGGATGGATTTTGGACTGAGGGATAGGAAGGAATATTTATAGATTTAGACTGACAGTAAGGAAGAGGGAAGAGATAAGACTGAAAGCACAAAAGGCAGAGGAGGGGGTCTGCTGAGGGCCTTCAGAAAAAAAAAAAAAAAACCCCTTCAAAGTGGTCTGAGTGAACGGGCGGGTGGGGAGGAGGAGGAGGAGGAGGAGGAGATGAAGGGAGGTTGAGATGCAGACTATGACCGCATCCACACTAAAAAGGCTAAATCTGATAACTAAATCTGATAATACTTTAGTTTTTTTCTTTTTAGGCAGGTCAGTATGGGTGTAGTCTATGTCATGCTGTGGAGAAAGACTGAGCCCCTGGTGATTGCGTAATTGAATGAGAGAGAATGAGGGAGGCGAGGGTGCAGGCTACGTTCTGGCACGAAGTGAATTAATCCCTGGAGGTACCGCAGCCAGCTGCTGACACAGGCTGGTTTTATAGTGAGCCGGGGGGCCATAAATAAGGCATTATGGGTATGGGGTGGGGTGGGGATGGGGGCCTGGCTTAAGTGTGCCACTTTAAGAGGCCCTTTTGCCATTTGTTGTGTGTCTATGCTGTTTGAAGTGATATACCAGTGTGTGTGTGTGTGTGTGTGTGTGTGTATGGTATGGTGACCTCACTGTGGCTGCGCTGTACGTCAAGCAAACAGAGCGAGACACAAGTCAGGAGACCCTCAGGGATCCGCCCCTGACTCAAGATCATGACCCCCCCCCCCCCCCCCCCCCCCCCCCCCCGTTTCCTCCTTTGTGTTGTTTCTGTTAATCATATCTTAAGAGCTGGTGTCTAATGGTGTCTAATGGTGTCCATCTCATCATGGTATAAAGCTCTTCAATCAGTTGTGTTATATTTTACATTGTGTTGTAAGGGGGGTGGGGGGGGGGGGGTCGGGATGTTGAATTGATTGTGCATATTAGAACACTTCATCCTTCATTTATTAGCCTCCTACATTTCCATTTTTTGCTCGAGTTCCACAAATTATACTTGAAATGTAAATGTATTCTCTTTTCCCCTCTTCCTCATCTTATTTGTGGAGCTGCCTCTGTCCCTCTGGAGTTCAGGGACACTTGTACTTACAAGTCCATAATACAGGACAGAAACTATCTATTTAAAGTGATCTTGCATCATTGCCATGGTAACACAACCTGCATCAAAATAAACTAGTGCAAAGTCAGTCAATCATATCAGAGTAATACTGTTCTGTGTGTTTTATATGTACAGTATTTATATTGCATTGCATAATTGTTTTTTTGTAGTATGCATTTTTTTTTATGTGTTTGGTTATAAGATAAACCTTCATATATTCACATTGCACTTGGGTGGTTTTATGTGATTGGCTCTTGGCTCAGGTTTTGTTTGTTTAATATAAATATTTGTGTGTTTTTTATGTTGTTTTTTTCAGCTGGCTGCAAGAAGAATTTCCCTTTAAGCCAAAGTAAAACTTGGAAGTTTGTCTAGTAAACACTGTTTATAGCTAGAAGTCAAAAATTATGTTTATTTATCCAAGAAAGAAAAGACTGAATAAATACTTTACTCAGCAAATATTGTCTTCCTGCAATAACCCCCTTGAAACACTTCCATATATTAACTCACAGTCACACCTGAGTGCACCTGGAGGCTCAGTAGAGCTTTCTTTCTACTTTTAGAAGGTGGAGGAGGTGGGCGGGGAGGAGGGAGGGAGGAAGGAAGGAAGGGAGGGAGGGAGGGAGGGAGGGAGGAAGGAAGGAAAGGAGGGAGGAAGGAAGGAAGGGAGGGAGGAAAGGAGGGAGGAAAGGAGGGAGTGTGGAAGGAAGAAGGTAGGAAAGAAGGAAGGAAGGAAGGAAGGAAGGAAGGGAGGAAGAAGGAAGGAAATGAGGGAGGAAGGAAGGGGGGGAAGAAGGTAGGAAAGAAGTGAAGGAAGGAAGGAAAGAAGGACAGAGGAAAGAAGGAAGGTGGGGGGGGGAGGGAGGGAGGAAGGAAGGAAGTAAAGGAGGGAGGAAGGAAGGAAGGGAGGGAGGAAGGGAGGGAAGGAAGAAGGTAGGAAAGAAGGAAAGAAGGAAAGACGGAAGGAAGGACAGAGAAAGAAGGAAGGTAATGAGGAGGAAAGAAAGAGAGAAGGAAGGAGGGAAAGAAAGGAGGAAGAGGGGAGGAAGGAAGGAAGGAAGGACAGAAGGAAGGAAAGGCCTACATGTGAGGGGAAAAAAAGTGAAAAAAACAAGAACACTGAAAAGGAAACTGAATACAATGCTTTCAAATCACAAAAGCATCTTTTAAACAGTTTCTTTTCACTATTTCCTAAACCTCACTATTAGAAAGCGTTTCATTGACTTGCAAAAGGAAAATCCAATCAGTCGTTTCCATGCAGTCTATGAATCGCCCGCTTAGCTGATAAAGCATCAAAAGAACATTTGCAAATAAAAGGGTTTGTTTTATCCTATTTTGGGAGTAAGACGGGTGGAGCTTGCCACAGGACAAAAGCAATGATTATCAGACACCTAAAAAGCCAATTTAGTACAACTTCCCGTGACTAACAATGCCCACTGAATTATCTGCAATGCCTTGAAGTGCTTTAGACTCCACCCGTCTGGTACACCCAACCGTGAAACAAACAAACCACTTTGGGATTATTTGCTAAATATATGATCCACATCTAGTTCTTGCAGGAAGAAGCCTGCCTGTAAGTACAACATAAAATAAACTAGCTATTAACATATAAATACCACTTGTCATACCTTCTGCAGTGAGTGTGAGATCACTGGGGTTTTTCAAGGTCCATGGAGCGTGAAAATCCACAAAAATTTGACAGGATGCAAAAGAGTTAGTTAATTCCAACATGTTTTTTTTTTTTGGTTGTTTTTCTTTAAAGCAAGACTGACACAAATGCCCCCTTAAAATACCTCAGAGAACATGACAGGGATAATAGACTTTACGTCTCTGGATTAGTTTTAGTGATGGAACATTCACAGCCAAATCTACTGTTTTTTGGAAGGGATTAGTGCCTGAAATCTGGATGTAATACATACGGCATTAAATGTTAATATGCGAAAATACCTTCTAAAAATGCATAAGCTTTCCTTTGTTGAGGATTACTTGTCACTTAATGATACAAACGTGGAGTTTTAAGTAAGAGACCTATAATTGGACATGCAAGCTGAGCGAGAGGAAATGAGTCTCAGTAGGGTAAAAAAAACACAACTTTCTAACACGTTCTGGTTCAGAAATATAAAAGAAATCACAGCAGGAGTTAATCTGTCAGTTCATTTTCAGCCTTTTAAGCTTTCTGATTTTCTGTTTTTTTTCTTCATCCAAACGCCTCTGAAAATTTTTTTGAGTCTTAATGGAGAAATCTGAATTTCTGTAATAATTAAATACTAGCTCAGGTTAAAAAAAAAAGAAAGAGTAGATCAGAATGACTTGAATAATGGATGCAAGCCTAGCATTAACGTCATTTACTAGGACTATAACAATACAGAGCTATAATCTAGACTGTAAAAAATCACACCTACACTGGCCTGACATTGATAAAATACTCCTGTGGTTGAAGAATGATCATAAAGCGAGAGAAATATAACCCTGGAAACTCTTCATCTCCACAAATGGAACAACCGCTGATTCAAACGGCGATGAAAAAAAAAAAAAAAAAAAAAAGCAATAGAGAGGGAGAGAGATGGTTTCTGTGCGTGTGGTTGTCATCACCGTTTCCTGAATACAGCAACGGAAATCAGATCCATAGGGAGGGTTAGGGTCAGGGCAGCCCCCCCTTCCCCCTTCCACAACCTCAGTGCAATGCAGAGTGGGCTTCGCTGCCACGGGAGCACCCCTCGTGGGACAGATCTCTTACCCCAAATTCTTTCGCATTCACACATGCAAACTGTATGTACTTATATAGAGAGGTAGAACGGTAACCCACACAAGTTCTCCCACTCTTCTCTTTCCTCTGACACACAGATATACAACAGTTGAGGAGATGAAGTAAGATCAAATATTGATGCTTTAACCCTCCTGTTGTCCTCGAGTCAAGGAAGGAAGGAAGAGAGGAAGGATGAAAGGGAGGAAGAAGGGAGGAAAAGAAGGGAGGAGGAAGGAAAGGAGGGAGGAAGGAAAAGAGGAAGGGAGGGAGGGAGAAAGGAAAAGAGGAAGGGAGGAAAGAAGGAAGGGAAGGAAAGGAGGAAGGATGGGAAGGAAGGGAGGGAGAATGGAAGGAAGAAGGAAGGAATGAAGGAAGGTAGGAGGGAAGGAGGGGGGAGGGAGGGAGGGAGGGAGGGAGAAAGGAAAAGAGGAAGAGAGGACAGGAGGAAAGGAGGAAGGAAATGAGGGAGGGAGGAAGGAAGGAAGGAAGAAGGAAGGAAAGAAAGAAGGGAGGAAGGAAGGAAGTGAGGAAAGGAAAGAAGGGAGGAAGAAAGGAAGGGAAGTTGGAAGGGAGGAAGGAAGGAAGGAAGGAAAGAAGCAACAATCAAACCCTAATCTAGGGTTATGGAAAGTGATGATGGACATTTTTCAGTACATTTTGTCATTTTAAAGGTTAATCAGTTATTCAATTCATCAAAAAACAATTGAGTGAATAATGGATAATTATAAATAATGACTAGTAGCAGTTGTGTATGTATCCTGCTGACATGTACTAGGGTAAGACACTGGACCTCCCCTCTAATTAAATCATATTATAGATAAAGACCATGGACGGCCGAATCCTAAACATCCAGTTATCAAAGTGACACTCTTGACAAAGCAGAGAAAAATCCTTTCTTGATGCAGCGATCTGCTGCCATTACAACACGTCCGCAGACAGCTGCACGCCGACGTTGACTGATGAACGGCGGGTGGAGAAATCGCCGATCGATACAAATCTACATAACACATTCCACATACGCTGTCGATAAAGCCCGAGACGTGGGACCAAAAAAAACTGTGCCGTGCCGTTTCATAATCTCACCCAATCACCACGTGTCGCCGAGGTCACGCCGATCTATGCTGTCCAATTAAAAAGAAAATAAAGAATAATATAAAAAAAACTTCTTTAACTGTAGATGATGGAGAGAAGGGGGTCCTCACTGTGATTGGTTAAATTGATTGGCTGGTAAGCAGAGTGAGTAAGAGAGTGAGTGTGCTGCCGTGTTGCCGTGACGCCGTGACATAAATCAAGTGTTAAAAGGACATTCACAGGGACTCCAGTGCATATTGATTAGTCATTATTTGTACTAACCGGCCTAAGGGAAAGGGGGGGGGGGTAGTAGTATATGTGCTGGCAATCTATTATCTAAAAGAGGGGGTATTGGGGTGGGGGAGGGGGCAGTAGGGATCGATAGGTCTTGCACAGGTCTGGCTGGTGATACACAATTCCTCTTTCCTCTTCCATTTAAGGAACTAGGAAACAAATGGTGGAGGATGACTAGTAGAGCAATGGTTCCTAAACCTTTCTGGCTTGTGATCACTTAACCCTCCTGTTGTCCTTGAGTCAAGGAAGGACGGGAGTAAGAAGGAAAGGAGGGAGGAAGGAAGGAAGGGAGGGAGGGAGGGAGGGAGGAAGGAAGGAAGGGAGGGATGGAGGGAGGAAGGAAGGGAAGGAGGGAGGAAGAAGGAAGGAAGGAAAGAAGTAAGGAAGGAAGGAAGGAAGGAAGGGAGGAAGAAGGAAAGGAGGGAGGAAGGAAGGAGGGAAGGGAAGGAGGAAGGAAGGAAGGAAGGAAGGGAGTTAGGAAGGAAGGAAGGAAGGGAGGAAGAAGGAAGGAAAGGAGGGAGGAAGAAAGGAGGAGGGAAGGAGGGAGGGAGGGAGGGAGGGAGGGAGTAAGTAAGTAAGTAAGGAAGGGAGGAAGGAAAGAAGGAAGGGAGGAAAGAGAGAGGAAAGAAAGAAAGAGAAGGAGGGAGGAAGTACAGACGGAAGGAAGGAAGAGAGGAAAGAAGGAACAGTCAAAACAGACAGGGTCAATTTGACCCGGGAGGACGACAGGAAGTTTAAAATAAAGCTATATTAGTTGGGACTCCTCCTCTATATGTCTACATATCCTGAGGAAGCTAAACTATCAATTCACAAAGAAAACAAAAAAAAAGAAAGTCTCAAAACGCAGAAGCCTTGCTTTTCAATCCTGTCAATTATCTCGAGACCCCTTCAAATTTATCTTGGCTTCTGACCCCAGTTTGAAAACTCACTTAGAGGAGAAACTGTTGTGAAAGAACGGAAAACATCATGTATATATTAAGAAACACACAGAAGGGGAAAATATAATAAGAAGAGAAAAGGACATGGCTCATCCATAGAGACTGGAAAAAAGTTTCCCCTCCTTCGTTGCCAAGCAAGAGAGCTGTCAACACTTCATAGTTGCTTCCTTCTCCTCCGCTAAACTATCACTCTCTTCCTCCTTTAATGTCTCTTGAGAGTATTTGGTGAAAAAAAAAAAAAAAAAAAAAGACAAGCAACTCTTCCATCTCTTTTTACCCCTCACACCCTCCTCTCTATACGAACAGGCAGTTTAGACACTGGTGGTCCGGGGGGGGGGCAGAGGGCCACCGATCGCCAGACGTCTGGTTCTTGTCAAAACTCCTGAAGTGGACAGGAAATGAAATATGATACGCAGTCAAAGAGTAGAGGTGGTTGCCCCCGACGACGTCTTGAAAATATCAGGTAATGACTGGCTAATTGAGATCCCTTTAATCTACAATGTTTCCTCTGCGTGTGTGATTTAAGGTGATTTAAGAGCCCAATTATCCATCAAAGGCAGCATTTTGGCATGAGCCCCCCCCCCCACCCCCCCCACCCTGTCATCAAGCACTCATTAAAAGTTGTAGATTGTTGTTTATAGGAGGAGAAGGAAAAGAAAAAGAGGAGTGAATGAGGATTTAAATGAGTGAATTTGGATTAAAAAGGGTCAGTCTTTTATTTCCTTCTGATTATCTCTCACTTAGTTTTAAACACACCTGAATTTGGTGTTTTGAGGTGATTAGTAAAGTGATTAGTGATGTTTTCTAATCTCTCTCGAACAGGGGTGTCAAACATGCGGCCCGTGGGCCAGAACCGGCCCGCTGAGGGGTGCAATTCGGCCCACTTTCCTTCCTGTGTTCTTTCGCTTCCTTCCATCTGTCCTTCCTCCCTTTCTTCCTTCCGTCCAACCTCCCTTCCACCAGTCCTTCTTACCTTCCTTTTTTCCTTTCCTCGTTCGTTCGTTCGTTCCTTCCTCCCTTTCTTCCTTCCGTCCTTCCTCCCTTTCTTCCTTCCTTCCATCTGTCCTTCCTACCTTCCTTTTTTCCTTTCTTCCTTCTGTCCTTCCTACCTTTCTCGGTTCCTTTCTTCCTTCCATCTGTCCTTCCTCCCTTTCTTCCTTCTGTCCTTACTCCCTTTCTTCCTTCCTTCCATCTGTCCTTCCTTTTTTCCTTTCTTCCTTTCTTCCTTCCGTCCATCTGTCTGTCTTTCCTACCTTTCTTCCCTCCTTCCTTCCCTTCTTATTTCCTCCCTTTCTTCCTTCCTTCTTTCCCTCCATCTTTTTAATGATCCGGCCCACATCAGATCAAATTGGTCTGTATGTGGCCCTCGAATGAAAATGAGTTTGATGCCTCTGCTCTAGAATAAAAATAATACATGAAGAAGTAAAGAAACCCTAAAACAACCCCATAAACCACTGACCCTAAAACGAGTTGAATTCCAATAGCTGTTAATCTCCGAGGAAATGAGGAAGTTAGTTTTCTTTCAGCTAATGCCAATTTCAGCAACGTATACAATATCAATACTGTAAGCTCATGAACTTCATAGTTTAAAATCACAGTCTACACCAATATAAAATAAATTCTAAGCAAACCACACCTGTCATTTCATTTATTTAAGATATATTTCATCAGCATTTTATTGCTTCTGCTTCTCATTTCATCTTCAGGTTGTAGCTACAAGTGGTGAAAATGATCTATTAGGCTACAACTTAATACTTTAGTTGTTCTGACTAAGCCGATAAAAATACAGATCTCAATTGAATGAGTTATGTGTTACTTTAGATTCTCACACATGGAAGGAGGGAAGGAAGGAAGAACGAAGGAAAGGAGGGAGGAAGGAAGGGAGGGAGGAAGGGAGGAAGGAAGGAAGGAAGGACAGAGGAAAGAAGGGAGGAAAGAAAGAGAGAAGGAATGAGGGAAGGAAAGAAAGAAGGAGGGAGGGAGGGAGGAAGGAAGGACAGAAGGAAGGAAAGAAATGGGGATGGAGGAAGGAAAGAAGGAAGGGATGAAAGAGAGAGGAAGGGAGGAAGGACATCTCATCAAGAGATGTCAAAAAACGTTAGATGAGATTTCATATTGGATTCAGATTTTATGAATAGCTATCACAACCCAACAACATGATGAAGGCAAGATAGATAGAAGCTAAAAATTGGGAATAAAACTCAGTAGACTGGAGATGACAACTGTGGATTAACAAGTGTCATTTCATTTTTTAACCCTCCTGTTGTCCTCGAGTTAAGAAGGAAGGGAGGAAGAAGGAAGGAAAGGAGGGAGGGAGGAAGGAAGGAAGGGAGGGAGGAAGGAAGGAAGGAAGACGGGAGGAAAGGAGGGAAAAACTTTAAATGAGATTTTATATTGGGTTCAGATTTTATGAATAGCTACCAACCCGACTCCATGATGATAAGATAGATAGAAGCTAAAAGTTGGGAATGAAACTTGGTAGATTGGAGATGACAACTGTTTGGATTTAACAAACTAGTACTCATCACTCCTTAACTTAATTCTTCTACTGTTTTTACTAGAAAAATCCACAGTGGTAATGATGACAACATGACAAGAGAACATAAGCAGCCTAACATGCTTTAAACCTACAATCACACTCTGCATTCAAAGTTTTAACACAACTATAAACTTGATGCTTGGAAACAGGAACAGCTCACACACTTTCTCCATGCCTCTGTCTCAAAGCCGCCACACCAACTCCATGACAAAAAAACATGCCTCTTGTGTCCCCTGTACTCAACTATTAATACACTCCCTCACAATGGCAGATTTGCATAAGCAAATGAGGGCCAAAAGGAGTGATTAGGTTTTGTTCCGACAGTTATTGCGCCGGCAAATCTCCGCCCAGCAGCTGTTGGCCTCATTCACCGAGCTGCTAAGTCATTTCAACGCTGCCACAAAAGGGCGACAGATCGTAGATATCACTATTGAAATGCAGAGTGTTGAAATAAAAGATCCAAACACGCAGATACACACTTCTGCTACAATCCTCAGAACAGAGTCTAAAAAGAGCTTGAAGAGTCTTCTGTGGCAATCCTAATTAGTTTAATGAGTTTTCTTTTCTTTTTTTTTTTTTTGCTTTCTATACTACAGTTAAATCATCTCATTTAATTAAATAAAGAAAACAACTTTTGGAGCTGTGTGTGTGTGTGTGTGTGTGTGTGTGTGTAAGAGGCGGGGGATAATTACATTGAAGTCGTTGAAACAGGGGGTCTCTTAATCCCAAATGCAGTTACACTTATTAAAGCAGAGAGGGGAAAAGGAAAGAAGGAGGGGGGGGGGGGGGGCTGCAAACAACAGGGGCCCAATTCAATTCAGAGCAGAAAAAGAAGAAGAAGAAGAAAAAAAACAAAACCTTGTGATTTATCTCATCTGCAATGAGTCATCTAATAATAAAACAGTGTGTGTGTGTGTATGTGTGTGTGTGTGTGTGTGTGTGTTTGTGTGTGTGTGTGTTTGGGGTCTCCACTGCAGATGCACAACGCTATAGAGCACCACAATGCTACACATGCATGCACAACGCCAGGTGGCAAAGAAGAAGTGTTGAGCGTTTCCACGGCTACAGTATACAGTTACTATAAGAACAACCGCAACCACTCCGCACATTATTCCTCAGGTGGTGAAAATCTAATGAGTTACTGAGCTGAGGATAGACGTCACGCAAATTTAAAGAAAAATCTTTAACCCTCCTGTTGTCCTCGAGTCAAGGGAGGAAGGGAGGAAGAAGGAAGGAACAAAGGTAAGATGGAGGTAGGAAACAAGAAAGGAGGGAGGGAGAAAGGAAAAGAGGAAAGAAGGAAGGAAGGAAGGAAGGGAAAGAAAGAAGGAAGGAAGGAAGGAGGGAGGAAACAAGAAGGAGGGAGGGAGAAAGGAAAAGAGGAAGGAAGGAAGGAAGGAAGGAAAGGAAAGGAGGGAGGGAGGAAGGAAGGGAGGAAGAAGTTAGGAAGGAAGGAAGGGAGGAAAGAAGGAAGGAAGGAAGGGAGGAAGGAAAGAAGGAAGGAAGGAAGGAAGGAAGGGAGGAAAGAAGGAACAGTCAAAAAAGACAAGGTCAATTTGACCCAGGAGGACGACAGAAAGTTTAAATGTAAAAAAAAGAAGAGTGTTTATCTTCATATTCTTGACTGGAGTGGAACAGTCAAAGGGTCAGACGTCTAAAAAGCCACAACATGCAAAGATTGATTCCATTTTTTAACAAAGAGTCTTTATGGATCTCACTTCTTTTTTTTTGAGTATTGAACCTCAGTGTTTTCAAAATGTGACTAAAAAAATTACACATCAAAAAAGGACCAAGTAATAAAAGTTGGCATCAAACGGTCAATATTTCATCATCTATGTCAGAACTTTGGCTTTCTCAACCTGGATTTTATTTTGGTAACGTTGTTTTCTGATGCATTTGTCAAGTTTGGCTTCAATTGTCAAATATCAGAAAGCTTTTATAGGAAAGTCTCTCCCTCCCTCCCTCTCTCCCCCTCTCTCCCTCTCTCTCTCTGTCTCTCTCTCTCTCTCTCTCTCTGACTGACCTGTCCTCTTATTATCTCCTCACATCCTTGCTGCTTCTCTCCATTTTCCACTCTTCTGTCTCTCTAGCTTTCCTTCCCTTTCCTTCTTGATCACTCCAAACCTAATCTCTTCTCTCCGTCCCTCTTGGCATCTCTAGCCTCTTGCACACTAAATAAGAAACAGTGGTTGAGATTCAGGGCTGCAGCTCCTGTCGACTGAGCTCTGCTGACAGCTTTAGAGGGACTCCCTCTATTCTCTACCCTCCATGTGGGAAACCTGAGGCCTGAGCGCTGTGGGGAGCGAGCTGAGGCTGAAGAGGAGCCTGGGAGGCTTGATCTACCATTTCCTGGAATCACACACAACCATACACATCTAGAGTGACATTTACTCATGTACTATAAAGCTACGAATCAGAGAGCTCAGACATGTTATTATAATAGAAAGGATAGAAAACACAGCGGCTAATATTATACTTGACTATATTATTATTACTTTACCATATTATTATTTTGGAAGCTTTCACGCTGAGTTAAGATATTTGCCAGCTGAACTATTTCACATACAAAAAAAAAAAAAAAGATATGAATAATTTCCATGTCATGTGTCTCTATAAAGTTTATACAGCATGGAAAGCATATATATACAAATGTACTCCTGGCATCTGTACCTGACCTGTGTTGACAGCCAGGTGGGTGGCAAGCAGCAGCAGCCTGGTGTCACATTTAAAACACACAGAGTGGAAACACAGCTGAGCAGCCAGACAAGCTTTGGGATCTAACTTTGATCCGTTAGTGACAAGAGATATGAATAACATGTATCAATGGTTTTAGTCATGTTTTATTCCAGTGCTGATATGTATATATGTAATATCTAGATGATGTAATAGATGACATGGGTTGAGTGGTAGATCAAGATGAATGTTTTTTTTTAAATTTGCAAAACTATTTAACTAAATGGGTTCATATGTGTCTCTGCTATTTACCTTAAAAGCTATAGTCACAGTCTATTTTGAGGGGTTAATGCTTAATGCTTAATGGTCCGGTAATGATTTAACTGAACTGGACCGCTATAGTGGTTATATATATGTGTAACATCTAGATGATGTAATAGATGAGTGGTAGATCTTGATGTTTTTCTTAAATTTGCAAAACTATTGAACTAAATGGGTTCATATGTGTGTCTGCTATTTACCATAGAAGCTATAGTCACAGTCTATTTTGAGGGGTGTCATGCTTTATGTTTATATAAAACTTTCTCATATTTGAAACACAATCAAAACACACATATTAGACCTGAAACAGTGTGTCAGGTTAATGGTTAATGCTTAATGGTGCGGTAATGATTTAACTTGAACTGGACTCAGCCTGTGTTCAGGGTTAGGCCGAGTTTCAATTAAACCTTTAAAAAGAACCGAGTAACTTTACATATTTCATACTGTGTGTAGCTGTGTGATTACTGGAGTCCTAAAAACTCTTCATCAGAGCTGTAACTGTGCATAAATAGACTCCTACACCTGAGTTGCACTTCAACATCAGTTTGGTCCTTAAATACTGAAACATGACAGCTACTAGTGTCTGAAATACTTCTGATCAACACAATCATTTTCTGTACAACACACAGCATTAACGGGTCATCAATAGTCTATTTTCATTAGCTGCCAAAACAGCTGGACCGTGCAGCTGTTTATAGGATGTTATAGCTCATAAGTGTAGATGCTCAGATCATTATGTTTAAAGTTATAGTTGTTGTTATTGTTCTTAGTGTGGACGGCCTTTTAGAGACCTATAATCATATGCAGATTTAACCTCTCTGTATTTTACTGGTGAATAGGACACACTGGTGTAGAAGATTCATCCCACTTTTAAATGAAAAAACATTGCGTTAAAGGTGTGTCCCGGTTTTTATGGTAAATGTAGGGCCCTATGATTTCCACCATCATGGAATTGGCCGATTTCACATAATTTGACTGAACTGCTGTTTTCATGTGGAAGAGGAACGTATGTCTGGGGAAAACTGCACAGAGGGAAGCAAATTGGGGGAGCACAACAAGCCCCCTCTCCACACACTGAGCCCATCCCACTTCAAAACCATGTAAGCATGGTGAAGCAGCTGGCCACGGCTCTGCCTTCATCAGCAAAAAAAACTTCGAAAATTCAAGACTAATCCGTCAGTACAGAGCCGAGGAGTTCCCGAAGGACTGGAACACACTGTTTTTGTTAGTAAAATAAGAGTAAAAGGTAAAAAAAAAACTGGATTCACAAAAATTGAAACGGAAAAAACAGAATTTGGGAAAAAATAAAACAGATTTTATAGGGCCTTATAAGTGACATCTGTGACACGTATGAAGAACGGCTGAAAGCACTTGATCCTCCCGTCTTCTGTAAATATGACTTCTCAGTATACATCATCATAGTTTGATATTTCTCGAAAGGATCTTCAGAGTTATGAAATCCAGTAGATATATCCATTTAGCTTAAGCAGACACAGATCATGAAGGTTCAGACTGGTTTATTTTTAGCATTGAGCAGATGCTAAAAACCACAAGTGTCTCATAATAACAACAAAAAGAGTTGATCCTTTTATCACGTTGCCATGACCACAACAACATCCTGACAGTAGACTCCATCCATCAGCTCATCCAAGCCTTACAATATATATGTAAACAAACACACACACGCAACAACATATGCACCCAGAGCCTGTGTCACAGTCACGGCACAGTATTTGATAAAAATGATGCTTTGAAGGAATGAAGACTGCGGTTGCACGATTCGCGGTTTTTAAAATTGTTCTGGCCGACGAACCACAAGCAATCATCAAAGCATAAAAAAGCTCACATCCTCCCCTGAGGCTAACCGCAACAATCCACCAGTTCACATGGCGAGTGATTCCCTATAATAAAAAAAAAAAGAGGACTGAGCTTTTGTTGCTCTGCTGCTTTTGCTCGGTAGCTGTTGCTGTGCATCACATGAGAGGAAAAAGCCTTGAGGCGGGCGGTCATATCTAAAGCATCGGGAAAATGAACACGGGCCAAGAGCCTTTGTGGAAGTTCGCATCCAGAGCAGCGTTATGAAAGGCAGCGACACGACACGCGGCGCTAATGGCTGCGAACCTACATCATACAAAAAAGAGGATTCCTAATCACCAGTGCTATGTTTAATACCCCAGGGGAGTTAGAAGCACACACACACACACACATACACACACACACACAACAAAAATACCACACAGTTCATCCACTGCATCAAAACCTCACTCTATATTTCTCTTTTTCATTCACAACAGAGACGATATTATCCATGAAGTGCATAACAGAGGCCCCCATGCTGGCAACGCTTTTCCAACCAAGCGCGTTGCTATCACTAATGATTAACCGGAGCTTGGACGGGCAGGGCGATTCTCACAACACTTCAAAGACAAAAAAAAAAGGGGTCGAGAAAAACACTCTTAACAGCGAGGGACAGTCATGAAGTGTGGAGCTCTGCTTGGGTTCAACCCTCCTGTTGTCCTCGAGTGAAGGAAGGAAGGGAGGAAGAAGGAAGGAAGAAGGAAGGAAAGGAGGGAGGAACGATGAAGGAAGGATGGAAGGGAGGGAGAAGGAAGGAAAGGAAGGAGTAAGGAAGGAAGGGAGGAAGAAGGACTGAAAGGAGGAAGAAAGAATGAAGGACAGAGGAAAGAAGGGAGGAAGAAGGAAGGAAAGTAGGGAGGAAGGAAGAAGGAAGGAAAGGAGGAAGAAGGTAGGAAAGGAGGGAGGGAGGAAGGAAGGAAAGGAGGAAGAAGGAAGGGCGGAAGAAGGAAGGAAACAAGGGCGGAAGAAGGAAGGAAAGGAGGGAGGAAGGACGGAAGGAAGGAAGAAGGAAGGAAAGGAGGAAGAAGGAAGGAAGGAAGGAAAGAAGGAAGGAAGAAGGAAGGAGGGAGGGAGCCCCCATGCTGGCAACGCTTTTCCAACCAAGCGCTTCGCTATCACTAATGATTAACCGGAGCTTGGACGGGCAGGGCGATTCTCACAACACTTCAAAGACAAAAAAAAAAGCAGAAAAAGATTCAATAGCTCTAATAAGCACTGGGCCGAAACAGCGCCCAACACACACTTCAACCCATCAATAAATGTCATAGGCTATTTAAAGATGAGAGCCCTGATGTAATTTTTATGTGGTGTAGGAACATGTCTTGTTGAAAGGAGGGATGTAAAAGTGGCGGATGAGCTGAGAAGATGGAAGAGATGAGTGTGTGTTTTGTGGTAATGAGCTGCGGCAGGAGAAGCAGACAAGACGATGACCACAATCACAGCTGATCAAAAGTCAAGCCAGCCTTGCTTAGAGAATAGTTAATATCTCTATTTTAAAAAAGAGAGGAGTCCTAAAAAAAGTTTCACCTGCTGCCCCTTGCAGTTTGTTATGTATCTTTCTCATTTCCTCTCATCTTTCCTGCAGACTGATCAAATAATGCAGGAGTTAAGAAGTGATGCATCTGGTTGTTTGGTGCAGCAGTAAGTAAGTAAAGAGACTCATCTGGATCTTATGTGTACATTTACGCCTTATGTTACGCCACTTCCGAAGCCGAGACTAAACTAAAACAGCCCTGATTTTTGAAGTTTCAGCATCTTCAACTTTTCACCCTCCAGCTGCTCCAGGTATCTTGTAAGAGAAGCAAGAAGAAAGAAAGAGAGAGAGACGAGACAGACAATGTTTGACGGTAAGGAAGGCAGAGGGAACATGAAGTGCATAAATATATTAATAGTGAATGTCATGGGCTGTTGGGGAGTAAGCGGCAGAATACTCGATGAGGATGGAGAAGGGGTGGGGGTGGGGGTGGGGGAGGGGGGTAGGATGTTGCAACACGCTGTAACTCCTAGTAAATTCCTTTGCTGCATCTCTAATGACTCCGCTGCTTCGTATGCATCGTCAAACAAGTCCTTTTGTCGCTCCTCGTTTACAACCAAAGTCCCTACTTACATTCTCCCTGAACGCCGTAGTACATCCTCTTACCTGTTTGATATTTTGTACTGTAATAAGGTCATCAGGTTGTAAAAAAAAAAGGGCAATTTCACCACTTTACTGTCAGGAGCCATTCTGAAGAAAGACTTATGAAAAGGAAAATGTGAAATCCAGCCCCGAGCTACTTGAAATGTGACCTGGGCCGTATATCTGCCTGCTACGCACATCGCAGCAGGTTTTGGTGAGTTTAGCGCCTGACTGACTGACAAGAGCCATTCATGGGGTTTTGGAGGGTAGGGGAAGGAGGTTTAACAGGGAACAGGCCGTGCAAATAAAAACCAGAAGGCTCTCTCTGGGTTGGTGGGTCATCACGCTCATGCTAAAAAAAAAAAAAAGTGAACATTTACTGAAAGAGCCATATTTCTTCTGAATCATGCAAAATAAAAAGGTACATGAACACCTGCACTATCTCTCTATCTTGGTCACACACACACACACACTCACACACACACACTTTTTTTATATAGACACAAACGGAGACAAGTGACCTCCCCTCCAGTTTGACCTGCCTGTCATCATTAAACACACTCAATCCATCCTTCTTTGGCCCTTTTTATCACTACCAGACCTTTCCACTCAACGGGTACATGTGTTCGTGTGTGTGTGTGTGTGTGTGTGTGTGTGTGTTCGTGTGTGTGTGGGTGTGATGATGCCATTATTCAGCGTTAACATCTTTTAAAAACATAAATCAAAAAGATTATTAGATTATAAATAATCCCTTTCAAATATTTTTTTTTCAGTATGGCCCAGTTTAGAATGAATTAATGCAGAGGATGGGGGTTGGTGGTACAGTACGTCTCTTGGGAGGGGGGAGAGGGGGGGGGTATTAGTGGACATTAGACTGATTACCAAGACCATATTTCAGGTTCACATACATTAATCTACCTCTGTAGCTAATGATGATTTTAAACTATTGATGAATCTCTTAATTTACTATTGTTTATTCTTTAAAGTGGACTAAATTAAAGGAAAAAGAAAATCCTCTAATTTAAGAAGCTGAATCCAATGAATATTTGTTGAAATGATTAATCAATTATCAATAAAGAAGCCAATAAAACTTCCTGTCCATCAACTAATTGATTAATACCAGGAAGTGCCTTCACACATACTGTAGTTATATTTACATTGAAGACCTATAAATACACTTTGAAATCCAATAAAATGACATCTTTTTGCACTTTGTAAGGCCAGCCAGTGCTAGTGGGCATTGCACTATACATACATAATACATACAAGTCAAACACACACCGGCTCACAGGGGACTCCCATCGGAAAGCTGAGTGATGTAAAGTACCATCCACGACACCAAATGTGGGTCAACAGCCTTTTAAGGTCAGACTGTGCTCTTAGCCTGCAACACTGCTCTATGCGCTTAAACCCAAATGGCCAAGAGTTGCCCACTTACACCCCCTGTCTGCCCCCCCCCCACCTCCTCTCCCTCCCCTCCCTCCCTCTCCCTCCCCTCTCCCTCCCCTCTCCCACTGTGACAGACTGAATCCCATTCCCAGCGGGAGATAAAGCAGACTACGTCACGCGAGCCTCGCACCATTACAGCCAACGCTAATGTGCAACATACTGTCAAAGAGTTAGGCCGTCTCACAGTTAAGCTCTTTTAGAGTGCTATTAAGAATGTCGGCAAATTCTTTGATCTGATGAATATTAAATACTTTAAGTGGATTCCACACTGGGACGTTTGTGACATTAATGGCCGCCGCGCTGCTTCAAAGCTCTTCTGTGATTTGAGGACTTGAGTTTAGGAGAAAAAAAAAGTAGGCTTACAGGTTGACAGTTTGCATCATCAGTCTGTCTTGGAAAAACTGGGTGGAGAAAAACACTCTCAACAGGGAGGGAGAGTCATGAAGTGTGGAGCTCTGCTTGGGTTTAACGCTCCTGTTGTCCTTGAGTCAAGGAAGGAAGGGAGGAAGAAGGAAGGAAAGGAGGGAGGAAGGATGAAGGAAGGATGTAAGGGAGGGAGAAGGAAGGAAAGGAAGGAGTAAGGAAGGAAGGAAGGAAGGGAGGAAGGAAGACGGAAGGGAGGATGAAGGAAGGAAGGGAGGAAGAAGGACTGAAAGGAGGAAGAAAGAAGGAAGGACAGAGGAAGAAGGAAGGAAGAAGGAAGGACAGGAGAGAGGAAGGACGGAAGGAAGGAAGAAGGAGGGAAAGGCGGGAGGGAGGAAGGAAGAAAGGAAAGGAGGAAGAAGGAAGGAAGGGCGAAAGAAGGAAGGAAGAAGGAAGGAAAAGAGGAAGAAGGAAGGAAGGACGAGAGAAGGAAAGGAGGGAGGGAGGAAGGAAAGAAGGAACAGTCAAAACAGACGGGGTCAATTTGACCCGGGAGGACGACAAGAAGATCAACTTGATGATTAGTTTTTGCTTCTTCTTCTTCTTCTTCTATGGTATTTCCTCTTAATTTTATTGATGCTCTTCTATTTTTTTACTCTCCACTTTGCTGCTGTAACGCTGTAAATGTTCCCCATCCTGGGACTAATAGAGGATTATCTTATCTTATCTACTGTCCCATTAAGCCAAAATCTAGCTCTTTTGGTAACATAATGCTTCTTCACTGTATAAACACTGTTGAATAAAAATTGGTTATCAACTGTGATTTGGATCCAGATTAAAGTCTGTGTGTGTGTGTCACAAGATTTATTTTTAGCTTAACAAAAACAAATCGTATATTAACTGACGTCTGAATGAAAATGTTCCCTTGCATATTTGATGCTTTTTTGGGGTCCTTGCTAGCTTTAATGGATTCAGTTGGGTTTTTTTTTAATAGTCTGTATTTGGCATTTCCTGTGTGTGACATTTGAAGAGAAGCTCAACACTGACTATTTTCAGATGGACAGTCAGTCTGGCTCCAAATAGGAGCGAATGACATCATCACACTATCAGACATGGTCAATACAAGAGAGGAGATGGGCTTCGGACCACACACACACACACCACATCACACACATATATACACACACACACAAATGGAAAATTCAAACACACCAATAATTCATCCCCGTTTCAATCCTCTAATCTCTGCCTGTGTGTGTGTGTGTGTGTGTGTGTGTGTGTGTGTGTGTTTGCCACAGTTTCCACACTAATCACTCCTTGCTTTCTGTTGTTCAGTCTAATACCTTCCAGTGTCTCATGGGGCTTTCCCCTGTTTCTGCAGCATGTAAGGCACATTACTCGCAAATGGAGGACTCAGATAAAATTACAGTCCCAAAAAAAAAGAAGAAGAAGAAGAAAAAAAAAAGAAAAGAATCTCTTTTATGAACCCAAACAGTATCAGAATAAGTCCGATATTTAGTCTTTTGTACTGTTGAAGTATCCACAGTAGAAACAGTTTCTGTAGTTTATGGAAATTTCTGTGAATCTACATATCAAACATCAGCCTCGTCGGGCCGAAAAATCTGGTAGAAAATGATTTATAATGTTCTCAAATGGAGATTCAGTGATTAAACGAGCCTTAAGTCAAAACCAACCTTGATTTTGGACGGAGTGCAATGCTTTCCTAAATCTAAAAATTGGAGCAGATATTAATGTTGGAGCCCTTTTGTGACCTCTGTGTTGCTCTATGCATTCATTAAATTGACAATTTAATTAAAAACAATAACCTCATTAAGGAGCACTTAAAAGTGTGTTATGAGGTGAGGAAATAAGAGAGAGTCAAAATTTAAAAAGGTAGTAGATAAATGATCATGCAAATTTATGATGGGGCTGAAAATATAGTTAAACAGGATCTTCTCCCCTGATGGTATTATTATGAATGCTTAACATCACTGCTGTTATTATTTTGACAACAGTGTAATCTTTGGATTACTACATGTACATTTAGCTCAGATCAAACACTTAATTCAGCTTCTGATTAGGACTCAGAGGGTGGCCATATTTAGTGTGAACACAGTAGGTCGTCTGCTATTAAAATGTTTGGAGACTCCAGCTTGAATATCCATTACATAAATATGAGACATAATCCCCTTCATTAATAAGAAGACAGAAATAATGCACTTAAGGAGGGATATTATTTTATTTTTATCCTAATGCTGACAAAAAAAATCAAATTGAAAAATTGGGAATGTTGATTACGTGAAATCGCTCAACTTAACTAGTTGTAAATCACATTTTGAGTATTTGAACTGATATTTTAGAGCACATGATTTTAAATATAAACAAGCTCACATCATGCTAATTAAGCCAATCACAGCCAGGTAAATCTCTCTGTATTTCACAGTATATGGTATTTAAATCTAGTCTCTATGGCAACATTCCTGCACTGGCACACTGGTAGTGATGAACTGACCTGCACTTATTAGTTTGCCTTGGATGATGAACATAATGTAATTTAGTAGTAGTGACCCTAACCCTAAAGCTATAACGGTAGTGACCCTAACCCTAATACTAAAGCTATAACGGTAGTGACTCTAACCCTAATACTAAAGCTATAACAGTAGTGACCTTAACAGTAGTGACCCTAACCCTAATACTAAAGCTATAACAGTAGTGACCCTAACCCTAATACTAAAGCTATAACAGTAGTGACCTTAACAGTAGTGACCCTAACCCTAAAGCTATAACAGTAGTGACCCTAACCCTAACCCTACAGCTATAACAGTAGAGACCCTAACCCTAAAGCTATAACAGTAGAGACCCTAACCCTACAGCTATAACAGTAGAGACCCTAACCCTAAAGCTATAACAGTACAGACCCTAACCCTAACCCTAAAGCTATAACAGTAGTGACCCTAACCCTTATAGCTTCAGGGTTAGGGTTAGGGTCACTACTGTTATAGCTGTAGGGTTAGGGTCGTAGTGACCCTAACCCTACAGCTATAACAGTAGTGACCCTAACCCTAAAAACCCTAACCCTACAGCTATAACAGTAGTGACCCTAACCCTACAGCTATAACAGTAGTGACCCTAACCCTACAGCTATAACAGTAGTGACCCTAACCCTAACCCTGAAGCAATAACAGTAGTGACCCTAACCCTAAAGCTATAACAGTAGTGACCCTAACCCTAAAACTATAACAGTAGCGACCCTAACCCTACAGCTATAACAGTAGAGACCCTAACCCTAAAACTATAACAGTAGCGACCCTAACCCTAAAGCTATAACAGTAGTGACAGAGTCGACTAAGGTGGAGCCTAACCATTTCCTATTTCCTGTTTTTATAACTTTTAACATTGGATTTTTAATTCCAGATGTTAATTGAACGTGCTGAATAACATCGCTGTTTAATAAAATATTTGTTTATAACACACGACCCAGTTCCATGACAACAAGAGCCAGTTACGGTGGAATCGCTCTGGTTTCACAAAGCTTTATTCAGTGTTTGCTGTATCAATATGAGAACTAATCCATCTCAACAAAGTGGAGACACCAATAACATGCTTCACAAACCCGTGGCCTTGAGAAAGGGAAGCATTATGTAAATATCTGAATAAATTCATATCCAAGCTGTGAAAGCGTTGGAAAGAGACCTACTTTGAATTTGTTTGTCTTGACTGACTTTGAATGCCTGACTGAATACATGATGTTTATTCTTGAAAATTGATCCCAATTCAGCTAATTATTTTTATTTTCAGAGTTTCTTTTCACTTTTTTTTGTTTTTTCAAAATATGCATGGGATGATTAGGATTTGTGAACTAGAGTAGAACTGAAACACATTATTTTCATACTCACTGCGTATATAAAATATGTAGCTGTTTCAAGAGCGGGGGAATTATCAAATTAATATTTCAGGCTTTGCTACATGAGGAAACGGCCAAACTAATATTCCTAACCACCTACATCTGCTCAGTCCTGTATACCATAAATTTGATTTATAAGCTTCTCTATGGATTCTAATGAAAGCAAGCCCACCATGCTTTCTAAGTTATTTAAAACAACTCTTTACAGTCTAAAATAATAGTCCCTTAGAGATTTGGGGAAAAAAAATTAATCATCTAAACAGTTAAGTTTGGTTTCGAGGTTGATTTTTCAAACTCATCCAAGAACTGAAGAGACAAATAAGAGGAGGCGGGGGCAGAATAACAGTAACCTAAATCCTCGGCTTATAAAAAAACAAAAACGTATGGAGACATCTGTATTATAAAAGGATGATGATTCTGATTTTCCAAAGCAGATCTATAGCACTGTGGAAATAAAGTCTCTACCCGCCTGCTCTCGTTTCAACCCCGGGAACACCCAATTGACCCCTAAAAACCCACTGAGCCGTCCTCTCCCACATCCATAAAGGATTCCCCGGGGCAGAACATATCTTTCCTCTGTAGCTCTTGGCCTTGATCCAGGGATTAGGAGTGGAAGAGGACTGGCCTGTCTCTCTTCATACACCATATAACAGTTTCTACCGTATAGGAGCAGATGGCGGCTGACAGACCCTAACTTTAATATAACCTATCTCACGCTCTACACTCATATATTATCATTTGAGTATGACATGTTGATTAAAGGATGGTGGTGGTGTCAGCCATTTTTAAATTATTTTAAATGGTTCTCTTGGTGGGTGAAACAGCAGGGGTGAGAGAATTGGCCTCTACATCAGCTAACTGAAATACCAAAAGATAAAGAATTAGGGAGGGATGAAGGAAGGAAGGACGGGAGGGAAGATGGAAGGAAGGAAAGGAAAGGAAGGGAGGGAGGAAGGAAGGGAAGGAAGGGAGGAAGAAGGAAGGAAAGGAGGGAGGGAGGAGGGAGGGAAGGAAGGGAGGAAGAAGGAAGGAAGGGAGCAAAGGAAAGAAGGAAGGAAGGAAGGAAGGAAGAAGGGAGGGAAGGAAGGAAGAAATGAGGGAGGGAGGAAGGAAGGAAGGGAAGGAAGGGAGGAAGAAGGAAGGAAAGGAGGGAGGGAGGAAGGAAGGAAAGGAGGGAGAAAGAAAGGGATGAAAAGAAAGAAGGGAGGAAGGGAGTAAAGAGAGAGGAAGGAAAGAAAGAGAGATGGAGGGAGGGAGGAAGGAAGCTTTTTATTCTTGTGTATTTGCAGGTAATATAGAGGAGTGTGTCTGTGTGTGTGTGTGTGTGTGTGTGTGTGTGTGTGTGTGTGTGTGTGTGTGTGTATGTGTGCGTGTGCCCTAAAGCTCCCATCGGCTTCCTGACAGACAAAAAAATAAAAAGTTTGACATTTAGGATGTTTAAATTAGGAATAGGACTGCATCCTCAACCCGACAATGGCAAATTACAATTGTCAGTGCAAATATGTGAGGCATTCAAGTACAAGTCAAAATATAGGAATGTAAAACAAGCATAGAGAGTGAAGAGAAACTCAGTGGACGTTACGTGAAATATATCTCCTGGTGTCCTATATACAAGCCGTCATCCTGGAGTCATAGTTTTTGTTATGAGAGAAGTAAACATGATCTCAAGTTAAAGTACTGTACATGTTAAAGAACAGAAACAGATGTCAGACTGTTCCAGTGAATATCTTGACCTTCAACGTATCACAAAAGACTAACTGTCCTTGTTTTCCTTCTCCAAACCCCCGTAACGCGATGTGATTCAATTATCAGTTCATTTATCTGCATAATGTCACAAAAGAATAGCTGAATGCACGTCTGCAAGGGCTGCTTTACACACACACACACACACACACACACACACACACACACACACACACACACACACACACACACACACACACACACACACACACCAAGAACGATCAGTCTGTTTGCATCATCCGCTAACACAGAACTCATGATCACTGATGCATCGCCGTCCTTGCTTCACATTTACAGGCCTCCATCCATAAAGTGAGACGTGTTTTGCATCCAGCAGCTGTACAAACCCGCAGACGAGGCTCAACTTTCTACAAGGCAGAGTGGGCAACTGGCCCGAGACCTCAAAACCCCCCTCCAAGGTTCACTCCATGAAAATTGGTTTGTAGTACAGTAGGGCTGGGTAATTAATCGAAAAATAATCAAAACCGACATTTAGAAACTCTAATCGACTTAATCTTGCTCATGTCAATTAATCGTGGTGTTCACTGTTGCCATGACAGCAAAAGTTGCATATCTTTAAGGAATTTGAAAACTTGTCTCCAGTGATGATTTTGTCTGTTTTGACTGTTCCTTCTTTCCTCCCTTGCTTCCTTCCATCTGTCCTCCCTTCCTTCTTTCCTTCCTCCCTCCTTCTCTCTTTTCTTCCTTCCTCTTTTCCTTTCTCCCTCCCTCCTTCCTTGTTTCCTCCCTTCCTGTCCTTCTTTCCTTCTCCCTCCCTTCCTCCCTCCCTCCTTCTTTCCTTCCTTCCTCCCTTCCTCTTTTCCTTTCTCCCTCCCTTTCTTTTTTCCTCCAGAGGTTAAAAGTTCAGCACTAGTTTGTAGTTATTTCTTTTATTAAATAGCTCTATGTCAATGAAGGTGGGTGCTGCATTTTTATTAAAAGGAGTATTTTAAAGTTGTATTTTATCAAATGACTACAAATACTATTCTAGCATTGTATTCTGGGTTTCTGGGAAAATACAGTAAAGCTACCATTTGATGTTTGAGTTTACAGGGTATATACACAATAAGCCGCCCATTACTGGAGGAAGGTAGGAGGGGTCATTACCTTTCTTCCCCAGGGGCACTATACTATGTTCATTCATGCTATAACTTCTTGTTTTTCTTAACTTTAATGGCTTTGAAATGGAATCAAATCTAAGTGTAGAGAGAGTTGTGGTAATTGTGTGACTAAAGCTGGCTTCAAAATGAGTGATCTGTGTTGATACTGATTCTCCACAGACATCTTCTTCTTCTTCTGATGCTGATGAGTTTTTCTCAGGTGCAAAAGTTCAAGTATGTATGGTGTTATATGTAGATGTCTTCCGCCTGAGGCCAAACGTAGTGGCACTGGCAGCTAATCAAAATTCTGCCTGTGTTCCCTTCATCAGGCATTCGGAGCGACAATTTTCAAGCAGTCGTGATGACCCTCAAGCAGAGTTGTTCCCCAAGCTGTAGTAAGACATCCTGTACTGCTCAGTGAGTGGTGAGAACACACATTCATATTCCGCATAGCAGAGAAAGCCAACATCTTCGTCTGTGGCTCTATTCGCACACGACGAGCCAAAAAAGTAGAGCAGCTGAGGCGCGGAGAGATGTGACCAAGCTTCGGTTTTTTTTCTCAGGTCTTAAATGGTTGTTAAGAGGGGAGAGAAGTCACAGCTGCGAGTTTTTCCGACCCCAGGTTAGTCTGGCAGAAAGAAAGCAGGCGGCAGCAGTAGAGAACAAGTAAAGCACTTTTCCGCACTGTCTTTCCAGTTGAATATTTTATTTTATGTACTTGGCTTTATAAAAAAATGTGAATTTGACAGACTTTCAGCCACATAGAAAAATGAAAACAAATGTCAAGTTTTTTGAAAAATAGGAAATATGTGAAAAATGATGATGGTTTCAGTTTCAGTCAAGATTTCTTAAGCTTAATTCTTAAGCTGCTTCTACTTCTACAGGATTTAGTTCAGAGGTGTCAAACTCATTTTCATTCAAGGGCCACATACAGCCCAGTTTGATCTCATGTGGGCCAGATCACTAAAAGGAAGGAGGGAAGGAAGGAAGGAAGGAAGGAAGGAAGGAGGAGAAGATCGGAAGGAAGGAATGAAAGATGGAAGGAAGGAAGCAAGGAAGGGAAGAAGGGAAGAAAGGAAGGAAGGAAGGAAGGAAGGAAGGAAGGGAAGAAGGACAGATGGAAGGAATTAAGGAATGAAGGAAGGACAGATGAAAGGAAGGAATGAAGGAAGGGAAGATAGGAAGGAAGGAAGGAAGGAAGGAAGGAAGGAAGGAAGGAGGGGAAGATCAGAAGGAAGGGAAGAAGGGAAGGAAGGAAGGAAGGAAGGAAGGGAAGAAGGACAGATGGAAGGAAGGAAGGAATGAAGGAAGGAAGGAAGGAAGGGAAGAAGGGCAGATGGAAGAAAGGAAGGAATGAAGGAAGGAAGGGAGGGAAGAAGGACAGATGGAAGGAATGAAGGAAGGAAGCAAGGAAGGAAGGATGGAAGGAAGGGAGGAAAAGAGGAAGAAGGAAACAGGGCCAGATCGGACCTCTCGGCGGGGCCGGTTCTGGCCCACGGACCGCATGTTTGACACCCCTGACTTAGATGCTCAACTTGAATCAGACTGCACCAGCTTTGTACAACAAGACCAAACATGAAGTAATAACCTGTTAAATCATTCAGTCATGTAAACTGTTGATTCAAAAAAAAAAGAAGAAAAGAAGGAAGAGAGGAACAGCTTAAGGAACACTTTCAGGTCAGATGTGTAAGATTACAGAGACATGGGAACCAGAGAGAAATAAACAACAGGGATGTCTGTCGCTAAGTGAATTATGGAGGATAATGAGCAGAGAGAGGCTTTTTTTTTTTCATCTGCTGCTCTCATCGAACAATGTAGAATAGCAGCACTCACTGTTTTGTCTCCAGTTTGTATAATCAACACAATTATGTTTGAGCTCGTGTCCTTTGAATCTCTTTTGTACTTGTACGTCTGTTCCTGAGACTCTACAGGTTTTTCATAACTACTGTGTGTGTGTGTGTGTGTGTGTGTGTGTGTGTGTGTGTTTGTGAGTCTGGGTTATGGTCTCTGTGTAATATGTGTTTGGCGCCCAACTGGGGCTTTTGTCAGGAGTCTCAGAGGCCCCTAAAGTGACAGGAATGTAGGATTAGTTGTGTGTTTGCCCGACGCTAAATGAAAGAAGGGCATGCTTAAATGAATGCAGTGCTACAAAACCGCAGAAATTCAAAAGCTCTCTGGGACCACACACTCTTTATGTTACATTTCCACCAAGGCTACATTACCAAACAGACAATTTGTGGTAATTTGATGAATTGTAAATTTGTTTGGTAATATGTACCACTAAAGCACAATATAAACTGAAATGATGAGACCATTAAAGCCACTGATTGATTTTTTTGGGACGTTTGGGGGTAGAGGAACATGGCCAAACATGTGTTGGCAGACAACTTCTTTACACTTGTAGTGGAGTCAAAGCAACATTAGCATTCATTTGGAGTTTTGGAGCTGTGTCTCTGCTTGTCTGATGAATGGAAGTCCATTAAAATCAGTTCATATGTTTAGAATGTGTCTGCATGCATGCATGCCCTGTCTGCTTTGACTCTTCCTTCCTTCCTGCCTTCCTTCCATCTGTCCTTCTCTTTCTTTCCTTCCTCCATCCATCTTTCTTCCTTCCTTCTGTCCTTCCTTCCCTCCTTCCTTCGTTCCTACCTTCCGTCTTTCCTCTGTCCTTCTTTCCTTCCTTCCTCTTTTCCTTTCTCTCTCTCTCCCGCCCTCCTTCCTTCTTTCCTCCCTCCTACCTTCCTCTTTCTTTCCTGCCTTCCTTTAGTCTGTCCTTCTCTCTTTCTATCCTTCCTCCATCCACCTTCCTTCCTTCCTTCCTTCCGTCTGTGCTTCTCTCTTTCTTTCCTTCCTCCATCCACCTTTCTTCTTCCTTCTGTCCTTCCTTCCTTCCTCCTACCCTCCTTCCTTCGTTCCTACCTTCCTTCTTTCCTCTGTCCTTCTTTCCTTCCTTCCTCCCTTCCACTTTTCTTTTCTCTCTCTCCCACCCTCCTTCCTTCTTTCCTCCCTCCTACCTTCCTTCCTTCTTTCCTTTCCTCCCTTCCATTACACACAGTAATGTCCAAAAGTCTTAAGCCACTATTAGGTTGTTTTTTTTAGCAATGCCACAATGACCATATATAATAATGTATCAGTCTCTTTATTAGAATACAAACAGGAAATACAGGAAATGTGTATGCAGCATTAAAAAACTGAAGAAAATCTGGAAAAAAACAGCTTCTATTAACTAAAGTGGCAAGTATTTAGTGTGACTTCCCTTACACAATAGCAGGAACCTGGCTCCCTTAAAACTAAATGGAATGAAACCCTGATTAGTATCATTGCTAACATCTGTATTTGTCCGACTGCTGTGAAAAAGGTCAGTTGCACCAGGTTTGTACATTACATCCACATGTTGTTTAACTCATTGGTGGGAGCTCGCTAATATGTTTAAAATGAGCTTTCAATCACTTCATTCCACTGACAATGCCAAAGATCACAGACTTTGACAGACATAGAATCATAATTTTGCACCAGCAGGGTCACTCTCAGAGGAAAATCAACTTCAATCAACTTCAGGACAGGAAAGACTGACTTTTGCCTGTCGAAGCCATTTTATTCTGAAAAAAAAAACTTTACTAAAACAACAAAGCTAGTGGTGGTCTAAGACTTTCTGCAGGATACTGTATAAATATGCATTTTTAATCAAATCACCACAAACAGACACACACAAAGCCTTTTACAGGTAGTGTTGCCTTTCATTCCTCCTTCCTCCCTCCTTTCTTCCTGTCCTCCCTTCCTCCCTCCTTCTTCCCTCCTTTCTTCTTCCCTCCTTCTTACCTCCCTCCTTTCCTTCCTTCCTTCTTCCCTCCGTTCCTTCCCTCCCTTCCTTCATTCCTCTTTTCCTTCCTTCCTTCCTCCTTTCCTTCCTTCCCTCTTTCCTTCCTTCCACCCTCCTTTCCTTCCTTCTTCCTCCCTTCCTTCCTCTGTCCTTCCTTCTTTCTTCCTCCTTTCTTCCTGTCCCCCCTTCCTCCTTTCTTTCCTTCCTTCTTCCCTCCTTTCCTTCATTCCTTCTTACCTCCCTCCTTTCATTCCTCTTTTCCCTCCTTCCTTCCTTCCTTCCTCCCTCCTTTCCATAAAATCATAATTTAGCCTCAGCAGGGTCAGTCTCAAAGGAAAATCAACTTCAGGACAGTCTCACCAAAAGAGTTCAAGATGTGCTTATAGTGGCAAGAAAGACTGACTTTTGCCTGTTGAAGCCATTTTATTCTGAAAAAAAAAACTTTACTAAAACAACAAAGCTAGTGGTGGTCTAAGACTTTTGCAGAATACTTTATAAATATGCATTTTTAATCAAATCACCACAAACAGACACACACAGGAAGTCTTGTACATGTAGTGTTGCTTGTCTGTGTTTAGTGGCTGTAGGCAAAATATAATAGAGCTGCTGTGTGGCTGTGAGGCACAAATACGCAATGCACAGAAAAGTGGGAGGAAGTGTGGGTCAACATGAGCACACGGCTCATTTTTTGCCGCAGGGCCGCTTCACTGGTTAATCCAGCTGCAGTTCTGACCACCATCAACAGAAATCCTTACACACTCTTACCCGAGGCAGGAGCTTTATATTCATTGCGTGCAGCTGCATACCTGCCACCTTTCTGTATCAGTGGCTGGCTTACACACACACACACACACACACACACACACACACACACACACACACACACACACACACACTTGTCATTCACTCCTCTATATTACCTGCAAATACACAAGAAGAAAAGGCGTCTGCATCAAAACAGAGAAAAGGAAGACAAACACCAGCACACATACTTCCTTCCTTCATCTCTCTCTCCTTCTCTCTTTCTTTCCTTCCTCTCTCTTTCCTCCCTTCCTTCCTTCCTTCCTTATTTCCTTTCATCACTTCTTTCCTTTCCTATTTTCTCTCCTCCCTCCTTTCCTTCCTTCCTCCCTCCCTCCTTTCCTTCCTTCTTCCTCCTTTCCTTCCTTGTTCCTCCCTCCCTCCTTTCTTCCTTCCTTCCTTCCTTTTCTCCCTTTCCTCCCTTCCTCTTTTCCTTCCTTCCTCCCTTCCACCCTCCCTCCTTTCCTTCCTTCATCCCTCCCTACTTTCCTTCATTCTTCCTCCCTTCCTTTCCTTCCCTCCTTCCTTCCCCCCTTTCCTTCCTTCTTCCTTCCTTCCTCCCTCCCTCCCTCCCACCTTTCTTCCTTCCTTCCTCTTTTCCTTCCTTCCTTCCTCCCTCCCTTTCCTTCCCTCTTTCCTCGCTCCTCTCCTTTCCTTCCTTCTTCCTTCCTTCCTTCCTTGACTTGAGGACAACAGGAACGTTAAACAATCTGAGCACACACACAGCATACATGAAGTCAAGTGTAATTGCACACAAATACACACACACACACACACACACACACACACACACACACACACACACAAATACACACACACACAAATACACACGCCACCTTATCAGCCTGCGAAAAGCTGCAAGGCGACTGCTGTCTGTTTGTTTGTCTGCTTGGCTGTTTTCTGGTGTGTTTGTGATATAACACGGCCACATTCGCTCCCTCTGAGGCCCCCTTTATTCCCCCGGTGGAGATGAAATGTAATGGAGCCGATTCAATAAGAGAGCTGCCTCCTCGGGAAAATGCGGAGAATCAAATCACACCAAATCCCTCAGAGCCCTACCCAGCATTCACTGCTGCCTTCTATATAGTTGGGGGGGGGGGGGAATAAAACAATGGTGGCTAATTCACTTGGCTCTCTGTGCAGTTACACTCATACTACAGGGATGAAGTGTGATACGGGGCAATTGTTGAGGGGCTAATAAAGCTTCCTACAATATGTTTTTAATGAATTCAGCTTATTAATTTGAAGTAAACATGAAAGAAACACTCATTAGGGAGCTGGCAAGACATCACTGGATATTTTCTTTCTCTTGTTTCTTCATAATTTAAAAGCAGTTCAGGAGATGTTTAAGAAAAAAAACTAAAACATGGCGACAAATGTTACCAGATGTAAATCATACACTCTCTAGGACTCCAGTGTGAGTTATTTTTTTTAGCTTTAACGGTGGAAAAACATTCGGGGAGATAAAAACACTGAGCTTCGGACAATATTTTGCTTGGCATGACGAGAAGGGAGAAAGAAAGACTAACACTGCCCCCCCCCCCCCCGCCCCCCTCCCCACACAGCAGCAGCAAGGTTATGCAATTTGGTCGAGAGCCAAAAAACTAGAACAGGGGTGTCAAACATGCGGCCCGCGGGCCAGAACTGGCCAGCTGAGGGGTGCAATCCGGCCCACTTTCCTTCCTTCCTATCTTCCTTTCTTCCTTCCTTCCTTCTGTCCTTCCATCCATCTATGCTTCCTCCCTTCTGTCTTTCCTACCTTTCTTCCCTCCTTCCTTTTGCCTGTCTTTCCTTCCTTCCCTTTTTATTTCCTTCCTTTCCTTCCCCTCCTTCCTTTCTTCCATCTGGCCTGCCTTCCTTCCTTCCTTCCTTCCTTCCTTCCTTCCTTCCTTCCTACCTTTCTTCCTTGGGTCTTTCCTACCTTCCATCTGTCTTTCCTACCTCTCTTTCTTCCTTCCTTTTGCCTGTCTTTCCTTCCTCTCCTTCCTTTCCTTCCTTTCTTCCATCTGTCCTTCCTTCCTTCCTACCTTTCTTTCTTGGGTCCTTCCTTCCTTCCATCTGTCTTTCCTACCTCTCTTTCCTTCTTCCTTTTGCCTCTCTTTCCTTCCTTCCTTCCTCCCTTCTTTCCCTCCATCTTTTTAATGATCCGGCTCACATGAGATCAAATTGGTCTGTGAGTTTGACACCTCTGAACTAGAAAAACTTAAAAAGAGAGAGTGTTCCCAACCTGACACAACACCGTACCACCTACACACCTAACCACAGTGTAAAACTACCAACACAACATCAGGAGCTACTGCATAAACATCCACCACTTCTAATTTACCCCGTCTTGTTCGATATGTAGAGGAGAGGAGGAAACATCTAAGGAACACATCTAATCCTCAAAGTAAATGTTACAAAGCGGACTTGAGAAGAAGAAGAAGAAGAAAAAAAAAAAAGCTAAATATTGTTTCAGGCTTGTTGCAGCAGACTGCTTGAGTCTTCAGCCCCTCACACTCATGCTCCTTAAAGCAAAGGAAACAGCAGACTGTTCCCCCAAAAGGCGTCAGAAGCCCCCACCCGCCCTCCTTAGTTTTTGTTTTTTAAACCTCTATAGTTAAATTGAATTTTTTTGTTTTTTTGACAGGAAAAAAGAAGCAATTAAAAATGAATTCCACTGGATATTTATACAGCTGCATGTTGTTGCTCCCCCCCCCCCCCCACCCCCGCCCCTTGTTTCCCCTTGGACTACTAAAAGGCGCTGCAGTGCTAAGAAAGGCAATTGTACATTTTACAGCCCCAAGAGGAATTAGGAGACTATACTGGGGGCGGGTGGTGTGTGGTTCTGGTATTCTCATTTGGACATTGGAGATGATTTCTTTTGGTGTGGTTGTTCTGCGGGTTTGTGTTATAGGAACCGACAGTACGGGGGTTAAGAAGTGAATTTCCTCTTGGGCAGCTTCAGGAAGATCATCAGTAGCAGCAGCGGTGGTGGTGGTGGTGGTGGTAGATATAGTAGCAGAGGTAGAAGGAGTAGAGGCTGTAGTGAAGAGTTGCTGTGGTATTACATTTTCACTTCTTATTATTCTTACCCTGAATCAATCAATCAATCTTTATATTAATATATAGCACCTTTCATTCAGACTAGTGTAGTTTAAAGTGCTTTACAGCTGATTGACAAGCTGATAATAAGACAGAAAAAGTGATAAAATTATATATATATATATATATATATAAAATAATAATAATAATAATAATAATAATAATAATAATAATAATAAAATAAAAAAGGCAAAACTGGAGAATAAATTTTATTTAATGAAAAATAAAAAATAAATAATAAAAAAAATAAAATAATAAAAATGTTAAAATAAATAATTAAATAAATCAAAATAATTAAATAAATAAGTCAAATAAGAGAGAATAAGAGAAGTAGTTTATTAAAAGTTAGAGTAAAAAAATTGGTTAAAATAGATTTAAAAATAAAAATTAAATAGAAGAAAAGTTTAATAAAAGCTAGACTAAAGAAAGCTAGATTAAAAACAAAATAAATAGACAAATAAAATTGATAAGAAGATAAAACTACAGAATGATATTAATAAAGATATGTGTAAAATAAAGTAGATAAAAAATGAATAAATAAATTGATTTAAAAAACACTTAGATTAGTTTTTGCAGGTTTTGTAAGAAAAGTCATCACACTGAAGATACATATCAGCTGTGATGCATACCAGATATTTTGGATAAACTAAGTGCACAGTAAATGCTTGAAATGTGCCTCTTATACACTATTATAATGCATCATAATCCTGTCTCAGCCAAACTCTGAACACAATTTACAAAGTGCTACAAAATGCAACCGCAAGGCTTTTAAATGCACCCAGGAAACATGAACGCATCCCTCCTGATTCTAGATGCACTCCAGTGGGCTCCCCGCTTACTCATTCAATTGATTTCCAAATTTTATTGTTAAAGCTATAAAGCCGTTTATTATGGTTGATGCTCCTAAATTAAGACTGGTTACCAAGGGCGACAGCATCTTTCCTCCTTGCTTCCTTCTTTCCTTTCTTCCCTTCCTCCCTCCTTTCCTTCCTTCCATCTTCCTTCCCTTCCTTTCCTTCCTTCCTCCCTCCCTCCTTTCCTTCCTTCCTTCATCCCTCCTTTCCTTCTTCCCTCCCTCTTTTCCTTCCTTCTTCCTCCCTTCCTTTCCTTTCCTTCCCCCCTTCCTGGGCTCCCCGCTTCCTCATTCAATTGATTTCCAGATTTTATTGTTAAAGCTATAAAGCCGTTTATTATAGTTGATGCTCCTAAATTAAGACTGGTTACCAAGGGCGATAGCATCTTTCCTCCTTCCTTCCTTCTTTCCTTTCATCCCTTCCTCCCTCCTTTCCTTCCTTCCTTCTTCCTTCCCTTCCTTTCCTTCCTTCCTCCCTCCCTTCTTTCCTTCCTTCCTTCATCCCTCCTTTCCTTCTTCCCTCCCTCCTTTCCTTCCTTCTTCCTCCCTTCCTTTCCTTTCCTTCCCCCCTTCCTGGGCTCCCCGCTTCCTCATTCAATTGATTTCCAGATTTTATTGTTAAAGCTATAAAGCCGTTTATTATAGTTGATGCTCCTAAATTAAGACTGGTTACCAAGGGCGATAGCATCTTATAGCAGATCTCCTCCTAGAGTTAAAATATGATGTTCTGTGGGTTTGAACAATGTTTGTCTTTGACCCGTTCAGTCTGAGTCTGAGTCTGAGTCATAATCATGTGACAATCACAATGTTGCAGCACCAAACAAAAGAACTGTACAAACATTAATATACCATGCGGACACTTAAAGAGCCATATCACGCTGGATTTAGAGCAGAAAATCAGCATCAAATATTGAAAATGTTCAGACATCAATCATCAAGCGTCTTTTCAATAAAGCAAACAATAGCCTCCATAGATTTAGCTGGTTAAATACATCCAGATTTGAACAGTGAAAAAAAGTCACAGTCGAGCTGACTCAATAGAAATCTAAAACTATTTATATTTTACTTATCGCGGTATGCCTGCCGTTTTTAAAAGAAAAGTGTTCGTGCAGGAATAAAAGAAAACATTTTCCATGTTATTGCTTTGATCCAAATCTCCACAATACTTAAGCTCTGATATCAGTCCGCCGCTGCCATTCGAATCCCATAATAACAAACACTCCCAGTGTTGTGTGAACCCTCCCTCCCCTCGCCTCCTTCGCTTGGCATGGCAGAGTCTAATTCACTTCCTGTTCAGTAGGGGGCAGACAGGAAACAGGAAACACGCTTCCTGGTTCTCCCAGGAGGTATATTTTTCTTACAATTGGGAATCTGGGAATCTGGGAATCTGGGAACGAAACACAATATCTTTAAGGAGTTTGTGTTTCTGGCATCTAAAGCTGCTCTAATCAAAGCCGCCTGAAAAAAAAAGAGCATATGTGCTACATGTGAAGCGACCTGGTTAGCTAAGAGGTTTATACAGTTAGTTACAGCAACAGTTAGGTGTAACGGCTGTTTCTGTAACCATGTAAGAGATATAACTTCTTCTACCAGGAAGTATTTGAACATATTTTGTGCTCTAAAATTCACAAGTCTGTCTAATTTAAGTGAGACCTGTTGCTGATTTTACTTGGAAAGTCCAATTTTAATTCACCTTAATCGCTCTATGATAAAACTAAATGAAATACATTAAATCATTATGTCTCTGAAGGTTGATGGAGAAGTTAACCAAAGCCTGGATGCAAAGTTTTCTCACTAAATGAATTAAGTTATTTAATTGTGTTTTTTTTTATTGTACTGTGGATACACCCTTTAAGTCAAATATGCTTGTGACAGGTTCTTACATCCTAAAACGACATCTTAAGATTGCTTAAATTGTCCAACCAAATTCATTTTACTAGGATATAAAACAGAAAAGAAGTTCCTTTATGAAACTCTAAATAACTACTTGACCTTTTATTTCAGCACTAAACCTTTATTATAAATGTTAATGTTGTTATGGACTACAGTGGAGATGCCTTTCACCCCCAAGATTAAACTAAATATACTGAGAGGGGAATACATATTGCTTTGGTGGTCAATGAGTAAAAGAAGCTGTAAACTTTTTTAATAAGACCATGATTAGAATCTAAATTAAAAGTGAATTCCCTCACCTAATTAAATAGGTTATATTGTATGTTATCATCTGCTGTGAATCTGCATACCATCACACACACAGCACACCACATCAGGGACTTGAAAGGATACGAAATTCAGTGACAACAGCAGCTCGATGAATTATGAATCGATACGAGCTACAGCACTCTTCGAAGTACACACAGGCTGCCGAGGCCATCTGGGGATCCGCGAAAAAAAAAAAAAAAAAAAAACTGCGACTAAGACAAACTCATTCATTCAAAGCTCCGGCTGTACTCTCCTCTCCTGCGCTGCCTATGTTTCTGTTACGCTGCTGCAGGGCTCTCCTCGTAAAGGCTTTCCAGTTTCCACCAAATCCATCTTATTGCTACGAATCTCTTCATTCATTGATGGAAGGAGGAGGATAAGGGGAGCGACGCAGCACAGTCACACTGCAGTGCTGAGAGCTGCTGCTGCTGCTGCTGCTGCTGCTGACAAGATGTAAGCTTTGAGAAAATGCTGGGGGGCTTTCATTTGGACTTTGCTTTGGGTTATGAGTTTCATAACTACACTTGGCTGCTGTATAGAAATGAAAAGTAGAGGCACAGAGACTCAGGATCTTCATGCCAGGTCAGGGTGATTATTTTAAGCCTAATAAAAGGCAACATGCAACAGGAGATACATACATATATACATTTTTATACCTTAATAGGGGCAATGTATCCTGGTGGAGACACAACTCATAAAATCCAAAATATCAGTGGTGTGCACAAGGGGGGAGCAGGGGGGTGCTGAGGTGCCCTCTTGGGAGCCAAAACATGTGCTAAGGTGCCCTCTTGGGAGCCAGAACGCATGCTAAACTGCCCTCTTGGGAGCCAAAACGTGTGCTAAGGTACCCTCCTGGTTGGCAAAACACACTAAACTTCCCTCTTGGATGGCAAAAACACGCACTAAAGTGCCCTCTTCAGTGGCGAAAACATGCTGTATGTGCCCTTTTTTTTCTTTCCGCCCCTGCCCTTCAAGAAGTCTGTGCACACCACTGCAAAATATACAAGATATTTTTAAAATGATATGTGGAAATGTTTACTTAGGTGCAAATGAGATAACTAGTAACATCAAAGTATAATAAAAATAATAATTAACATCTCATTTTCCACTCCTGCCTCCAGTTTAAAGGTTAAAATGACTGACAGCTGTCCATCATGAACAGAGAAGGTCTGAGCTGTCCGTAACTCAAGCTAAATACTTCTAGGGGGAAATGCAACTAAGTGAAAAGGTGGCAACTAAGGTGAAAACAACAAGAGCGAGTAAAGAAATAAAGAGAGATAGAAAGGTCAAGTGAGACAGAAAGAAAGACGGATATTCAAAGGTTTCCATTCTCTCTCTCTTCCTCCCCTGAGAAATCCCACATACCCCCTTCCCCAACTCCCTGAGAACAGCTCATTGTGTCTAGCCGTCAAGCGAGCTGACATTTACCGCCTGCCTTCTGTTGCTATGATTATTTTCTCCTCCAGGTGTGATAGCCAGCCAGCCAGCGTCTACGCAGTAATGCTGCCTCAGAGGCCTGGGAATGCGAAGGCAGACCTGGACGGACCTTTTGTTTACTGGAAATACCATGACTGGGTTGTGCTTTGGAATTGGAGGTAAAAAAAAAAAGGTTGCTGAACTGTGAATGGCGGCAGCTTGTCACCTGGGCCTGAACAGAAATTGTACCTTAAGGAGGGGGTTGATTGTTCCCAGGCGGGGAGTTCTGGTCCTCTGAATTGAGGCCAACGCAGAAGTAACTTACAACTGCATTCTATCAAAAGGCCACCAGGGGGCGACCGTTTTGGTGTCAAAAGGACTTCCGTCTCTATACAAGTCAATGGAGAATTCACCAACTTCTCACTTGATTTCTAACCTCAGTAAACGTTTTCAAAATGTGTTTATGGTCTCAATCGCTAGTTTGAAGCCTTCTTCAATGCAGTATGATGTTCATTTGTGACATTTTGGCCTCCCTGATTTTATATTTGACGATAAAGCAGGGTATGCATTAGGGCGTGGCTACGTCCTGATTGACAGGTTGGTTGCCCAATGTCCTTGAGATCCAGCCCTCGCAACCATAGCAACCTCCCCGCTGTTGGCTCAGCCTCATGCCCATATAAGTAGAATCTGTGTTTTTATTTTTCCCAGCATGCACCTGAAATTTTCAAGATGGCGCTGCCCAGACTCAAAACTATTGGCTTCTGAGCAGCAGTCCACAAACCAATGGGTGACATCACGGATGTTACGTCCATTTCTTTTATACAGTCTATGATTGTTACCAATTGAGGAACGTCCAACGGCATTAAACACAACATAACAGTCAAAAATTCACTAAAATCCAGCCTTACCTGTCTGCAGACGGAGGCCGGTCATTGCGGGCCTTGCTGACTTGGGTGTAGAGTGAGTCAGAGTGCTGGTGCTGGTGGTGCGGATGGAGGTGCGGGTAGTCGTCTCGGGGGCTGTGGGGCCGGCTGTGCCCGCTGTCCACGGAGGTATTCAGGGTGTTGATGCCGGCGTACGGGTGCTCTTCCTCAGACGCCCTCTCTGGCGAGCGGCTGATGTCCAGGATCTCAGCGTAGTCCCGTTCCCTGGCCTGGCGCTCCCTCAGCTCCCTGGTCTTAGCCTGGATCCTGATGGTGAAGATGATGAAGGACACACGTTGGTACTAAAACTTTGCTGGAGAGAATTTTTATATGAAGTGTAGCTCTGTGTAGCTTGAAGCTGTCTGATAAAAATCTATGTCATTTTGGTACTTTATTGTATTCTTTAGGCTACTTTGAAATGTTGTTATGTTGGATAAAACTTTGTAAAATTCATCCATGTGTTCCTGTTTTATCTATAAATCAAAACCTGCAATAAAACCCCTGGACTTTATTGTGTTACCTTTGACAAAACACAATGTCCATATTACTTTATCTTGTAACCCAAACTGAAACAATTGTCCATGAAATGCAATATTTACAGTACATTTACTTTTGGATGGCACTCCCAAACATATTGATTTACCATAAGATGAGTCATGGAGGGTATAAGCTTGAGTTACTAGGTTGTAAATGGGTTGTAAATTTGTTTTCTCAGGCAGATATGGTCTTGATTGTAAAAAAAAATCAGCCTCAGTTACCGGAGCCAGAGAACCATTAGAGACCATATTGATATTAGAGAGAAACCCAATTAAAAAGGAAAGAGTTAGCGAATATGAAAGAGATTCAGTTATAATCTACAGGTAGGTACGCTACTTACCATTTAAGCCCAAGCTACAGGCTGTGAGCTTTAGAGTTGGGCGTCCATTATCAAGTATTTAATTTGCAGGAGAATCAAAAACAGACATTCCCATTTGACTGTTTTATCAATAAATGGCTTCTCCAAGGACATTTTAGCATATTATACATACTTTAATCACAATATAGTATATATGTCTCCCTGGCATGATGATAATGATGATGATGTCATGACATAATTTGTATCTAAATCACCTATCTAAAGAAAGCAATTAGCTGACCTTCCAAAATTGCAACATGAGCTCCGAAAAAACTGTAAATTAGCAAACATCTGGTTCTCTTCTGCACCCAAAAATTACTTCTCAGTGCAGATTATAAGAATACTGCCCCACTAACTAACTCACTAAACCCACTACACAATCACATATTGATGGTTTAAAATTGCACCATTGGGAAACAGACTAACTCCATACTAGTTACCACTTGCCGAAGCTTGGAGTTGACGCTGTAAATCTCTGGCGTCGCATTAACAAAAAAACACCAGACGTGACACTGCAACATCTGCAAGTGATTGCTTATTACACCTTCTGAACTTTCCATTATGGAAGAGAAGAGAAGAGATGTGGAGTCCATTATTCATGCTTTTTTTTTTTTTTACCCCCTACTGAAAAATACCATAAACAATGCATAATAGGTTCTCGCCCCCACACCTCTTTGTATTCACATAGTGCTACTAATGTATAGCTACCATGCTGCTTTGTATCTCTCTAAAACACACACATACACACACCTACCTTTGACACCTCTCTGTCTCACACACACACACATAGATACGACCCAAACGCAGAGAATTCACACACACTCTTTAGGCCATTATCTTGTGAATAACTGGCAACACCATTTTCTGCAGCAGGGGGACTACCTATCGCGCAGCCCCGTAATTACAGCCTTGCCAATTATCAGAGCTTTACAACTACCAATTATCATACCGCTCTCTTTTCTCCAGGCCCCCCTTTTTAATGGCAGTGGGAAAGTGAATGGGACAGCAGCAGCGGTGACGAGGTAGGGGGTGCAACTTCCCTCAACGCTCAGCGGGTTAAAAAAAATCTGTAATGCTTCCTCCAGAAAAATGTGCATGCTGTGTATAATGAAACAATAAGTCTAATAATAATGAGAGCTCATCATAGGAGGGGAGACATGGTGGATTTAAACAAGAGAAAAATGTGCAGATATATGTGGGAACTAAAAATGTTGCTTTAAACCTTCGTGTCGTCCTCCCGGGTCAAATTGACCCCGTCTGTTTTGACTGTTCTTTACTTGCCTCCTTCCGTCTGTCCTGTCCTTCCATCTTTCCTTCCTCCCTCCTTCTCTCTTTCGTTCCTTGCTCCCTTCCTTCTGTCCTCCCTTCCTCCCTCCCTCCTTCTTTCCTTCCTCCCTTCCTCTTTTCCTTTCTCCCTCCATCCTTCCTTGTTTCCTTCCTTCCTCTGTCCTTCTTTCCATCCTTCCTCCTTTCCTCTTTTCCTTTCTCCCTCCCTCCTTCCTTGTTTCCTCCCTTTCTCCTACCAGCCTTCCTTCCTCATTTCCTTCTTTCTTGCTCCCTTCCTTCTGTCCTCCCTCCCTCCTTCTTTCCTTCCTTCCTCTGTCCTTCTTTCCTTCCTTCCTCTGTCCTTCTTTCCTTCCTTTGTCCCTTCCTCTTTTCCTTTCTCCTTCCTTGTTTCCTCCCTTCCTCTGTCCTTCTTTCCTTCCTTCCTCCCTTCCTCTTTTCCTTCCTCCCTTCCTCTTTTCCTTTCTCCCTCCTTCCTTGTTTCCTCCCTCCCTCCTACCTTCCTTCTTCCTCCTTTCCTTCCTTCTTCCTTCCTCCCTCGTTTCCTTCGTTCTTCCTCCCTTCCTTCCTCATTTCCTTCTTTCTTCCTCCCTTCCTTCCTCCCTCCCTCCCTCCCTACCTCCTTTCCTTCCTTGCCTCTGAGGACAACAGGAGGGTTACCAGCTCCCTACTGGGTCTGGACAGGGGTAACAAGCTTTTTAGCAATAGGTCTACTCATTCCAACAAGTTACTCCCGGTCAGACTGAAGCTTGCGGACTTGCACGCTGTCTATGCACTATTTGTGGAATCAGCAATTATCTAATAGCGCAGAAGGAAGCAAGGCCCTTGAGGGAGCTATCTTTAAACCCAGAGGAAAAACAGTGTTTTCCATTGCAGAAAGCAACAGCAGCAGCAGCATCAGCAGCAGCAGGAGTGGGAGCAGCTACTGATTGTATATACAAGCGCTGTGGCTGATAAGATAAGGCCAGACATACCAATCCAGAGCCTGGCCTTCTCCGTGTAGCCCCCACCCCCGACCCCCCGTCCATAACGAGGCACTGGACAGGTCAATGGGGCCAGTTTCTGAGTGAGGAAGGATGCAGCTTTGAACCAGTTTGCGGTGTGTGAGAAAGGACACAATCTCAATTCTTAAAAAGCTGAATAATTGAAAAAGGGCAAAGATGGCAACCTCCATTTGTGGGTGAAAAACGGGTCTGAAAGAGAGTAACATGCTGAAGGTACAAAGAGAGCTTTTAGCTTTTTAAACAGATGCGACTAGCCATTACTCTCATTGTTAATTCATCGGTTGATGTTTTCTTGCTTAATTGAATTGTTTAGTCTTCAAGAAATGTTAAAAAATGATGATTAAAATATCCCACAGTCTGACTTTACATCTTAAAATTGCTAAATCAACAGTGTAAAGTACAAAAATTTCAATTTATATAAGTATAAAATAGAAAAAAGCAGCAAATTGGGATCAATATTACATTATTCTTAACTACATATTAAAGGAATACTCCACCAAAATTCCAAGGTTTCAATTTATTGTCAGCCATTCCCAAACTATTCCACCTCTCTTCTGTCCTAAACTTATTATTTAACCAACATATCAACTAATAAACACCTTTTATTCATCACTAGCATGGTTAGCCATCTATATTTGTTATTCACTACCTACATAAGCACACACAGTTGCTATGGTAACAATTGAAAGCTGTGTCATATTTAGAGGGGAAACGAGTATTTATAACAAGCGAGTTCATAGATGGACGATGGAGCAGTAAATTAACTTAAAGCTAACCCTTAAATCCTGCAGGGAGTTAAGTGGAGTATTCCTTTAAGACAAAATCTAAGCCTCCCATCTACGTCAACTTGACAACCACTTAAAGGAAATGTTGCTAAAAATGTTTCACAAATACAATTACGTTGATTGAAACGGGACAGGAAGGAAAACCACACTTGGCTAATCATTACCCTCGCAGTCCCAAAATATTTAGGTAAGGACAAGCCTTGACGAGAGATGGAAACACTCTCAGCATGAAGGGTAACTGATAAAATACAATTTAAAAAAAAGCAATGAAAGGGGTACAAAAAGAGTGCGTAGAAGGACGAGAGGAGAGAAGGGAGGGACGGGGGGATGGGGAGGGACGGGGTAGCAGATAAAGGGGTATAGAAATGACAGGATGGGACATTATGGCTGCAGAAATGTGTTTGACGAGTGACCTTTCTACCACTGCCAGAACAATGGTCCATTATGTGCTATTGTGCCCACTGTGTAATAAACCTTTTTTTTTTTTCTTTTTTTTTGCGGTAATGCTGACACAAGTAATAGACCAACGATGAAAGGCAGGAAATACATGAAGGGAGAAGGTCCAACGGGATAAGATGTGCTACTGAAATTCCTTCTGGATTGATAACAGTGATATCTAGTAATGTTTTATGATATGGTGACATGTGGCTTCAGCTGGTTTTCAAGCGCTAGGGTTGTATATAGATTGAACTTGTAACCTTTTGGCCGGATGATTGCCTCTTCAGACACATACTGAAGTAATAGGCTAACTGATACAGTCTGAAGCAATGTTGAGACTAAAGCATACCTCCAAAATAGCGTTTACTATACTAGAGTACATTCTCCCTTTTTTTTATACAGGAAATGGTTTGAGATCTTGTAAATAGAGGAAAATAATTTAAAGTCAATAGTCATCATCCACAGTAATGTCCCTTATTGAGTGGTATAAACCTATATTTCAATAATTTGTCAGCCTGAAATTCATCAGCATTGGCCAATGTCTCAATTTTGATAATATAGCAAAACTTTATCTTATTTATATATATATTGATTATTCTTCTTAATTAATTTGATATATATGTAAATGTTTTTTGCTGTTTTTTGTTTATTATCATTTATAATTACTAAATTATCAGTGAAACTCATTTTATTATTTACTGATGTCATTTCATACAATAAGGTTTATTCCTAAACTGTAGAATATGTCTTCATTACATATCTTTTTAATAAGTGATTCCCACATTTGATGGATAACTGTAAAAAAAAATGTATTCATGTATATATTCTGTAAGTATATATTGGCCAATATATTGATATCGGAATTGCTTTACTCCTTAACCTTCGTATCGTCCTCCCAGGTCAAACTGACCCCGTCTGTTTTGACTGTTCATTCTTTCCTTCGTCCCTCTCCCTTTCTTCCTTCCTTCTGTCCTTCCTCTTTTCCTTTCTCCCTCCCTCCTTCCCTTCCTTCTTTCCTCTCTCCTTCCTTCCTTCCTTCTTTCCTTCCCTCCTTCCTTTCTCCCTCCCTCCCTGCATTCTTCCTTCTTTCCTCCCTCCCTCCCTCCTTCCTACCTTCCTTCCTTCCTTCCTCCCTTCCTTTCTCCCTCCCTCCCTCCTTCCTCCCTTCTTTCCTTGACTCGAGGACAACAGGAGGGTTAATATCTGCATCAGCCCCATATTTTCATTATTGGTCAGGCCCTAGATATTATACATTATATTCATGTTAACAATAAGCAAGTGTTTCCATGTGTGTGTGTGTGTGTGGCTTCTTATCTGATCTACAAATAGCCACACATTTTCCCCGGCAAACATCAGTGTACAATCTGAACTGTCCGTCTAGATTTGTGTGTCTGGCTTTTGGGGTTGGAGTCCTCTGGGATCCGAGATTTAAACCTGCGAGGAAATCCATCCATCTAGTCAATCACAGCTGGATTAATCGTAGCCTCTGGCAGCGGCCGATCGATAGGCAGCTCTGCAGCGAGGTGCCGGTGGCTCCCAGCTGAACTTTGTGTTTTGTGAAACACGGCTAACTGGATCGTTGCTTAACACCGAAGCAGCTGCAGTCATCCCTCAGTGGGATCACTCCGTCATTATCAGAGTTTCTCAGCTAGTGTTTAAATTCAAACGAGGGAGCGTACTTGGGGGGGGGGAGTACGCTTTGTTGGACTGAGTCAAACATCTAATGCTGAACAAAATAATTAATGTATTGACTTACAGGAATTACTGTTAGACTATCCTAGTTTTTTTAACCCAGAGCTTTCTACATCCCTAAACCATTCCACTTTAAAAAGAAAAGAACAAATACATGTAAAAAAAAAAGTGATTGACCCACCCGAGGCCTTACCCCAGGTATGAAAGCTGAAGATACAGGTGGAAATATTGGCTTTACTTCCATTACTACTACTAATAAAAGATAGGTAGCTCTACATTGGTTACATATAGTATTAACCCTCCTGTTGTCCTCGAGTCAAGGAAGGAAGGAAAGGAGGGAGGAAACGAGAGATGGAGGAAGGAGGGAGGAAAGGAGGGATGGAAAGAAGGAAGGAGGGAGGAAAGGAGGGATGGAAAGAAGGAAGGAAGGAAGGTAGGAGGGAGGGAGGGAGGAAAGGAGGGAGGAAGGAAGAGAGGAAAGGAAAGAAGGAAGGAAGGTAGGAGGGAGGGAGGAAAGGAGGAGGGAGAGAGGGAGGGAGGGATGGAGGGAGGGAGGGAAGGAGGAGGGAGGGAGGGAGAAAGGGAAAGAGGAAGGAAGGGAAAGGAAGTAAGGAAGTAAGGAAGGAAGGAAGGATAGAATGGAGGAAGAAGGAAGGAAAGGAGGAAGGGAGGAAAAAAGGACAGAGGAACAAAGGAAGGTAGGGGGAGGAAAAAAAGAGAGAAGGAGGGAGGGAAGAGGGAAGGAAGGAATGAAGGAACTGACTTTTTCTACAATCCTTCTGAAGACAAAGAACCACAAACGATTAAACGTAATCTACAGAGGTTATGTGCTCTGAAGACACCTTACATCTGCAAAATGTGATGTGAATGTTATCTCTGACACCTGTGAGCCAGAGTAGTGGTCCTGAATAGGTTTCAGTGGTCCTGAATCCATCAGGCTAATAAAAGCCAAGGATTTCAACATTAAAGGACATAAAAAGAGAATGGATTAACATAAAAAAGGAAGTCATACAGAACATTTAAAAGATACCCAGGCTTACCACCAAGTCGTCTGACATGGCATTTGCGATAACCTTAAGCCAATTAAAAAATAAAGACTTGGTTATTATCATATTATTGGACTACTCTCTGCTCTGCAAGCATAAAGGAAAAGAATTACTAACCAAATTTTCATAACGAGCAATTGTGACAAGTAATGACTCCTGCCCCCCCCTACACCAAGAGCAAGGGAATTAATTAGCTAGCTGGGCTGTAATGGCCTTGGCATTTATAAACCCCCACCAAACTGGCACAGTGCCACCTGACATTTAGTTGGGCTAAGAGGAACAACACTGCAGTGAGAAGGAAACTTGTGGTGTAGGGGCAACTTAGTTTTTGGTAACAATTTTTAATAATTCTATAGCTTTTTTAACCATTAAAATCATGTTATTGCAAATAAAGTTTATTCACAAAGTATAATATGTCAATTCATTTTAAGTTTGTAATGTAATAAAGAGATTTCCTTTAGTTTGGTTGTTATGCTGTGTTGAAAAATGCTTCTCGAATTGTGGTCGGGACCTCGATTTTATCTTCTGCTGGGCTCATTGTGTTGTTACCTAGCAATAGACGAGTGTGCTAGTCAGACAGAGCTGTAACTCGGCAACAATATATGGACGCATGAATTATTGTATTATTGTATTGTGTATTGTAGGTAATTATTAATGTATGTCAATGCTTTTTTTTTTTTTCCCCATATAAACCAAATGATTTTGAATGATGTACCATATAGGGGGTCAAGGGAGGAAGGGGAGTGAGTTATTATTATCATTACTTATTTTATTTCTTTAATTTAATTTATCTATTTATTTATTTATGTGTGATTGTTTTTAGACGAGTGTACAGTCAGACAGAGCCGTAACTCGGTAACAATATATGGACACATTAATTATTGTAAGTAATTTTTAATGTATGTCAATGCTTTGTTTTTTTTTACGATACAAACCAAATGATTTTGAATGATGTACCATATGGGGGGGGGGGGTTATTATTATCATTACTTATTTAATTTTTTTAATTTAATTTATATATTTATTTTTCTGTTTATATGTTGTTGTTTTTTCTATTATTTTTGTGTGATGTTAAAATTGATGGTGAATTTAGGAATATGCCTGTAAAGTATGTACATATACTATAATTAGTTTATTTTCCATAAATTAAAACATCTGCACAGTTTTGCATATTTTTGGTCTGAGGCTGTTTACATGGTTTGGGATGGGCCCCTTATTTCCAATTGAGGGAAATCTAATGCTACAGCGTATAATACATATAATATTTAAAATACACAATAGTGCACTTCAGATATTGTAATACGATGGCGGGAGGAAGGAACCCTTTTTTATTTTAATAAGACGCATAAAACGAGCTCCATGACGAAATGTTGTGTTTGAGTTTGTTGTAGAGAAATGTGAATGGTCTGCACAAAGCCCTCGCCTTGACTCCATTAAATACCTTTGGGATGAACTGTTACCGTTGACAACAAGCCAGGCCTCATCTCCACAAATTATTGGCTGACCTCTGTAATGCTCTTATGGCTGAATGGAAGCAAATTCCTGCAGCCAGTTTCTAAAATCTGGTTTAAAAAAAAAAATAATAAAAAAAACCTTCCCAGGAGGACGGAGACTGTTCTAGCAGCTGTTAATGTCCATGCTTTTTAAATGAAATGCTCAAAAAAATCAAAATAAAGTGGTGGAAAGGTTCGACTGTCCACATACTTTTGGCCATGTGGTGTAGATTAACTGATATTAAAAAAAAAAAAAAAGTGAACAAACAGTAGATGTGCTTATCAAAGCAGGGAGCAGTAATAGAGGACCAACAAGCCACAACCACAATTAATTTTGCACTCCACTAGCTTTAGCGTTTTAACTTCAATGAGCAGATAGACGGAGGGATGAGGAAGCAGAAGGAGGGGAGCAAACATAGAAGCTTTAATTTGGATTTACACTTGTGTAGCTATGATCAAGACTACTAAAAACACGTGTTTTTCTTGGCTTAAAAAGCAGAGTGAGTGATCCAGAGGAGAGATAGCAGCAGTATCTAGTTTACTTTGATTCATATAGCTCAGTGGAGCCGCAACGTTAACAATTATTCCCTTTTTGATCTCGGATCCTAGCGTGGCAGTGAACATGTGAGATCAGAGACAAAAGACAGGGGTTGTGTTCGAAACCGCATACTACATACTACATACTACATACTTCTATACAAAATACTACATACTTATATCTTACACACTAAACGACCAGATAGTAAGCAGACCGTTTACACTGTAGTAAACTACACGATTACCCACAATGCATTTGGTTCCTACCCGAGCTGAAATCATCAGGCTGAAGCTGATTTCATTTTAGCTCTAACTCTGTAAATAAACCACTTTATCCACATTTCTAACCTTTTTAGGAAGAAAGTAAAATAGCCCTTTAGATCCACAATGTGACGCTAATTTGTCCAAATAACACCTGTTTAAAGTTTTGTTCCTGAGAATTCGGAGTTGGCCGTAGCGAGTAACGCACTTCCTGTCATTTTCACAAAATAAAACACCCGTTACCTTTTATTATTAAGAAAACCATAACGGTAGAATTGGTGCTTTTATTTTGAAAACAGGAAGCGAACATACCCTCTCTGTAGCTAGGTGATCTGTGACGTTTGTATTTTGGGTTTTTTTTTCAGAAGTTACATTGCATCTTGGGTAATGTGAGTGTGAGTAGTCAGCTCTTGATGCATACTCTGCATTTCTGGAGAATCTAGTAAACCATCCAGGAACTTCTCACATACTCTAAACACATACTACGCAGTTGAAACACACTACATACTTCCTATGACGTCAGAGTTAGTACGAGTAGTAGGAAAGGATGAGGTTTCGAACAGACCCTTTGACTACGACAGCAGCACTGAGCAGATACTACATGACGAAGACCTCACCTCTCCTGCTCCATCCTCATCTTCATCGTCTCTTCGTCTGAAACCTGCATGTCTTCTGGCCTCCACTTGCTGGAACCTTTACGATCCATTTTTTCACCGGGTCGCTCATCCTTACGGTGCTTCCCAAACCTGGAACACACACACACACACACACACACACAGAGTTAACAGGCTGTAGCATTTTGATTTTTTTATCCTGTTTGTAGCCATTCAACCCGATTCTTATTCTTCATGAGTCACCGGTGTCATTGTGGAACATTACATGAGCAGATCAATTTTATCTCTGGGTTGTAGAAGTGGATCAGAGAAGATTGAAAAAGTTAGAGGTCATAGAACAATTTCAAGGAAAACTTTTTGGACATTTAGACACTAAGACTTTTTCATATCCTGTGACTTACAATGAGAGAGAGCAGGTACCATTTCTTTCCAACTGCTACCTTCCCTCCACTTCAACAGCGACTAATAGTTTAAAATGTTGTCTATGATCACAATATACACCCAGAAAGTATGATTCAACAGTCAATCAAGCCCTCAAATGAACCATTTGAAAAGTATTTTTTCATAAGTTTAAACCCCAATTCAGCTCATTTAAAGCTGCGGAGTCACAAATGAAGAGGGCGTAGTCGCAGCCCATCGCGGTAATTATATTCATGGGGAGGGAGTGACGCTTAACGAAATAGGAGCTATTGCAGAGATATTTCAGCTTGATTGACTCGGTATAAAGCCGCAGCCTGTTGAAGAAATGACTTTGGCACCGCGCTCGCTTCCACAATGAACCTCCGTGATTATTCACAGGGAAAATTGGTCCGTAGAGAATATCTATGACTTCTGAAGAGACAACGTAAGAGAGAAAAACCAAAAGGAGGTGTGTGTACGTGTGTGTTTTAATGAAAGAGATAGAAGAAGAGTGAACAAGAGAGAAGAGAGAGAGAGAGAGAAAAAGAAGTGGTGAAGAAACTCAACGAATGACACATTAAGACTGAAAACTAAACTATGATGAAGGAATACAAAGAAACTCTCATGAGGTGTGTGTGTGTGTGTGTGTGTGTGTGTGAGAAAGAGGAAAGGAAAGGAAAGAAGGGAGGGAGGGAGAGAGGAAGGGAGGAAGGGAAGGAAGGGAAGAAGGAAGGATGGAACGGAGGAAGAAGGAGGGAAAGGAGGAAGGGAGGAAAAGAGGACAGAGGATCGAAGGAAGGTAGGGGGAGGAAAGAAAGAGAGAATGAGGGAGGTAAGAAAGACGACGTAGAGAGAAAAACCAAAGGAGGTGTGTGTACGTGTGTGTTTTAATGAAAGAGACAGAAGAAGAGTGAACAAGAGAGAAGAGAGAGAAGAGAAAAAAAAAGTGGTGAAGAAACTCAACGAATGAAACATTAAGACTGAAAACTAAACTATGATGAAGAATACAAAGAAACCCTCATGAGGTGTGTGTGTGTGTGTGTGTGTGTGTGTGTGTGTGTGTGTGTACCTGTGTGAAAGAGATGAAGTAAGGTTAAAAAAAGATAAAAAGAAAATGAAGGCAAGAGAGAGTTACAGGATGATCAAAAGCAAACCAAAACCCCAAAAGTGGAGTATGAGTGTGTTTAAGAATTAAACAGTAAGAGTGTAATTTGACTGAAAAAGAAAAAAAAACAACACATACACACTGATAAATGAGTTTATGAATACGTATATATATGTGTGTGTGTGTGTGTGTGTGTGTGTGTGTGTACATGAAAAGCATTAAAGACTAAAGAAGAGAAAGACAGAAAATCAATGAAAGAAACACAGAGAAGTGAATATGTAGAGAAAACCCAGTGGTGTGATTATGTAGGAGTGTGTGTGTGTGTGTGTGTGAGTGAGTGAGTGAGTGAGTGAGTGAGTGAGTGAGTGAGTGAGTGAGTGAGTGAGTGAGTGAGTGAGTGAGTGAGTGAGTGAGTGAGTGAGTGAGAGAGAGAGAGAGAGAGAGAGAGAGAGAGAGAGAGAGAGAGAGAGAGAGAGAGAGAGAGAGAGAGAGAGAGAGAGAGAGAGAGAGAGAGAGAGAGAGAGAGAGAGAGAGAGAGAGAGAGAGAGAGCAGAGAGAGAGAGAGAGAGAGACACTGAGAAACTACATAGGAAAAAAGAAAAAAACACTGAATGGAAAAAAAAAATGAATGAGAGAAAACAATATACAAAGACTATAATGAAGAAAAAGTGAAAGAAAGAAAGACTGAAAGAAAAGTTAAAGAGATGATTTGTGAGTGTTTGTGTGTGTGAATGACATAAAAATCACACTCCATCAACAGAGAGAGAGAGAGAGAGAGAGAGAGAGAGGCAGACAGAGAGAGAGAGACAGAGAGAGGGAGAGAGAGAGAGAGAGAGAGAGAGAGAGAAAGACAGAAAGAGACAGAGAGAGAGAGAGAGAGAGAGAGAGCGAGAGAGCGAGAAAGCGAGAGGACCACACGTGTAGCAACAGTTCCCACACTATAACCTTAACGTCTCGAGTCTTTTTCCCACAACTATCGTAAATGATTCTGGATTCCTTCCATGACCTGGAAACTGCTCCTTCCTAGTCTGTGGTGTTTCTCATCTGGGAAAATTTCTGTTAGCTTTCACGACAGTTGGTTGGACCTGCCATAAAGAAAACAATAGCTCATACATTACATGAATGAGATGGAAGATATATTGTAGTGTGGTACTTTGCGGAATATGGTGAGATTCACTGTGAGTCTGAAACCATAGAATAACGTAGTAAAATCAGCTTTATATTCTATGTGAGTCTGGATTTATAAACTTTAATTCTCTAATTTTGCCCAAAACACAATTGTATTGAAGTTAACCAACCCTTAGTATATACAGGATACAGATGTTGCCCAGAGGTTTAGCATCTGGGTCTTTTTGTTGACCATGTGTGGACCTCACAAAAGAAAAGTAAAGAAGACAGATTAGATGGTTACTGGTGAATCTTGTTTTCCATCATCACATGTGCTGGTGGATTTGTCTCAAACTGTGAGTGAAGCTGACATTTATTCAATGAGAAGGGAGGAAGGAAGAGAGGAAAGGAAAGAAGGAAGGAAGGAAGGAAGGGAGGAAGGGAGGAAGGGAGGAAGGAAGGGAGGGAAGGAGGAAAGAAGGGAAGGGAAGGGAAGGGAAGGGAAGGGAAGGGAAGGGAAGGGAAGGGAAGGGAAGGGAAGGGAAGGAAGGAAGGGAGGAGGGAGGTAAGAGGGAGGAGGGAGGGAGGGAGGGAGGGAGAAAGGGAAAGAGGAAGGGAAGAGAAGGGAAGGAAGGAAGGAAGGATGGAAGGATGGAATGGAGGAAGAAGGAAGGAAGGATGGAATGGAGGAAGAAGGAAGGAAAGGAGGAAGGGAAGAAAAAAGGACAGAGGAACGAAGGTAGGGGGAGGAAAGAAAGAGAGAAGGAGGGAGAGAAAGGAAGGAAGGGAGGAAGGAAGGAAGGAAGGACAGATGGAAGAAAGGAATGAAGGAAGGAATGAAGGAAAGAAGGAACAGTCAAAACAGATGGGGTGAATTTGAAAAGCTGTTTGAGGTTTATTCACTGACTAACTCAATGACTAGTTCAATAAATAAAGCTTTTCATTAAAAACATAAAAAGGTTGTTCAGTTAGCATTCTGGTAGCCAAGAGGTCTGAGATGCTAACCACATAATTGCGATGCTTGAGGAACTTTGTTGAATGACGTCTCTCTTTTCTCTCCTCTTATTTCCTCTTGCCTCTCTATAATTTTCAATAAAGGCAAAAAATGCCCCAACAATATTCAAAATAATAAATAATAAAAAACAAATTTACCTGCACAAACTCACTCAGGAGAACAATGAAAAACCCTTTCCAAAGTATCCACACTATATTCTTCTTTAAAATTAAGAATTACTACTAGTTTCTATCAGAAAACTTCTCATAGTAACTCTGATTAAGTGAAGGAAGTTAACCATCTGTCCTTCCTTCCTTCCCCCCTCCGTCATTCCTTCCTTCCCTTCATTCTTTCCTCCCTCCCTCTTTCTTTCCTCCCCCCTACCTTCCTTCTTTCCTCTGTCCTCCTTTCTTTCCTTCCTCTTTTCCTTTCTCCCTCCCTCCTTCTTTCTTTCCTCCGTCCTTCCTTCCTTTCCTCCCTCCATTCCTTCTTTCCTTTCCTCCCTTCCGTCCTCCTCCTCTCTTACTTCTTCCTTCCTTCCTCTCGTCCTTCCTTCCTCCCTCCCTCCCTCTCTCCTTCTCTCATTCTTTCCTCTCCCCTACCTTCCTACCTTCCTTCTTTCCTCTGTCCTTCCTTCCTTCCTTCCTTCCTTGAATGCTGTGACAAGTCAAAACAATCAAAAGAAAACAAATGCTGATGCTTTGGAGTATAAATGACAAAGTGAAGAAAACCAAAAGATGAAAATGAGGAAGAGAAACCATAGTTGGGGGGTGGGTGGGGGGTCCATTACCTGATTAATTCAACTATGGCCGTTTGAAATGCTCAGAATGACGGTGTGCTGTTAATGCTAAGAGCACGAGCAATCTATCAAAGGGAGCGGCAGTTGACACTTTCTCTCTCCACACCACTAACTTTCATTAACAGCCCCTTAAAAAACACCCCAACTCTCCTTGTCACACACACATACACACACACACACACACACACACACACACACAAGATTTATGACTGGATAGGAAAACTTTGAAGGAGGAGACACAGTATTAACCGTGACCCCGGGGCATTTAATGATCTTATATTCCAGGCACAGTTAGGCCCGCCTCGTCATGTGAGCCCGACGCCATCGATAAAAATGACTTTGACGGGTTTCTGCGGTTACAAAAGACAACTTCAAAATGTCAAGGATTCAGCTTATTCAATACGGCAGACCACCCATGTGTCAATGCTAATCCTTTTAACTGCACATAAAGTGACAACAAATGTGTGTGTGTGTGTGTGTGTGTGTGTGTGTGTGTGTGTATAATATGGGCAGGTTAGGGTGGCATATTGGATATGCAGCAGCACTGAAATGTCAATAAAGCTGAGAAGTCACAGCGCATCACAAAAATAGCAAATTTAGGATAAAGTCAAGAAAGACTGAATGCCACTACAATAAGCTCACAGTGTGACGGCATCCTTGAAAATGTCAAGTTGTCTGTAATAATCCAGACACTTTCGGTCTTATTTCCCCCCTCCCTCGTTTTGATAGATGTGACACCTAGCATTGCATAATCATTGCTGGGAGAAAGTTTGAAAACGTACTTTGCGTCTCAGTCATGAAATATTATTGAATAAAACGGTAATATTCTTTAAAATGTTCCACAACTTCATACCTCATGATCAATGGGTTCGGACAGCTTTCCATCACAAAATCACATATATTATAGTGTTTTGTTTTTTTTTTTAAAGGAGAATGACATCAACTTAAAATACCAAGTACAACACATCATAATTTGTTTTACCAACCATGGTTAAAACCAGTTTAACCAAGTTAGCGGCCTTGATATGCCCGCTAACATGCTAATATTAGCATTCAGCTCAAGACGTAGCTGGATAGATTCTAGTGAAATGAATCCCAATAACTTTAGTCATAATCTGACTCAGTCTAATACAACTAGCACAAGGATACTGCCAAAATGATGCGTGCTAACATGCTAATATTAGCATTCAGCTCAAGACGTAGCTGGATAGATCCCAGTGAAATTAATCCCATTAACTTTAGTAATAATCTGACTCGGTCTAATACAACTAGCAAAAGGATACAGTCAAAATGATGTGTGCGCTAACATGCTAATATTAGCATTCAGCTCAAGATGTAGCTGAGCCAAAGTAAACCCTGAGACTCACCAAGACTGAAGCATATTTCTACACTTCAAGTCTATTTTCTTCCATTTTGGCCACACAGTGAGTGTGTGTTGGGTTCTGAGCTGCTAAAAAGTGAGTGACCTATAGTCAATACAGTCAATGTGTAGACACAGATCATAATAAGCTCATGCTAAGCCTCCTGGTGTAAGAAGCATAGTTTGATCCAGCTAACAATATTTTTTTTCTTTTTCTGGTGTGTAATGAGCAGAACAGCCTCTCAGGATATTCATTTGTAGGCACAGCAGGCGATACATGCACTAAGTACCAGTGAACACAATATTATCAGCAGCTTAATTTTCTAGATTATAAGAAATATCATTATTAGCATCTTATCTCGTGGATGTCAGGAGAAAGGATGGAGAAGCATGGATGTCCCTTGCTGCATGACTAATATCTACCTACAATAATGAAAGAGTGAGCGTCTGAGAAAACCCACTGGCAGACGGAGAGAACATTCAAAAAACCAGCATCACATCATGCTTCGTCGACACATCATGAATCTTGTCGCAGTGTGAGAGTCTTTCCTAAGTTCAGGCTTGTTCACTTGTTCATGACGGGAACACACACACACACACACACACACACACACACACACACACACGCATGCACACTCACAGTAAAACCACTGCAAAATTAGCGCAGCTCTTGAATTTCTGGGCAACGATCATCTTCACTGATGCCAAGCTAACAGACTGGGTGTTGCTTCTGAGTCCAAGTGATGATCAGAGAGTGAGTGAGGGAGAGAGAGAGAGTGTGAGGGAGAGAGAGAGAGAGAGAGAGAGAGAGAGACAGAGAGAGAGAGAGAGAGAGAGAGAGAGAGAGAGAGAGATGGATACAGAGTTGGCAGGCTGTTCAGTTGGCAGGGGTTGATGGTGATGAGGCTTTGATTGGGACTGAGTGTGAGGCCTTCGAGACATGAGAGGGTCAGGCGGTGGCAGCTCTGTTGATCCCACACACACACACACGCACACCTACAGGCACACATCAAAGTTCAATCTCCCTGACGTTCCTACACCAAACGCCCTCACTCACTCATTCACACACACACACACACACACACACACACACACACACACACACACACACACACACACACACACACACACAGACAGACAGACAGACAGTCGCTCAAACACATGACACTCTTCGGGAGCTCTTGACATGATGAAGAGCCACTCTGGGGAGCTAACTTGTGCTCACATCACATTTGGGTAGTGTGACACGGCTCCGCGTTCAACACTCTTTAAAAAAAAAAAACCTGTAACGTCGTTCTCGACACATTCAGCCTGTGTGGTTTGGGGCCGGCTCACACATTTGCATGCTGTTTCATCATGACATTTTGACACACTAAAAACACTAGTGAGGCATGCCATTTTCTGACTTGAAACAAAAAAAAAAAACTTTTAATAATGTATTTGTTGCTAAGTGCTCACTGTGCTGCAATGTTTGCTCAACTGAAGGTTTTTCCACACATCAGCCGTCAGTCAAATAAATGAGTGTCACTGGGACGTATTTCTACTTGTATTTCCTGTTGATGCAATCTGACAAGAAAATATTCATATAAAGATGATTTAGATATTTCTCCCTTCTGTAAATATATACAAGAAATGATCAATTCTACATGTCTTCATTAACCCTCCTGTTGTCCTCGAGTCAAGGAAGGAAGGGAGGAAGAGGGAAGGAAGGGAGGGAGGAAGGAAGGATGGAAGGGAGGAAGAAGGAAGGAAAGGAGGGGTGAAAGAAGTAAAGGAGGAAAAAGGGAGGAAGGAAGAAGGAAGGAAAAGAGGGAGGGGGAAAGGACAGAAGGAAGAAAGGAAGGTAGGGAGAAAGGAAAAGAGGAAGGGAGGAAGGTAGGGGGAGGAAAGAAAGAGAAGGATGGAGGGAGGATGGAATGAAAGGAAAGGAAAGAAGGAGGGAGGGAAGAAGGAAGGACAGAAGCAAGGAAAAAAGGGGAAGGAGGAAGGAAAGAAGGAAGGGAGGAAAGAGAGAGGAAGGAAAGAAATAGAGAAGGAGGGAGGGAGGAAGGACAGATGGAAGGAAGGGAGGAACAGTCAATTTGACCTGGGAGGATGACACGAGGGTTAACTAGGTAGCAAAGCAAGAGTACATCATTTCTACAAAGTGCAGCATGCATCCATGCACAAAAGTTAAAATATATATATATTTGGCATACAAATAGATTCAGAATATAATTAATTTACTAATAAATAAACCAGTGCAGTTTAGAGGAACTTTTTCTTATGAACATTAAGTTTTATAAGTAACATGAGCAAAATATATGTGTTTGTATTTCCAGTGTGAGGTAGGTAGATAGATAGGTAGTCACTTAATTGATCCCAATGGGAAATGTAGGTTTCCAGCAGCTCAATGTAAGCATCAAAGTAATAAAACAACAAATAACAGACAATAAAAAAGACAGTAAGTAGACAAGAGATGTAAGAATAAATAAAACCAATAGCAAGATAAAAAATATATGTAATGTATAAAAGTAATTAAGGATATTAAAATGTGTTGACCTGAATATGGAATTAAGTTAATATCAGTTTGGTTAAAAAACGAAGTTGCTATATTATTAAAAGAGATGAACAAATATATGGTAAGTTAGTCAGTTAAATGGGAGTTATAAATATAAATATCATAAAGAATCTTAACTCTTAACAAACCTAAATATGAACAGCTTATATGATATTAATAACCTCCTGTGATCCAGATCAGTTTCTCTGATAAAGTCCACCTGGCATCATGTGTTCAGATGAGGAAATGTAAAAGCCTGAACCACAAGTCTGCTCTATCAATACTGATTCTTTTTTTTTTGTGCGGATTATTCCTTTAAATTGGGTATGCAATGCAGAGTAGGCACACAGTTGGGTGGAATATATCGCACATCATTATTTTGGAGCGCACAGCTGTGTCTGCCAGCAAACATTGGGAGCGGATCAAACAGGCAGTCAGACGGAGTTTTAATGGAGCAGATCTGATGTGGCCAATATCGAGCCAATCACAGCGCCATAACACTGATGTTCTGACAGTGCATACCAATCATTATCATCTGAGGAGTACTGGATTGTACAGTGTGTATGGATTTGCTGGGGACCATGTGTGCAATTGACTGAATCCTCCCAAGTCTGTGTGAGTACAATAATATATGTGTGTATGTTCCCTATTAATTACTTCAGTGTGTATATCAGTGTGAACTACGCCTGCTTGTAAGAGTTTGCAGTATTTGGCCATGTGCATACTGCTGATTGTTCCACTGGGTGTTTATATGTGTGTGTGTGGCCCTGACTGATTTCCATGAGTGTTTTTGCTTCTCCAGTAGAGAGCTCGAGTGATCCCACCTGTTGAAGACAGAGCCCTGCTGGTTCTTTAGCTATAAAGGAAGCCACGAGGGCCAAAAAGCTTAATTTCAGCAGCCATTTATATACAATGTATGTTTTTTTAGTTTGATTTTAAAACATTGTCTTTATGCTCTACTCCATCACTTTTGCATGTGATGATGTTATCAGGTCATCTTGGCAAATACACACATTTTTAAGAGAAAACGTATTTTTAAATTAAGGGTATGGGACATTTTAAAAAATCGAGCCCCTCGACTCAGATTGACGTAGACAAACAAAATTCGGTACACATATGTATTGTGTAAAGACGCACAAAAAAGTCTCTTGGACCCATACCCTCACTCCAACAGGAAGTCGGCCGTTTTGTATCAAATCTGTGTTTTTGGCGCCATTTTGGCGTTTTCCACACATCGTATTTGAGCAAACTCCTCCTAGAGATTCAATCTGACGACTTCAAATTCACTCAGAAACATCTTGAGACATTGGAGATTAAAAGTTATCAAAAACTTTCTGATTAGGGATTTGGTTGCTTGGTGGCGATGTGAGGAATTTTGCCGTTTCGCCATTAAACAGGAACTGCTGGCCAAATGGAGGTACTGCAACCCGTAGAAGATTAAGGAAATTGAAGACAGAGCACTGCTGGTTCTTTAGCTATAAGGAAGCCACAAGGGGCAAAAAGCTTAATTTCAGTAGCCATTTACACAAAATGTATGGTTTTTAGTTTGATTTTAAAACAGTGTTTTACACACATTTTTAGGAGAAACCTTATTTTAGAATTAAGGGTATGGGACATGGGCCTTTACCACACAATGAGGTTTTTATGAAAGATGAAATGGAGCCTAAAATGTTTGTCTCTTGCACGTCCCCCTACTATACTGCTGTGGCTAATCAGCTCTATTCTAATACACAAACGTACCTTTTTCAATTTGTTGAATTTGTCTGAAATTTAAAAGATATTTAGGAATCTTAAAATCTGTCAAATCTTGCTTATTGAAAACTTCTGACTACTGTATCTCTCTCTCTTCATTCCTCTCACCCATGTCATCATTTCTCATCATCTTTTGCCACTTCTTTGTTCATTTTCTATCAAATTTTTCCATTATATCTTCTGCTTTTTTACTTTTAAAACCTTCCACCTACTCACTCAATCCCTCTCTTTCTCCTTTAAAAGCATCAGACTTCCATCAGTCTCTGTCATTCACTTAGCAACAATCTTATTTAGTTTTTCTTTCACTACCCCTCACTCTTACTATTCCATATACTGCACCATACTCTTATCCACTTCCTTCCCTCTTTCCCCCCCCCCCCTCTCTCTCTCTCTCCATCTCTGTGGACCTCATTACTCTCCTCTCTCAGAGTCACAGTCACTATTTTCCCTTTCCTGTCACTGCCACTTTTGCTAATGTGACATTCATATAACATTACTGGCTGGGCTCATAGGCTTCCCAACCATTCAGATGGAGGGAGGGCAGACAAAATGACCTGGACATGGAAGCCAGTGCTAATGGGGGTTGAGAAAGAGAGAGGAAGTATGTGGGCTTTACGGTACATTAACAGTATAAGTGTGCATGTGTGTGGCATACACAGTTTCTGTCAGTTTAACTGTGAGGAAGTGTTTGACAAGTAAAATGTTAGAGGCTGCAGAGAGAGAATGAATAACAGGGAAAGTTGTTTAGGAGCCTAATTAAGGTTTCCTCACACTCTTTGCACTTGTGGCTACACGGTTCAGGCTGCTGCTGTTCATCTGTCTCTCTCTTAAGTACTACCACCACAATTTTTTCTTTGAGGTGCATCCAGCTCTCCCAAAAGTTGTAACACATCATTATGGTTGACCCACGTGTTAATAGAAACACTCAATTTGCTCTGCCTGCTACCACATGGAGCCAAAACACAAAAACTCGCACTTGCATATAAGTTCAAATCAGCTGTTTGGATTCGATATTGATCAATGTGACTTTGACAGATGCATCTCAGCTGTCACATGATCTCTAATCCACACATACTGTATATCTAGTTTAGGAGAGTTTGTGCCAATGGACAGATAACACAGTAACCCCCCCCCCCCCCGATTCATTACATTCTGCAACAACAATACTAGATAAGCTCTGTACACACAGTACACGTTCTTCCTACACTGTTTTTATGTTGTCCCCAAAACAAATCTACAACCGAAATGTCTTTTAACGAGACTTACAATCTACTTAAGCTTTTCTGCAGAAGACTATGGTTACCTTTCCAGTACATTTTGAATGTGCATGACAAATTATTAAGTTTAACATACAGTAGCGAAATATCTTTAATATTGGATTTAAAGTCAGTTTTATGAAGCTTTTCTGTCTTACTTCTCTGTAAAAACACTTTGCAACAAGCTGGTTGGGTAAAAGCCAAGTTAAGACAAATTTTACATCAAAAAAAGCAAAAAAACCCCTCCAAAGTTGAGTTGTCTTACCTGAACATGTCCCCGAGTCCTTTCAGCATGCCCTTCTTGGCTTTTCCCTTGTCTTTCTCCTTCCCTCCTTCCTGCTGCTGCTGCTTCTTCTTCTCCTTCCCTCCCTTGTCTTTGTCTTTCTTCTTCTCCTCTTTGGTGCGGTTGGTGCCGTTGACCAGCGGTTTCTCGGTGCCGGACAGCGGCGTCTGGTCGGCCATTGTGGACACAGAATCTCTCCCCGATCTGGAACTCTCCTCTGTGTCCTCCTCCACTGGAGACAAAGACAGAGTCGTAAAGGAAGAGAGAAAAGAAATGCGGTGGTGGGAGAAATAGAGAAAACCATCTTTTTAACAATTAATAAGTTATTTCAAGTGGAACTATAACACATAAAAATCAATGTCTAATAAATGATAATCCATAAGTAAAATGGAAATGTGCAATTATATCTCCGAAGCTTCAAAACGAGCCTAATATAATTTAACTACATATTAAAAGTGACTGAGGAGCTCTGTTCCAAAATGGTCACCATTAAAAGACACAGACACTTTAAAACAGAAGAAGAAGAACATTGATTACAATTTGATGACACTATAGGATAAAGGACTCGATATTCCCAATGATATATTAATAGTAGATGTATTTTGTCTTATCGCACTGATACCTGTCTTACCTGTATTTCTCATGACCAATAAAAAAAAATAGAGAGCTGCTTAACGCTAACAGGGCGCTATCCTACCATAATGGTACATTGATAATCCTGACTCGACCTCTTTAACGTGCCTCATATTGACATTGTGATGGATTTGATATCTATCTCAGTGATTTGCCATTGCCACAAGCACTGATAATAAAAAACATGAGCATTAGTCTGAGGGCTGTCACTGCCATGCATCGGTTCGGAAGCCATTCAGGATTTTAGTGGCTGACATTTCATGACTTTTAATAAGGGACCTTTGTTATGAATGACCTTTGCTTTGTTAGAGAGCATCGTTTTAGTAACCCATAATGCAATATCAGTGAAGTCATCAACGTGTGATTTCACTGATCAGATGTATTTGAGGAGTTACAGGGAGACTGAGGTTGGCGTTCCTTGCTGAAGGACACTGACAGGCGTCCCAGCTGCTGACGGATGTGAAACCTGTGATTTTACAGAAAGAGGAGAGTCTCGTTAAACACCGGGGCGAAGGTCAGGAACATCGGATATCTTACGTGTCTCCATGCCCTCATCGTCCTCTTCCGTGGCAGCCGGTCGGTCGTAGGATTTGTCAATGGCTGCTCTGAAGCTCTCGTTGCAGCCTCGCCCCCTGATGATACGAGGGCGGGGCCGGTGGAAGGGAAGGTCTCCGTTGAGGGTTACCTCAGCAACAGCGGTCTGGAGGCTCTCGAGTGAGCTGGACTTCTTCAAGCCTAGGGATGGTCCTACATCCTTTGTTGAGGAACCTGATAGGATGATAGAGAGGTTGGTACTGTAGTAAAATGAACTAACACTTCGGATCAAACCTACCCGGCCTACTGTGACGGCACTATTAATAATAACTTAATCAACATCCTCTACACACCAATTTTCTATTCGACACCAATCACCACTAACCAACTACCAAGCCATTCCTATAACTTTAAACAGCAGAAAAGGGAATCTCAGGCAACTCTTTGGGGATAATAACATATAGTCTTCAATATCTACATCTGCATATTGAACCCTATAGATTACCAGCTCATTACACTACGGAAACTTTGGTAAAAGCAAACTGGAAGTATCGATGTGACTGAACTTTTAAGCAAATATTGAGTTCTCTATTTAGGCTGTCCAAAAATGTGGACCGACTTCTTAATTATACGTTCTTACCAATATATGTAGACCTAGATCAGTTTTCTAATCTATTCTACTGTGTATAACAAAAAGCAGACGTCCCATACACTAAAAACCTACAAACTAGATTCACTTCCACTCCAATGGATTAAAACACATCTTGACATAACAGTAAAGGACCAGTGTGTAGGATTCAGAGGCATCTAGCAGGGATGTGGCAGATTGCAACCAACTAAATACCCCTTAGCCCACCCTTCTTTTTTAAGTGTGTAGAAGAAAAACTCAAAAGAACCAGTATTAAGTTTGTGAGATCTGGGCTACTGTAGAAACATGGCAGCCTCTATTTAAGAGGACCCGCTCCCAATTTATATATAAAGGTCTGATTCATTCTAAGGTAAAAAAAAAGACAACAATTCATATTTTCATGACATTATACACTAATAAAAACATACTATATTCCAATTCTACCATGTCCGTTCTGCTAGATGTCACTAAAGTCTACACACTGCATCTTTACCCCATCATATCGAATAGTACAATAACAGCTGACAACATCTGTCTAGAATTAATACATCCACATTGACCTTGGCTATTATTGAATCTAGGCTTAAAATATGTCTCAAGGATGACAAAGGATGATGCAGTCAGTGCAAGAGGAACATTATCTTGAGTGTTGTTTTACAGAATGACTCAACAGGATGATTTAAGAGGATGGGAGTGTGAGGATAAGAGAGAGAAAGAGAGAGAGAGAGAGAGATCTTACAGTACAGTACACACAACTGACTAAGCAATATATTTCACAACGAGCCATTTTCTGCCAATTCCGAATGACCAACAACAACTAAAGCTGTCCAAGTATGACCTCAGAGCCTTTCTCAGTGTTTCTGCTGTGACTTTATCTTCCTGCAGCAATGTTGAGTAATATTTTGTGTGTGTGTGTGTGTGTGGAGGAGTCTGGGATTTTGCCAAACTCACAAAGACCCTCAAGGTGAGGGCCCACTGCAAATAACGTCAGCACGGACGGTAAATGTAACAATGCATCATTATCAGGCGCTGCATCCTCTAGCTTTCTATTTATCCCCTATTGGTGTTTGTTTTAGTTTGCTTTTTTATTGTAGCATGGCATTTCTAACTAATACTATTGAAGAGATGGTGCTTCTCTTTCTTTATACAGAACAACAGAGAGGAAGACGATAGAGATGTATTGACAAAAAGCAATGTCAGACTCGCCCACTACTACATCATTGATTCCCCTTCATGAACCAGGTGTGTATTGATAATAACACACACACACACACACACACACACACACACACACACACACACACACACACACACACACACACACACACACACACACACACACACACACACACACACACACACACACACACACACACACACACACGACACAAAACATCTGTCTCCACCACACAGAGGAAGAAAATCCACTATAGTTATAAAGCAACTCAGACAAAAACATACCACATTTAAAAACTGGCTACTGCTGCTTTCACCAAGAAGGAAGGTGATCAATTGTGTGTATTTGTGTGTGAGTGTGTGTGTGTGTGTGTGTGTGTGTGTGTGTGTGTGTGTGTACGTGTGACATTCCTCCCGACTGACTACAAATTTCATTACAAGATGTAGCTCTGAATGAAAATAACCATCAGCAAAATAGGAGAAACATGACAGTTTAATTAAACTAAGGCTATTCGTACAGTGGTGCGGGCATAATTTTTGTTCCCATATGGCACCTTTCACAGACTGTGGACATGTACAGTGGATAATAAATGAAAGAAGATAAGGTGTGTGTGTGGAGTTATGAAGGTAAATGGAAGGAGTCCTAATCTCCCGGGTGGTGTCACTTTACAGCTACTGTAGCAATAAGGTTTGCAAAAAAACACACACACACACAAAGCTTTGACGGACTGACATGTGGTGTCATGTGGGAGGGAGATAATGAAGGAAGGAAAGAGTAGAAGAAGAGGAAGAGTGTGGTGCAAACTTTGGAGTGAAGTAGAGTGGAGGGGAGGGGTGAAGACAGAAAGAAAGGTGAAATAAAGAAGTAAAATAAAGAGAATATAAGTGCTATGAGGACAAGGCTGCCCCCAAACTGTTGAACTCTCTTCCTCCCGCTCCTTCGTTCCTCTCCCACAATTGACAGTTTTAAGAAAAACCTTAAAAAACGTACTTTTACTCCCTACTAGCTTTTAACTGTGTCAAACTGTCACTATGTATTTTATGACCATGCATTATTATTTCTGATATCTGTGTTTTCTATTTTTTTGTGTTCTTCCTTTGTACGAAGCACCTTGAATCAACCGTGTTGTGTTTAACCCTCCTGTTGTCCTCAGGTCAAGGAAGGACAGGAGGAAGGGATGAGGAAGGGAGGAAGGGAGGAAAGAAGGAAGGAAGGAAGAAAGGAAGGAACGAAAGAAGGAAAGGAGTAAGGAGGGAGGGAGGGGGTAAGGAAGGAAGGAAGGAAAGGAGTAAGGGAGGAAGGAAGAGAGTAAGGGAGGAGGGAAGGAAAGGAGTAAGGAGGGGGGGGAGTAAGGAGAAGGAAGGAAGGAAAGGAGTAAGGAGGGAGGGAGGAAGGAAAGGAAGAAGGAAGGAAGGAAGGAAGAAAAGGAGTAAGGAGGGAGGTAGGAAGCAATGAACGATGGAAGGAAGTGAGGAAAGCAGTATGGAAGGAGGACGGAGCAAAGAAAGAGGGAGGAAAGAGGGAACAGTCAAAAGAGAGGAGGGTCAATTTGACCCGGGAGGACGACAGGAGGGTTAAGGTGCTATATAAATACACTGAAATATTAATGTGTATAGGTTTGTGGCTGAAAAAAGCCCCCATACAAATACACCATGTACTCCCAGCTAAGTCATTTTAACTAAAACACATGTAAAACACAGCTGTTTGCAGGTTGCCTAGCGATGAGGTAATGTGTGTTTCTGTGGCTATGTAACCTTGTTTTAGACCATTCATAAACCCAGCTTACATGTAAGGCTGCATTCACAGTTCACACCAAACACCCAGTACTGTGAGTCCTTCCCACAGTGGTGTGCAGACGTGTGGGTGTGTTTATATGTGCTTCAGTTGTGAAACAATGAGAAAATATAACGTTTTATTCCTCAGATTCACTCCTTTGTTCTTTTGGTTGCACGGTTGCACTCCCTCTCTCTCTTCATTCGCTCTCTAGCTCAATCTACCACCACCGCTGCTGCTGCTGCTCTCTCCCCTCAGTTCAATTGAAATTCAAATACTGTAAGCTTTATTGGCAAGACAGATCAGAAATCTATATTGCCAAAGCAGGACAGAACATTATTAGCATTGACAGATGATTTGAAATAAATATACAATATGCAAATATCAACAAAATAAAATACAGTAAAAAGCTCTTTCTCTCTTTTTCTCATCTTTTATAAAATGAGTCAGAGAGACAAAAACAAATCTAATTTTACTTTTGACATTATCAAACAAAGAGGAAGGAAGGAAGGACAGACAGACATACGGAAGAAAGGAAGGAAAGAAGGAAGGACATATGAAGAAAGGAAGGAAGGACAGATGGAAGGAAGGAAGGAAGGACATATGAAGAAAGGAAGGAAGGACAGAAGGAAAGAAAGAATGAAGGACAGATGGAAGAAAGGGAGGAAGGAAGGACGGACAGACAGAAATACGGAAGGAAGGAAGGAATGAAGGAAGGACATATGAAGAAAGGAAGGAAGGACAGATGGAAGGAAGGAAGGAAGGAACGAATGAGGGAAAAACGGAAGGTAGGGAGGAAGGACAGATGGAAGGAAGGAAGGAACGAAGGAAGGAATAAGGGAAAAAAGGAAGATAGGGAGGATGGACAAACGGAAGGAAGGAAGGAAGGTAGGAAGGAAGGAAAAGAACACAGGAGGGAGAGTGGGCCGGATTGCTCCTCTCGGCGGGCCGGTTCTGGCCCTCGGGCCGCATGTTTGACACCCCTGTTCTACTCCATGCTACATGTGAATCAACTATGTGCTGATAGCCTTGTTTGCTTGTAGGCAATAAAAAAGGCAAGTTAAGAGTTCCTTATAACTTTGAAGGAAATAACATAGCTGTTTAAAATAAATAGATCAATCAATCAAACTGAATATTTGTGACATTTATTTTTAAAAATGTACTAGACTCCATTTTTTGTGGTTATTCCAAAAGCATAATGTACTTGGCTTTCATGAAGCAAAGGATAAGATGCATAAAATCAATTAGAGGTAAAATACATCGAATTCTATTCAAATGACCCGCTGGGCTGTAGAATCATCTCAAAATGCGAGTCTGGAAACAAGCGCCCCCCCCCCCCTCCCACCAAGCTTCTTGTTTACAGTAAGATTGACTGAAAAATGAATAAAGACAGAAAATAAATAAAAAAATAAAAATAGAAAATTGAATACATGCAGAGTGAACAACCTGGTGAGTTGGCGGCCTCCCATTCATTCTCATCAGCCTGTCCTGTCCCCTTAACGTCTCACTGAGAGCTGGGCTGATAGGCTTTTCACGCTGCACACCCTTTTCTATTTAAAGGCTTTACACCCAGCACCATTCACTACAGTCACACTTCAGTGGTAGGCTTTAAAAAAAAAAAAAAAAAAAAAAAAAAAAAAAGGATAATTTACACTGTGTTGGAGATCTAACAAACGGCATTTAGACACAAACATGAAAAACTTTTTTTGACTTACAAATAACCTTACAGCTTTTATTGTGAAGTGTTGAGTTCAGTCAGGCCTACCCAGAAACAATATGAAGGAAATTTGGAAGAGAATACAATTATTAAAGAGGAAACAATGCCATTTTTTTCTTTTACTATTACTATTACTATTGCTATTATTATTATTCTTCATAGTACATTATTATTACTGTTACTGTACTGTGGATAATAATGGTATGATATGGTGGTGGTGTATTTGTTATATACATGTAGTGACATTTTATATTGTATCATGTTGTATATATTAAGATTGATAACATTACTTAGTATTACTACTGTTATTACTCTAATTATTATTATTACTATTGTAATTATTATTGATATTAATATCATTATGATTGGCATTACATGATATGCTTTGTGGTATTTGTGTGGGTACTGTGGGTTTACAGGAATGATGGTTGGGTTGGTTGGTAATTGAGAGTCTTATGCATGCTGTATGTGATTGTGATTGTGTTGTTGTGTAGTAATATATGTTTTATGTTGGACCCTCTTGAAAACGAGATGGTTCATCTCAAGGGGATATCCATTAATAAAATTCAAAAAAAAAAAAAAAAAATTAAATCTTTTGCATTTAGTTTTTGGGACAAATACACTAAATTTTGAAATAATCAGGATTGGCTACACATCTAAATGAACGGTGTCTGACAGACATTTAAGAAGGCAGCTAAACAGATTATTTCAAACCTGGCAGCCGCTCAGTCAGTTCTTAATAATCTGCATCAGCGTGTTTGGACAGTGACACCACTATTCATCTGCAGATAAACGTTATCCTACAAAGTTAAGCTTTTGACAGCGCTTATAATAACAAATGCAGAGCAATCATGAAAGCAGCTGGCCAGCAGAGGTTAGATTGGCGATGACACCCGACTCAGCTGGAAGTGACAGCGGCAGGGTTATTGATTCAGTCTGTATAAAAGGATATCACCTGTCATCTCATTTCACTGCCTCTGTTATCTCAGTACAGTAACGCTCTGTAATTGACAATCATGCTTAATGTTTTTCTCTTTGATGAGGTTTGTCGCTGTGTGTCTGCAAAGGTTACGCAGACATGACGGATCATATACTGGAAAATATCATGAAATGTAAAGTTTTGTTATTTAAATATTAAGAGATTACTAATAAGGTGCTTTTTAAAGTTAAATGGGCTGCTTTAACAGAAAAGAATTTACAGCAGGGGTGTCAAATATGCGGCCTGTGGCCCAGAACCGGCCCGCCGAGGGGTGCATTCCGGCCCACTTTCCTTCCTGTGTTCTTTTCCTTCCTTCCATCTGTCCTTCCTACCTTCCTTTTTTCCTTCCGTCTGTCTGTCCTTCCTACCTTTCTTGGTTCCTTACTTTGGTCCTTCCTTCCACCTGTCCTTCCTTCCTTCCTTCCTTCCTTCCTTTCATCTTCCCTCCCTTCCTTCCTTCCTTACTTCTAGTCTTCTCTTCTCTTCCTTCCATCTGTCCTTGGTCCCTGTCTTCCTTCCTTCCTGTATTCTCTTCCTTCTCCTCCTTCTTTTCCTTCCTTTTAGTGATCTGGCCCACATCAGATCAAATTGTGCTGTTTGTGGCCCTTGAATGAAAATGAGTTTGACACGCCTGAACTAAATATTCACATTCTTTGTTAAAACCTTTTTACAACATATAATAAATCCTGGTGAGGAGGTGTCATGTGACTTATCCATGTTGTGGTTTACACACCAGTCAATTTTATAATCAGGTTGGGAAGTAAAGTTAGGTTAATTATTTGATCTTTCTGAAACAAGATTCCCTGTTATTGTAAAGTGGATCAATGTTTCTCAGTAAGTAGGAGACTGACATTCAAACTCTGAGGAAGTGATTAAGTCACAGATTAGTATGACCTTAATTTGCTCGATACCAACTGAGACAATTACTTTGCTTTGATTCAGAAGCGATCTATAAAATAAATGATAGGCAAAATTGATAATACATTAATCAAGATAATGAAATTGGTGGCTGGTTGGCCTGTTTTATATCTTCTTGCTACTACTTTCCTTTTTTTTAGGTTATTATACTATTACGTAGAGCTGCAGTACAATTAGACCTTGCTGTCTCTGCTTTTTAATGATTTTGGGATGGTGGTGCAGTTTAGTGTTTTTTTATAGGTCTGATTAAAAAGTACAATTTATTAAATTACCAATTGTAGTAAAGGGTTATATAAAAAGTTTTACAAATATAAAGTCTGTAAATCAGAGGTGTCAAACTCATTTTCATTCAAGGGCCACATACAGACCAATTAGATCTCATGTGAAGAGAAGACAAGAAGGAAGGAAAGGAAGGAAGGAAGGGAAGATGGAAGGGAGGAAGGAAGGAAGGGAGCAAGGACAGATGGAAGAAGGAAACTGGGCCGGATTGGACCTCTCGGCGGGCCGGTTCTGGCCCACGGGCCGCATGTTTGACACCCCTGATTTAAATAGTCCAGGCTTGTCCTCCATCACTGATAAAGTCCACATCCAACATGTGGCGGAGGCTTGTGTCAACAAACTTCTCAGCCAATCACAGCTCAGACGAGGAGGACGACAACATCCCATCTCTCAGAGCTGTCACAGTCTTCAGTTTCAGCAGGACGCTTGTGTTTGGGCTTCGGTAAATGGACCATGGATCATTTATACTTACTGGAGAGTGCTGATTTTTTTTTTTTTTTTAAGTTGGTAAAGTGACACCAGAGGCCCACAAAGTGAAAATAAACCCGGGGCACTTAGAAAAACAGGGAGAAATCTATTAGCCTAAAACATTAGGGGGGAAATGGATAGGTATTCAATTCCAGCTGGAATAACACCTATCATTCCCATAAATACCCAACTTAAAATAAGACGAAAAAAAGTAGACGATGAAACCGATCTGCTGCTGGTGAAATTAGATCAGAGGTGTCAAACAAGGGCCACATACTGCCCAATTTAAACTCACGTGGGCCGGATCATTAAAAAGATGGAAGCAAGAAAGGAAGGAAGGAAAGAAGGAAGGACAGAAAGATGGAAGGAAGGAAGGATGGAAGGAAGAAAGGGAGGAAGGACAGAAAGATGGAAGGAAGGATGGAAGGAAGAAAGGGAGGAAGGACAGATAGAAGGAAGGAAAAGAAGGAAGAGAAGACAGGAGTGAAAGATGGAAGGAAGGAAGGAAGGAAGGAAGGAAGGAAGGAAGGAAGGAAGGATGGAAGGAAGAAAGGGAGGAATGACAGATAGAAGGAAGGAAAAGAAGGAAGAGAAGATAGGAGTGAAAGACGGAAGGATGGAAGGAAGGAAAATAAGACAGAAGGAAGGAAAGAAGGAAGGAATGAAAGACAGAAGGAAGGAAGGAAAGAATGAAAGACAGAAGGAAGGAAGGAAGGAAGGAAGGAAGGAAGGAAAGAAGGAAGGAAGGAAAGAAGGAAGAAAAAGAAGACATGAAAGAAGGAAGGAAGAACGACAAATATGACATGAAAGAAGGAAGGGAGGAATAAGGAAAGTGGGCCGGATCGGACCCCTCGGCGGGCTGTATCTGGCTCACGGGCCGCATGTTTAACATCCCTGAATTAGATCATTTCAGAATTTCACTGTAAAGGCAAAATCAGTCTGACCAAAAACAATGGTGCCTAATTAAAGAAAATGATATGATGTGCAGTGAAGACAGCTTGATTATCACTACCACAAGAAACAATTACTGCCATATTGTTGTCTGCTGTGTAATGAGGGTGTTGCAGCTTTAATTGGTTTAATTGGAGACCAGTATGAATCGCATCGATACCAATAGAACTCATTTGCTTGAAAAGAAGTCTTGGATGGGGAAGGAGGATTTTGTAATTTAGATACTGTATGTTACTACCTGCAGCAAATAAGACATGATTAGAGCTGAAACTATTAGTAGACTAATCAATTAGAGGATGAAATAAAAATAAATGGCTATAATTTTAACTGTTTCACTGATTTTTCAAGCAAAAAAACACAAATAAATCCTCCAGTTCCAGCTTTTCAAATGTAAGGATTTTGTTTTTTCTCTATATTATGTCAGAATAAATGGATTATTTTTCATTTTTTGGACTATAGGTTGGACAAAACAAGATATTTGGAGATGTTATCTTGGGCTATGGGTGTTACTACCTGCCTGTTTAAACTGCAGCAAATATAAACTATTAGTGGACTAATCAATTAGAGGACCAAAATCAAATAAATGGCTACAATTTTGACTGTTTCAGTGATTTTTCAAGCAAAAAATACTAATTTTTTTTTCAAATGTAAGGATTTTTTCCCCTCTATCTTATGTCAGGATATTATTTTTCATTTTTGGACTATTGGTTGGACAAAACAAGATATTTGGAGATGCTATCATTGGGCTTTTTTTAAATAATTTACAGACTAAACAATCAATTAGAGGATGGAATAAAAATAAATGGCTATAATTTTAACTGTTTCAGTGATTTTTTAAAGCAAAAAACACAAAAAAGTCCTCCAGTTCCAGCTTTTCAAATAGAAGGATTTTGTTTTTTCTCTATTTTATGTCAGGATAAATGGATTATTTTTCATTTTTGGACTATTGGTTGGACAAAACAAGATATTTGGAGATGTTATCTTGGGCTCTGGAAAATTCATGGATAGTTTTTTTTTATAATTTACAGACTAAACAATCAATCATCTTTAATTAATTGTAAGAAAACTTAACCAAACCTCGACCAGAAATGTAGATAATCACAATTGATCATATGGATCATTTTTGTAATATTCATGGCTTCATAATAGAAAAGCACTGAGTGTGTATTTTGTGACTTGGGTATTACAACTTGTTGGATTTAAAACAATAAATCCAGGTTGTTCTCTTTTCCTAGTTCTTATCGAATTATGCAATGGCTCCACTTATCCATCTGCTGCAACCATTTGGCAGATTTACCTAATAAAATATGCACCAAACAATCTCTTCTTTGCTGACTCATGATATTACATGACAGAAAGTTGGAGACGGTCTCCTCTCCATCTTATAGTTGCCAACAGAGCGTTAAGAAGATTTTGACTAAAGTATTAAAATACTGATGGAACTTTAAAGTTGTATTTTTCTATTTTTCACACCTTTCCTCTCTATTCATGTCTTCACGTGTTATAACTGAGTGAGTTTTCACAACCGCACCTACACGTTAATGTAAAAAGCCCCCCGACACAGCTTCACTCTAAACCTTCTCCTCTCTCACTTTCTCTCATTTCTCATTTCCCGTCTTCCTCAACACGTCTTCCTTCACCGAGATTTGTCCTTTTTGTCCAAGTCGCTGACTTCTGAGGCAGGCCCTCTATTCAGTCGAGGCGACAGTGAAAATACACAAGACTTGACAATGACGGATGACTCGCTGTCAGCTCGCTGCCTTAACCAAGGACAGAGTGCTTCTCTACTCTCCCTCTCTCCGCTCACACATGCATACATTCCTCATACACGCACACACACACACACACACACACACACACACACACACACACACACACACACACATACACACACACACAAAACAATTAGTGCTACTGTCGCATCTGAAGCAAATGGGAGAAAATCAAATCTGTAGTCACCCAACTGCTTTCACAACCATGTTCAGCTGCGACCTCAAACTGTGGCGAAGACTGCAAGACTTCACTCTGCAGACTGACAAATGTGTCTTGTCAAGCACGAGCCCGAACACAGAAGCACAGGGAACAACTACATAAACATCATCTCTAACTAATCCGTTTGCAGATCAATATGTGCAGTTTTTAACGTCCCGCATTGCTGTTCCTGTACATTTATGTCATGTTATTACCGATCACTGACATTTGCAGCTACATATGTTTTTTCCAGGAAGTTTCATAATCTATTGTCAAGTAATAAAAACAAGAATCCAGTTTACATCTTTTGATAGAAAGAGTAAATGAGACAGCAAAGACAGATGTGAGATGATATGAAGGACTTGGACTAGAAGGGTATATAAGCTGGTTTGATCAAATGAACCAAAATACTAACTCACACCTACCCCTTTTCCACCGAGCTGGAGCTGGTGCTGGTTCGGAGCCAGAGCCTGACTAAGCACCGGTTCTTTGCTTTACCACCGCCAAAGCTCCAGCCTGGAGTTTCAGAACGGGAGCCAGAGCAAGCACCAACTCATTAGCTAGTGGGGCTAACGTTTATTAGCCGGCTCGCGGGGCTAACGTTTATTAGCCGGCTAGCGGGGTTAACATTTATTAGCCGGCTAGCAGGGCTAACGTTCATTAGCTGACTAGCGTGGCATTTACAGAGGGTTAAAGATTTGTTGATTAAAAGTACTATTTTTATCATTTTTTTTTGCCAGAGCTGTCTTCTTCTTCTTCTTTTTAATTCTTCTTCGTTTCCGGCAGGCTAGATGCCTTGCGCCATGTTGCTGCCTCTCACTGGTGAATCATGGAAGTGCTTCAAAGGCGTGCACTGGCTACGTTATACAGTGATGTAATCACGTGGCTCCTTGCCGGTGGAAAAGCAACAGGTTGGTAAGAGGTGCTTGGATTAGCACCGACTGAGTACTGGCTCTAGCACTAGCTCCGAACCAGCACTGGCTCCAGCTCGGTGGAAAAGGGGTAGAATGAAGTAGAAAGTTTCCAATATCAGTAGTAAATCGAGTTCAGGAAACTTCAGGAAACTTGTTATCCTTTAAAAAGATGCTATAGGCAAATCATCAAATAGTTAAAAAAAATAGAGTAATGAAAGTTTTTGCTTATGCACGTGTCATGAATTCAATTCAATATTCACCCTGTCATTCAGAGAGAAGCAGGCTTTTATTTTAAAGTGGCTTATATAATAAAAAACCCTTTGTTCCTACCTAGCCACTCTTGTTTTATTAGTACATTTTATCATGTTTTAGTGAAAAGCCTCGTTGTTTTCTGACCTGCACATGTTTTAATGTGCTGTCGCTGTTGTTTCGTGTTAATAGAAACATTTCCTCCATGTTTACCTGTTGTCTAGGTTACTTCAGGATAATGTGCATTTCCACAACACTAACTCCCACAACACAACAGAGTTACGCCCTTCTTAGCATTGCATTTCTCTGACTTTCTCTTTTTTTTCCACATTTAAATACTGTCTTCACTGACAGATTCATTCCAGTTGTTGCTATTTTGCAGTTTCTTTCAGTCGGAGTCTGTGTCAGATAGTCAAAACCTCCTGCATGGGTGATATTTAATTTTAATTTAAAAGCCTTTCACCAGCTGATAAGGTATACTACTCTCACTGTCACAGCAGACTTTTAATGCAAAACACTGTCAGGGAGTGTTAACTTTCTTTGACAGCAGACTAACACTGAAGTGAACTAAAAAGTAAAAAACTATTGAAAGAAATAGTGAATATATCTCAGCAGCAGAGTGAGCCTTGATCCACTGATTGAATAAATGTTGTGGAAATGCACTTCATGTTTAACCCTCCTGTTGTCCTCGAGTCAAGGAAAGGAAGGGAGGAAGAAGGAAGGAAAGGAGGAAGGAAGGAAGGAAGGAAGGAAGGAAGAAGGAATGAAGGAACAGAGGGAGGAAGGAGAGAGGGAATGAAGGAAGGAAAGGAGGGAGGAAGGAAGGGAGGAAAGAAAGAAGGCAAGTACAAGGGAGAATGGAAAAGAGGAAGGATGGAAGGAAAGAAGGACAGAGGAAAGAAGGAAGGGAAGAAGGTAGGGGGAGGAAAGAAAGACAGAAGGGGGAGGAAGGAAGGAAGGAAAGGAAGGAAGGAAGGAAGGAGGGAAGGAAAGATGGAGGGAGGGAGGAAGGAAGGACAGACGGAAGGGAGGAAGGAAGGAAGGAAGGAAGGGAAAGAAGGAGCAGTCAAAACAGATGGGGTCAATTTGACCCGGGAGGACGACAGGAAGGTTCATTTAGCATGTAAGCCATTATAGTACAGGTCATTTCATCTACTCTCCTTTGCTTGTGGAGGACTTTATGCCATTATTTCAATATCAGATAAATGCAATATCATGTGGTTTAAAAATCTCCTTGGGTTTCTTTTTGAAAAATTTGACATAAAACTCAAATACCGCTTACACCCTTTTAAGTCCCAGGACTTTCATATGCACCTCGACAACAGAAAAGTGATGGTGATGGTGATGGTGGCGAAGGTAAGTTATCCATTCTACCTTACAAGTGCACCGGTCCTTACCTGTGTCGGTCTCGGGACGAGGGGTGAGATTAATCTCGTCGGCTACTGTTAAAAAGGAAGGAGGGAAAAGGAAAGAAGAGGGGGAAGGGATACAAACATTTGGGGATTCAGTTAGTGCTCATGACACATTCCACATGCAACATCCAGGTAGTGCTGAAAACATCACAAACGGCTTCATCTCAATTAGGATCGGACGTCATGCGAGACAAGGAGGTGAGGAGGTGGGGTGAGGGTGGGGGTGAGGGGTGAGGAGTGAGGAGTGGGGGGGAGGGGGGGGTGCTGGGAAATGAAAAGAGGGTTTTGAGGATAGCAATCAGACTTGTTGTGATATCAACACAGCACAGAGTGGCAATCTGGTCGGGAAGATTAGATATGATTATAGAGTGTTGAGCGGAGAGACTGTTGCAGCCAAAGCAATCAGTGACTGTACGGAGGCATTTTCAAGGTGAATCAACACAGTGAAGTTGAGTCTTGACTTTGGCAAGAGATGCAAAGGCTGTCTTCATACAAAGAGGCAAAGGGGGTGGAATACGTTTAAATATAAGGAACATGTCTGGAACATGAAAGGCGTGCCAAGGAATGTGCTCAAGGTTAAGTAAAGCCTGATTTTCTTTTTCTTTTTTTTTCCTTCTTAAAGGTTTTACTGACTTTAAGAAGGTAGCTAAGATGAATACTGGCATGCGTATTGAAGCTTTAAAATTAAAACTCAGGGATTGTATTACCTTGAAATATTCAGTAATGTGTGGAAGTTAATATTCTATTTGGAAATGATTAATAATAATCTGTGTATTAATTAGAGTATCTTTGCTTCGATCTCAACCCCTTCTCTGTGACTTTAGGGATTTTACCTTTTTGTTTTCCAGTTTTGAGATCCTTGGTTTACAACATCTTCAATCGCCTGGGTAACGCTATAAGCTTCATACTGATTATCAAGTCATATCGTATCCACAGCACCAATATGACTGTGGGGGGCACATTGCACACATCATGCCTAACCTCAATTTGAAATTATATCTTATGAGTCATAAAATCAACATAAAAAAAAAGGAACATGTGCCACAAATGTCACCGAGGGACAGATTGGCAGATGAAGATAGGACAAAATGACAATAAAGTAGATCATATCTTAATATCTTAAAGCTGATACAGATAGAGCTTGTTCAGGAAGCAATGGGAGAGATTTTCACCTCATAGGACCAACCCAATACTTCACACAGTAAATGGCACAGTTTCTATTAAATGTGTAATTAATTACCTTGAATGAAAGATAATTACACATTGGATATTAACATGAACTGTATCAACGAGTCCTGAGGAAAGCAGAGGTATCAAACCAACCGTTGCTTTGAATCCGGAGGACATAACACTTCATATATTCTGCCTAAAGATGTTAACTTGTACCTGAATTTAAATGAGAGGAGAAATCTTTTTGAATAATTACAGCGACTGAGAAAAAAAAAAGAGAGATTTTCATGGATATGCTCCGTCCCTTGAAACCTCATGAATAACCTGCATACATATTAGAAGAAGGCAGACGGAGGTTTTGAACATGGTACCTAGATCCATGCTCTTGGACTTGCGTGTCTTGATGATCTCGAGCTGGGATGCATCTCCGAACTGCTTGGTGCGTTTCTCTGACATGCTCTGGCGTCCGAAGCCTTCCCTCTGGAAAGCCGTGTCTGCTTGGTTTTCATCTGGATTCAAGGCGCTGGATGGGAGTGTTTGAAATACAGATTAAAAAATAAGATCAACTTTATTGACAAGATTATTAAAGATGCTGTTGCTAAGGATAATATTTACCATGTTCATCATCTTTGCTTAGCGTCTTAGCATGCTAATTAGCACTAAAAATACAGTATAGCTGATGGGAATGTCATATGTTTTGCAAATATTTAGTCATATACCAAAGCATTAAACCAACAGACTGACTATACCACCCATAAATCCAGATTAAACACGTATGATATAAAATGTGAAGCATTAAAAAGGGAACTTCAGTGAGAAGAAAAACTGAAAAGATTAGCAATGTGTCATGGAGACAGATTTGAACGAAGAATATATATGGAGAAAAAAAGGTTGAAAGAAGTTCAAAGAACGTCTTTGAACTCAAAGAGTCCAAAGGAAAGAAAAGAAGAAAAAAAAAGGATACAAGAGATGGAGGGTTGAGAGAGGAGTGGAGCAAAGTAGAGGATACAATTTTGAGAGGTGAAAAAGTAAAAAAAATGAAGAAAAAAAGAAAGGTTGAGGAGAATGAGAGACGGACGGATGGAAGGAAGAACAAAGTTGGAGATACAGGGAGTACAGGATGGAGAAAAAGAAAAGGTTACATAGATGAAAGTGAAGGAGGAGGTGAGTGTGGAGGAGAAATGATGAGACAGAGAAAGAGTGTGAGAGAAAAAGAAAAATGGTCAAAAAGATGTACTGATATAAAAAAGACGAGATGAGGGATAAATGAGAGAAAGCAATAAGTAGAAAGGGCAGAATAGGACAATGGAAAGAAACACAGAGTGCTACAAATAATGAAATTAAAAGGAGAGGTTAAAATGAGGAAGAGAAAAAAAGCAGGAGGAGAAAATGACATCCAGACTAAAATATATTATACAGAAAGTGAACAATGAAAGTAAGAGGGGTTGCTCTGGAAGTCATTACACTATATATAGAGATTCATCAGAGAGCTGGAGCCTCTGTCTTACTAATCACTGATCAGAGCACACAGTTAAATGCACACTGTTATAATATACTAGACTACAACTCTGCCAATCATGACCTGTGACATTTACACTTATTTCTACCTTGTTTCTTGACATCTCTCTACTGGTGCTATCTGAAAATGACAATCCAGACTAAAATATATACAGAAAGTGAACAATAGAAGTAAGAGGGGTCACTCTGGAAGTCATTACACTGTGCTAATCACTTATTAGAGCACATGCTATTATGCATAATGTTGCACAATTGACAACATTTTTAACATAACGACTCTGCCAATCATGACCTATGACATTTGCACTTAATTCTACCTGGTCTCCTGACATCTATCTACTGGTGCTATCTGATAAAATACATACAAATTCCCAGGTACTGTGTTACAGCTGTGGAAATAGACACTGGTGAACAGTAGCTCATGTTGCAGGTCAACTAAATGTGGATCTAAAAACATTAAAAAAAGCTGCAAATGTGTGAATGAAGCTGGGAAGTATTGTACTAGTGTTGAAATGATTAAGTCAATAAATCATTTAGCTTATAGACAGAAACATTTGGTCAGTTATTTAGATAATAGATGAATGATTTGAGTCTTTTATTGAGCAAAAATGTCTCAAATCTGCTTTTCAGGTAGAAACAACAAAGTGAGATGTCACCTTGGGCTTTGAAAACTTGTGATGGTCTATTTTAATTTGATTTCAGACATCTCATACAATATTATACAGTTAGATTAAATGGTGATGGAAATGATTGTTAGATGCATGAAGAGAGGTCCTTCACATCAGACTGAGAGGCCAGTACTGAGAAAAAGCATGATGAGAAAAGCTATAACAACACTCACTACACTGACCTTGTGTAAATGCTGAGCTTTCAGAAGGTTGAAATTTAACAAAATAAACATCATAACTTTGCAGGAAATGTAAGCTTGCTCACAATTTAAGAGCTCATTTGAAGCAAAGGAAAAAAAACAGTTCAAACATTAACCTGGAAATATGAACTAAATGGAGAGCTAACATAGTGTTTGACTTGCTGAAGGTGAGGTTAGTATAGTAACTGCCCACCTTTCATTCTGACTGGGCAGCTCTTTGGCCCACACAGGCGTTACGTCAGCGGTGAATCCCACGTCGTCATGGGAACTGGACGATGACTGGTCGGACAGGTGGGGGGGTAGAAGCGGAGGCCGGTCGTCCTCTATGATGACCGTGTCGTCTTGCGGCATGTTGACGGTCGGAGAGAGTTGGTAGTTTCCTGGAGAAGATACAGATGTTATAAGACAGGCGTGTCAAACTCATTCTCATTCAAGGACCACAAACAGCACAATCTGATCTGATGTGGGCCGGATCACTAAAAGGAAGGAAAAGAAGGAGGAGAAGGAAGAGAATACAGGAAGGAAGGAAGAAAGGGACCAAGGACAGATGGAAGGAAGAGAAGAGAAGATTAGAAGGAAGGAATGAAGGAAGGAAGGAAGCAAGGACAGATGGAAGGAAGAGAAGATAAGACAAGAAGGAAGGAAAGGAAGGAAGGAAGGGAAGACAGATGGAAGGAAGGAAGGAATGAAGGAAGGGAAGACAGAAGCAAGGAAGGAAGGAAGGAAGGAAGGAAGGAAGGAAGGGAGCAAAGACAGATGGAAGGAAGAGAAGATAAGACAAGAAGGAAGGAAAGGAAGGAAGGAAGGGAAGACAAATGGAAGGAAGGAAGGAATGAAGGAAGGGAAGACGGAAGGGAGGAAGGAAGGAAGGAAGGGAGCAAGGACAGAAGGAAGAGAAGAGAAGAGAAGACAAGAAGGAAAGAAAAGAAGGAAGGAAGGAAGGAAAAGAAGAAGCAGGAAACTGGGCCGGATTGGACCTCTCGGCGGGCCGGTTCTGGCCCACGGGCCGCATGTTTAACACCCCTGTTATAAGAGGTTAATACTAGAAACAACAATCCTTTATTCATTGAAGCTCAACTGTTTCTATATATTCACCGTCTGACTTCTAGTACAACATCGTGTTTGTGATTAACCAAAAAAAAAAAAAAAAAAAAAAAGTATGAAAAATGAATTCATCTGTTGTTTCAATCAAAGAGAGATAAATTCATTATAACACGATGATATAATATAACCAAATTAAACTAAAACCAACAGGTGGTTGCAGCAGCTTTATGACTTTTATTGGTTTTATAGAAACAACTTCTTTGAAACGTAAACCAATTTTTTTTTAATCAAATATTGAGGAATAAAGAGTGGCATAACGAGCCAAATTGAATTGGACTGAAATAATATAATTTAGAATATGAACTGCTCTCATGATATTCTGTTGTTAAGCTTTGCCCAAAAAAAAAGTGTTGTCATAGATTTACTTGAGGAGGATCACCTTTTGTGCTAGTTTCTGATAGTTCATTTGTGAAGATTGAAACAACTCCTACATACGTGGAGTTCATTTTGCAGCTACAGCCAGGAGGTGATTAGTTTATCTTTCATGGAGAAAAGGAGGAGAACAGCAAGCTAGACTCACTCCAAAATCCAATTTGGAGTTTCAGAGTCAACTTAAATAATATAAGTATTTGGAGCAACAGTGTTGAAATCTGCCCAGTCCTTCACAGTGCAATGTCTCCACTTGTTGCCTGACAGCACTGAAATAATCACTTTTTTTTACATTTCTGTTTTGGTACAGATGAAACAAACAAGATCCTTGTTAATTAGTCAGCTTTAGGAGGTGTTTGCAGTTGGATTTTATTGGATTTTAAACATTTGACAGAGCCTAGACGAGCTGTTTCCACCTGATTCCAGACTTTATGTGAAGCTAAACTACTCCCCCGCTGGCTGCTGCTCCATATTTAATGCCCAGGCATGAAAGTTGTATCAATCTTCTCATTTAATTCAAAAGCAAAGCAAATAAGCATAAATCCAAAATGTTGAACTCTACTAGCTTTGATATTATCAGCACATATATATTTTTTAATATTCCCACATGAGTCCGATGAACCTTTGTTCTGCTCCTCATTCCCCCCTCAGTCTAAAAACAGTACATTTGAAAGGTCTTTTCACTCATTATGTGATCATCTGTGGATATCAACGCTGAATCACTCCACACTATTACACAGTAACCCATCATCACAGTCATATGGCATGTAATATGTATACATATGCATCAATAATGAGTCACACTGACACACCAGTCTGTTTTGCTGCTGATTGATAATAATGTAAATGTCATTAGAAATTATATGCTACACCATTTGGAGGAAAATTACACATATTTCTTTCAGCTTTTCAGACAATACTGTGACACATTAAGGCTGCTCAATTAATAGAAATGTGATCATGATTACGATTTAGAGGCCAAACGATCTCAAAACTAATGAAAAATCGAGGGGAAACGATTTTTAATAATAATGAGATAGCGCTCAATAACAAACGTTTTATTTTGAAAAGCTTAGACAGGAAGCCGCCGCAGCTCCGTTAGTTTGACAGAAGCTGAAACACACGGTGAAATGTTTTAACTGTAAATAAAAGTGCAGAGTTTCCAGCCTGCATCAGACGATGCTGAGTTTACTGACTAATTATTAAAAACCAGGAAGTGATGTGTGAACTGTCGTCATGGTAACTCGCTCAGCTCTAATATCTCTGCACATTTTCTGCTGTGTGTTGCGTTAAGCGGCACATAAAAGGCTGCTGCTGGGAGAGAAAATTAATTAAGCCGAATGGACAAGAAATAAATAAATGCAGCATGTTTCTAAAGTTTAAAAAAATAGTTTTAATAATCGTGATTTCAATTTTGACCCAAATAATCGTGATTATGATTTTTTCCATAATCGAGCAGCCCCATAACACATACTCATTAGAGCCCGAGCAATATATCTGTCAGCTGATATTATTAACCAATACTGGCCTTTCAGAGATATATCAATATCAGCCTATTAAAAAGATATTTTATTTTTAATATCTTAAAATTATGTAGGCAGCATTTGATGTATATTCTATCACTTCTCTTAGTTTGAGAAATATAATAATAATCGTGATTATGATTTTTTCCATAATCGAGCAGCCCTATAACACATAATCATCAACATTAGAGCCCGAACAATATATCTATCAGCAGATATTATTAACCAATATTGGCCTTTCAGAGATATATCAATATCAGCCTATGTTGTCCAATATGAAAAAAAGATATTTTATTTTTAATTTCTTAAAGTTATGTAGGCAGCATTTTATGTATATTCTACCCTTTCTATTAGTTTGAGTTTATATGTGCATATGCTTTACCACATTTGAGGAATATCTTTAAAAAGTATGTGTTCTATGTATATATGTAAGATAATCAGCCGCAATATCAATATCAGGATTGCATAATATCGGTATCAGCCCCAACAACAGTATTGTTTTCGGCCCTAATAAACATAAAAAGAACACTTGTAAAAAGCTTAGAAAAAGCTGGTCAGTTACCCAGCTCTCTACACAACACCCTCAGGAATGGATTTATTTGTCACAAAAGGCAACTGCTGTATCAAGTGTGAGACTGCACAAACTGCTAAATGGGCCAGCGACAGGAAAACAAGCCACCGAAATGAAGAAAAAAAAAAAGAAAAGAAAGAATACAGGGTAACTTTTAAAAAAACCAAAGAACATATTTTGAAGTTTAAAAGCAAATGTGAAACTGCTCCTGGCTAATCAGCTTATACCAAAGTGGAGTTTGGCAGCAGGCACAATGGTGTTCCTATGTCAAAACACTATGATTAATTCAAGCTGTGCCCTCGCAAATAAAGATAAAAAACTTCCCCGTGCTGAAGCGAGAAAAAAAATAAAATAGTCCCCTTTCTATGCCTCTGAAAAGCAAGGCTTAAAAACTCCTATTGATATGCAACACATGACTTTGTCTTTAATCTGTATTTTGAAATTGGGAGCGGGGAGGGAGGGGAAAGGGGGGAGATCCTCTGCATCAAAAGAAGGGCAGCTTCAATGCTTCATAAAAGCCTTGTGTACTGAGCTCAGGGAGAAGTTTGTTTGTCTTTAGAAAGCGTTTTGGGCTTTAAAGCTGAAGACCTGCAGTTCTGAGCCAGACCCGCTGTTTGTTTCTTATAACCAAGCACCGAGGGGACCGCTGTGCTCGTTTGGGTGCTTGCTGCCTCTAGCCAGCCAACGTGGGTGAATGACCTGATGTAAATGGTGTGAAAAGAGGAGGGGGGAAAAAAGGGGCTATTGTGTGGTGTGTGGTGTGAATGTATGAGGGTATGTGTGTGTGTGTGTGTGTGTGTAAAGGAAGTTTAAAAAGTAATCCGTCACTCTTCTTTTGTTATTTTCCTGAAATACTAAGAAGTTACCCAGTGACCTTTTATGCAAATTAACACATTAATGCACTTTGTACTCTATTAACTATTATTAATAATAAAAAGGCACTAATCCAATGTGTGTGTGTGTGTGTGTGTGTGTGTGTGAACCACATTGAGTTCATGCCCTACAACTGCTACAGTGGTTTCAGTGTGTGTGCTCCCTGCAGAGACCTCCTGCTGTGTGTGTTTGTTATTCGCTGTGAATTTAGGAGTCTGGGTGAGTCCTCTGGCACAGCATGGCCACCTTTCACTTCTCTCTCTCTCTCTCTCTCAGACCACACACACACACACATTTCATACACACACACACACAAACATGTCCACAAACACACGTGCACTCACAGAACCACTTAATCCCATTTCCCTAAGCAGTCCAATGCGCGACACTGAGAATCCCATCAATGCCACACTTTGAATCACTGCAGTACAATCAACTGGCAGCTACTGAGTAGAACACCAATGAATCTGTCAACTCACTAGCCTGGTAAAAAGGTGGAGAGAGAAGAAAAAAAAAAAAGAAAAAAAAAAAGCCTCTTTGTTTTAGTGCCAGCACCCGAGGGCAGCCATCCGCCAGCAACAATAGTACCGCCATTCGGACGGAGCCCAACACCAAGCATCACCTGAGTATCACACCAATAAACAACACATTATCTTTCCCAGTGGCTGTAATAATTTCTGACTGAGCTGCAGAGGAACAATAGGTGGCATTTCATTTGAGATTCTCCAGTAGAGGCTATTATTAAACGCCTGTGTGCAAAACTACTGAACACTTGGGCAAAGGAGGTGGGGAGGGGGGGAGACAGAACAGCCGGGAGGAAGACGTGGTGGGTGATACAATTTTCCAGATGAAAATGGAGATAGTGTGAGGTAAGAATAACACAAAGCGAGTTTTTCCTCTTTTTTTTTCTCTCTCTCTCTCTTTTCATTTTGTCTTGTCTTGGTCTATTTGCATAATTAGTAAGGGAGTTATTGCCAGGGGTGCTGGGCCTCACGAGCTATTGGCCTGAAGGAATAATTAAGTCACTCTCTTATCCCTGGCATCTTCAGAGAGCACGAAAGCCAGCCAGTGATCTATAAATGTGCACGGGGGCCAAAAAACGAGCTGATATGTTCTGAATGGGAATGATGTTGTCTTCTAAGAAAAGCCTGATGCATGATTTATGTTTTGTGGCACCGTTACGACAAGAGAACAGACCTATTCGCACTGCAGCAACTGTGAAAGACCCCCTCGCAGCACTCACACAACAATTTTATTTATTCAAGGGAGGTTTGCTGAGCACGCAAAGCTCTTCTCTGTATTAACACACGTTCACATCTGGGAGCTGCCAAACACAGCTACAGTCGTCTACTGTTGGCTCCTGACTAGCAGCTCTGTAGCAGCTGAGCGTCTGCATTTCCAGACCAGTCCACAGTATTCAAAGAGCTAGCCAGGACACGACTGCTTCTGCTTGAGAATCACAGCATTTATGTGACTACAAACAGGAATACAAAATGGGATGACAATAAACTACTTAGTGCATTCTTCTGCTGTTACACAAGTTAAAAAACATACAGAGCCTTTGCTTGGTGCATCATTAGAAGTACAAGGACAAGGCCCAACCATTGGTGCACCCAAATCACCAGGCGGGGAGTTCTGGTCCTCTGAAATGAGGCCCACGCGGAAATAACTTAGAACTGCATTCTATCAAAAGGCCACCAGGGGGCGACCGTCTCTATACAAGTCAATGGAGAAGTCACCAACTTCTCACTTGATTTCTAACCTCAGTAAACGTTTTCAAAATGTGTTTATGGTCTCAATCGCTAGTTTAAAGCCTTCTTCAATGCAGTATGATGTTCATTTGTGACATTTTGGCCTCCCTGATTTTATATGTGACGATAAAGCAGGGTATGCATTAGGGCGTGGCTACGTCCTGATTGACAGGTTGATTGCCCAATGTCCTCGAGATCCAGCCCTCACAACCTATCGCAACCTCCCGCACCGCCCATGACCCCGCCTCATGCCCATATAAGTAGAATCCATGTTTTTATTTTTCCCAGCATGCACCTGAAATTTTCAAGATGGCGCTGCCCTGATCCGAAACTATTAGCTTCCGAGCAGCAGTCCAGAAACCAATGGGTGACGGATGTTACGTCCATTTCTTTTATACAGTCTATGCTAATTACACACACATACATATTTCTAGTTGTAGCCATGTAGATAGTTTTATATTTTTCTCTACAGGTTTACAGATGTCTACTGTATCTTTGGGATTTCAACCCCCATCCCATTACAAAAGGTAAACTAAACTTCACTTGTGGTGCTCACAATATTTAAAGAAATACATTAAAAAAGTTGTAATCATTCAAATTTCTTTCCAGATAAAATCAACAGGTTATTCTGGGTAATCCAAAAGTCAAAAATCATTGGAATAAAACCAATGAAAAAAGTCTTCATTGACTATGAAAATGAAAGGAAACAATGCCTATATGATGCTAGATTTCCTGTAAGAATGGTTTTATGAATTACAGGAGCAAGCAGACATGGAATATATGTGTTTGGAAAAAAGGGTTTTCCAACCATTAAGTTACATAAAAGATAAATGAAGAAACTTTGGAAACATTGGGGGATTGGGTTTATTTAACTGGGCAAAATTACATTCAGTAATGTTTCATATGAAAATCTGGAAAACTGTGATTAACTTGACTAATCCCTATGGAGTATTTTTGCCTTTATATGAGCAAATATCTTTTAATGTTTGGTTTGCGTCTCATTCTTCAACTAGAGAACTCTTTTTTTTTAGAATTAATCTTCTAATAATAATAATGTGAAAAGTCTTTAAAATGTGCTGGCGGTAGTAGGGTTTACCTGCAGAGAGAACCTGAGCAGGTTGGCCTTTATCCTCAGTGCTTAGCCCACAGTGGCAAATTAAACAACAGTTCAAATAAGGCTTTAATCCTTCCTCTACTTCTCCAATCTCATTTTGACACAAAAACCACAGACTGTTGTAAAAAAAAGAAATAAAAGAAAAACCTATTTCTTTGATATCCCGAGGTCAAACCAAGCACACGGAAAAAATGGACCGAGTTCATTTTAACTGAATCAGAACACACATGTAGGAAGATCTGAAAGATTTTTACATGACAAATTGGGGTTGAAATTTCCCCTTAGGTCTTCAGGGGGAGGAAAAACAACTCTACTGGGATGATTAAGTGTTTAATAAGCAAGGAAATATGCGTTGGATAACTTGTAATTATATAGCGCACATCCTTCAAACCTTCAAACCTTCAATGGGCCAACCACAGAGGTTTCTTACATCGGATGCCCTGTCCTGTATTTGGTTGGGGGGGTTTGGTGAAATATTAGGGAACAAGCCACTGTGTCTGACATCTTCATTTTCCTGCTTAACCCCGCCAATTTTAACTCCGTCCGTTTTGACTGTCCCTTCCCTCCTTCCTTCCTTCTTCATTCCCTCCTTCCTCCCTCATTTCCTTCCTTCCTCATTTCCTTCTTCCTTCCTTCCCTCCTTCTCTCTGTCTTTCCTCCCTCCTTCCTTCCTTCTTTCCTTTCCTTCCTTCCCTCCTTCTCTCTTTCTTTCTTCCCTCCTTCCTTCTTCCTTCCTCCCTCCCTCCTTTCCTTCCCTCCTTCTTCCTTCCTGCCTCCCTCCTTTCCTTCCTTCTTTCCTTCCTCCTTCCCTCCTTCTCTCTTTCCTTCCTTCTTCATTCCCTCCTTCCTCCCTCCTTTCCTTCTTCCTTCCTTCCCTCCTTCTCTGTCTTTCATCCCTCCTTTCCTTCCTTCCTTCCTTCCTTCTCTCCTTCTCTCTTTCTTTCCTCCCTCACTCCTTTCCTTTCCTTCCCTCCCTCCTCCTTCCTCCCTCCTTCCTGCCTCCTTTCCTTCCTTCTTCCTCCCTCCTTTCCTTCCTTGACTGAAGGACAAAAGGAGGGTTAAAGGAAAACATAAAAAACCGACACACGTGACTGAGGATCAAAAAGCGAGCAGGTGTTGATATTTGATGAGTCATGTGGCACAGTGTGGGGTTTTTTGGGGTTTTTTTGATCCTAAGAGGGCAATGGTCGGATGTCACTAAACACTATTACATCACTGAGGAGAGGTTACTTTAGGTGAACGTCACAATCTTCTTTATAATCTCTTTTGTTCTTGTTAAAATTGACTGTTCTACATTTTGAACACATTTAATCTTGAAAGATTGAGGGCAGATAGACAAACACCAGTGACAACTTTGTATTTATCTAATATGTATACATCTGGAAAGGACCATACTCAGATTTTTGGTCATCACATGGGATGAGTTATGAGCATAATGTGTTTTAATATGATCTATATGTGCGAATTGACTGGAAAATCCTATATCCTGTACCATTGAAATTGGTCCTGTAGGCCAAACACCACTGGAGTTTTACTTGGCCTTCATGGCAGCTGGCGGTGAATGAATACTCCGCTCGGGATTGTAAATGGATGGTAAATGGACTGTACTTATATAGCACCTTTCTAGTCACACTATTACATGTCATTCACCCATTCACACACATTCAAACACTGATGGCAGGAGCTACCACGCAGGATACCAACCCCAACCTGCTCATCAGGAGGAAGTTAATCATTCATTTTCATTCATACACCGTTGGCGCAGCAACGGGAGCAATTTGGGGTTAAGTGCCTTGCCCAAGGACACATCGACATGTGCCGGGAATCAAACCGCCAATCTTCCAATTGGAGGACGACCGCTCTACCTCCTGAGCCACAGTCGCTGTGTATATTTATAACATGTAGAAATATTTGTGAATGATTTTTAGCTTTGTGTAGTTTAATTAAGGTAACTTGTTGTATGCCTTCAATAAGGACTCGATGAATTAAAGTTGCTGCTTGACATCAACCTGCTATTTGGTGGATTTAATAAAAGAAAACCTTACGCACCAGTCGAGACTCTGTATTGTTTTCAATCCAAGGACTGCTACAACATCTATCATGCCTTTTTATCTTACTGTTCATTTCATCCTTTTAACTGTTTCCCTTTCTTTTATACTTCCTTCAATCCAATCAGCTAATCACGTAAATCACAAACTACCTTGTTACCATTTATTTCAAATCTCATCCTTTTCATTCTTTATTTTCATTCATCATTGTCACACTTCTAATTTACCTTGCTTGGCAGCTGGATTAGGGAGACATCACAACATCATAAGAGATTCAGATCAATCAGCATTTTATGAGGATTTTCGTGTGACCTGCACATCCAGCTGCCACGCCAGGTAAAAAGGTAAATCAGTGATAGACAGATGGTTCTTCCAATCACCTGCCAAGTTAGTTTTTTTTTTGTTTTTTTGCACTTCGACAAACATTTTCCAAGGACAACTTCTCAGATGGTTATGTGTAACAAACCATCTGGCGCGTCAGGCAAACTTCTAACAACCTGCTGCTTCCTCCTTTTTAATTACTCTCCATTAAACATATAAAGGATGTCACATTGCAACAGGTGGTTTTTTTTTATTCTTTTGTACTTCAAGCATGCAAAGACTGGCTTGAAGTGTAAAACCCCCCCCCAAAAAAAACATTGCTTGTTTATTCCTTATACTTTTTTCATCTTTTAGTACACATAATTACAACCTAACATCAGCGCAGAATTCAAAAGATGTGTGTGTGTGTGTGTCTCTTGGAGGGTTACTACTGTATACTTCAGCACTGGTTATTATTTCCCTCTCAGAGTACATATCAGACCTCTTAGGCTCTTAAACAACCTCATTCAGTGTCCAGGCCCTTTCATGTTTCCCGTCACGGCTGTTTCTTGCTCCAGGCTTAATGTTTGAAAGAGAGAAAGTGTCTCCACAGCTCATAGACTGCGAACAGCCTTCCTCCTTTCAGTCAAAAGCTACAGATCGTGACAAAAATTTTCTTCTTCTCCAGCTTTCAGGATATGTCCATATACCCTGCTACTGTAGGACATTGTTAGCTTTCTACTGTATATTAAGCAATTTTATGTCAAACTCATTTTCATTCAAGGGCCACAAACTACTCAATTTGATCTAATGTGGACCGGATCATTAAAAAGATGGAAGGAAGGAAGGAAGGAAAGAAGGAAGGAAGGAAGGAAGGAAGGAAGGAAGGAAGGAAGGAAGGAAGGAAGGAAAAGAGCACAAAAGGAAGGCAGAAGGGGAGGAAGGACAAGAAGGAAGGCAGAAAGGGGGGACAAATGGAAGGAAGGTGGGAAGGAAAGAAAAGGAGAAGGAAGGAAGGAAATAATGAAAGTAAGGAAGGAAGAAAGATAGAAAAAGGAAAGGCTGGAAAAGAAGACAGGAAGGAAAGATGAAAGGGAGGAAGGAATGAAGGAAGGAAGGATGGGAGGATGGGAGGAAGGACAGATGGAAGGACAGAAGGCAGGAAGAAGGAAAGGAAGAAGGAAAAAAAGGAGGAAGTAAGGAAGGAAGGAAGGAAAAGAAGACAGGAAGGAAAGATGAAAGGGAGTAAGGAAAGATGGAAGGATGGATGGAAGGAAGGAAAAGAAGACAGGAAGGACGTAAAGTGGGCCGAATTGGACCCCTTGGCAGGCCGGTTCTGGCCCACGGGCCGCATGTTTGACATCCCTGATTTATTGCCTTTACACATCACTTTTAAGTATCGCTGTAATAGAAGCACTGGACCTTTAGATACAGACATCAACTCGTCTGGTCGGCTTAGTGACAATCATCTTGTTTGTATCCGCCTTGTGATTTCACTCCCGACCCTGCACGCTCATTATAAGCTTTGGCTGTTTGTTAAGCATGGATGAAGGCAGCTACAGTACAGTGGCAGCATGCTGGAGCTTCACCTATTCACTGTCAGTCATAACTCACACTTCTTTCTTTTCTTTTTTTTTAGTTTTTGTTTACACAGTTAGCGGTGTCAATGTCAGCCAATTTGCATGAAAGGATAACTTGAGTTCACACGTTCACATCGTGTTGCATTGATTAATGAGGTAGAGTTTGCTAGGAGCTCATTTAAAGAAACAGTTTCAAAGTCAGGTGTGTGCTAACTTTTCTAATATGTTTACCTCTCTCCGCTGAATTACTTGTGGACTTTTGATAAAATGCAAAAAAAAGAAAAGACTGCAGAGAACAAAAGCTACAATAAGACAATAGGTTATTTTGTTCTTTCTTGACTTTAACAAAGACAAGCTGAGCGGTTTAAACCATCTGGTGTACAGAAACCTTCACTTGACACAGAGAAACTTCAGCACCCGTCTATCAATCATTCAAATTCCACACACACATGCAACCCTGTACGGATGCGTGCAAAGCTCTCACACACAGAGATACAAATATGTTTGATAATCTGTGGCACTGCAGTCCAACTCACGCACTCACGCTCATGTCCAGACCAACTCGGAGCTAAACAGTGACAGATTTGATCATCTCCAAAACAAAGCTGCAGATTTTAAGAGAAGAAACTAACAAATATACAAAAAATGTGGAATCCAACATTTGAAGGGATTCTGCAGCAATAAATTGTTGAGAGGCTGTTTTCCATCTTTCTTTCTCTCTCTGACATTCTCCTGTAACGCTATGATGAAAAAACCTGGTAGGTCAGCTCATATTTCACAGGGAAACATACACTTACAGAAACCCAACAGGAGAATATGACTACTGTATTAAGACTTTTTTCTTTTAGTTATATTGAGTTTCACCAAAAAATATCCAGCGCATTAAATCACAACATGGCATCAGAATGAGAAACACCCGTTCCTCTAAAGGTCTAGGACTCAGCAGACTTAAAATTAACAGAAAACTAAATTAAAAGGAAGCTGGAAGGAAGACTGGTGCCCATTAAAATGAGAACAACAGGTTTATTATAAGATGCTTGATGTGCTATTTGTGATTGTCTAAGAAGAAGACGAAGAAGGAGAAGAAGAAGGAGAAGAAGAAATTCGAGGCAGAAAACGTCACAGCCCAATATGGGAATATATTGACTTTGACCCCAGTAGTAGTTAAAAGTGTCATAATGAAGAATCCCACTAATTTGAAAGTTCACCTTCGAAGCTCTCACAGAGAAGCAGGAAACAGCTAACGTAAACTCACAGTCAGACAGCTGCACCACTAACAGCAAACTTTACCTCAGTGTCAGGCTTTATTTCATCCTTTACAAATCAAAGCTTTCCTCCTCATACCTGAAAAACTCAAATTAAGACTAAATCTAAATAAAACTGAAATTTAAAAAAAAGCAAACTGAAAAACTAAAAAAAAAAAAACTAATGCAAAAATACAAAACTATAATAACCCTTGAACACAAAACAAGACAAAAGGAAGAGGAAGATATATATTTATAAAAATAAATGAACAAGTCAGGTCTTACCTATTGTGCGTGGAATCATGCCTTGTCGTGGCATCAAATTGTCATCCAGACCCTCCAGGCCACCGTACAGGGAGTGGGAGATCCGGCGCTCGTGGTCGTCCAGAGAAGTGTTCATAGACTGCTGAGGACCCAGCGGACTCCCTGGTGAATCCTGAATGAGGAGGAAAGTGGTATTCAAATTATTATTATTACATTATTGACTTGTTTATACTTCATTTGTCTGATTATACCAGTAGCACAGTGGTGTCAAACTCATTTTCATTAAAGGGCCACATACAGCCCAATTTGATCTGATGTGGGCCAGATCATTAACAAGGAAGGAAGGAAGGGAGGAAGGAAGGGAGGAAGGAAGGAAGGAAGGAAGGGAGGAAGGAAGGAAGGAAGGACGGAAGGAAGGGAGGGAGGAAGGGAGGGAGGGAGGGAGGAAGGAAGGGAGGGAAGAAGGAAGGAAGGAAGGAAGGAAGGAAGGAAAGATGGAAGAAAGGGAAGAAAGACAGATGGAAGGAAGGAAGAGAAGACAATAAGGGAGGAAGGAAAGATGTAGGAAAAGAAGACAGGATGGAAGGAAGGAAGAGAAGGAAGGAAGGAAGGAAAAGAAGACAGGAAGGAAAGATGGAAGAAAGGGAAGAAAGACAGATGGAAGGAAGGAAGGAAGGAAGGAAGGAAGGAAGGAAGGAAGGAAAAGAAGACAGGAAGGAAAGATGGAAGAAAGGGAAGAAAGACAGATGGAAGGAAGGAAAAGAAGAGTGGGCCGGATTGGACCCCTTGGCGGGCCAGTTCTGGCCCACGGGACGCATGTTTGACACCCCTGCAGTAGCATGATGTAAATAATCATTTTCTCAGGAACTATTTTATATATGCGTATGTATTTACTGCTACTAACTTTTATTATATCTGATTCTCCCGTTGAAACTTTTCTATGTGTTGTCTTAGATTTGGAAAACATAAACATTTAACCCTTTACATATGGTTCATATTTAGGTATTTCACAGTATCTTCTCACAATTAGTCAATATACATAAATTCAGCGTATCAAATCATTCATGAATACCTCATCAGTCATTAATTAACTGTTGATTGATCCTTTAATTAAGCTTTCAAAGAGCAGAGAGAGTTTAATCTTTAGTTTTTACACTTTTTGTTGAGTCTAATGCTCAACTGAAATTTTCATTTCCATTTGTGTATAGTTTGGGTCATTTGAGGATAAGTCATCAAATTTCTGGTTAAAAGAAAAAAAAAGTTTGAGGTGTTTTTTTCTTCTCTAAAATGTAAAAAATGAACATAATGATTTAAGGGTTAAAATACTATCTAAAAGTCAGACGGTTGAGCTGAAGGGAACAGTCCATGCTAACATTTGCCAAACAATAATGGATGGACAAAGGGGCCAAAGCTCTCCATGCTAATGCTAGCAGTGATAACTTGTATAAATAAGCATGGATTTCCAATATGACGTTAAGCCACAGGCTGTTAGCGAGCTAGCGTTCCCCCGTTAGCATCTTGACATTTCCCTCAGGACCCACCATGACACTCTCTTGTTTGCTGGACAAATAGACCATTTGCTAGCCCTGTCACACACACACACACACAACCCTGAGAAAGGGCATGGATGTGTGTGTGTGTGTGTGTGTGTGTGTGTGTGTGTGTGTGTGTGTGTGTGTGTGTGTGTGTGTGTGTGTGTGTGTGTGTGTGTGTGTGTGTGTGTGTGTGTTGCATCTTTGCCCTCATAGTTCGTCCACTGGATCATTGACTGTATTGATTGGCTATGGTTTCTGCATTTCTTGCTGAAAGTGATGACAGCTCTTGCCATAAGGATTACCATCATCGCCGGCATCGCATAACGAGCGATAACACTATCACACTGGAGTCAATACCGGAGCCAAATTACCCCAATCAATGACTATAACTAGCTAGGCAGGGATTCGATTTTGGCAGAAGGGTCTTTTGCCCAATGATCCTTTAAGCTCACTAAATGGTTGAGGTGCTATAATAACCACTGGCGAGCAGCTTCTGATGGAAACAAACAGGTCCAGTTTACAGCAGAATACATATGTGGGGACATTACGAGGCTGGCAGGAGTGTGAGGTGTAATGAAGTGGGTCTGTGACTTGAGGGCCGCTTGTTTAAATATCCAGACTATAAGTGGGATCGATATTTTTTTACTTCCTGAACAACCACAAATGAGCTTTCTTCAGTGGTAGAAGTGCTCAGATCCATAACTTAAATACCAGAAAAGCATCAGTACCACAATGTTAAAAGAACTAAAAGTTAAAAGCCCTGCATCCATTAAGACATTAAAGTACAAGAGTGTTATCCTTAAGATGTTGTTGTATATCAATAGAGCTGTATAAGTAGCGTACTCATGGTGATGGTGCATCATCAGTCTCCTACCTCACCTGCCTGTATGTACACCCATCCCGGCTGATGTCTGGCTCTGGCCTATATTCTTAAGTTATGTGATGGGTTGCTCCTGTGGGCTCTGCCGTATATTAATCCCTTGTTATTAAGCTTTTTAATATATTGTGATCATTTTTATCTGCATCTCTGTTCTTATTGTTGTGGCTTCAGTTATGACCTTGTCCTCTGCATACCATGTCGTCACATTGTACCTCCCTTGTATTCCTAGTGTGTTGCCACTTTTTGTTGTATGTGTCTGTACAGCTGTACTTGGATACTGTTTGCCCCTCTAACCAACCCTTCCTTTCACAGCCCCCCATCCCCCTCCCCCCCAAGAAGCTGGTGCTTCTTGTCAGGCCATCATTGAAAATAAAAACCTGTTCTTAATTGATTCGCCTGGTTAAATAAAGGTTTAATAATAAAAAAAAAAATCATACAAACAACATTTAGACCAGCGTAAAAAGAACATTTCTTATGTGTCTAGTCAAATTTTTTTTAGGACTATGGGGGCTGAACTGGGGGAATTTGGACTCAGGAGGATTTAGGAAATATGTATCTGCAAGATAACCGAAAACTGGAGGTTTCAAATAAATGAGGTTTCCCTTAAAATTCAAAGTATGAAACTAAGTAAAGAAATTTAAGTAAATGTACTTTGTTAGCTGTCAGTGGACTAAACACTTAAACTGCTGCAGTGGAAAACAGTATAACGTCCAGCACACTTATAATATAAAGGAGATCAAACCTATAATGTGTTAATAAATAAATACATGACTAATAAACCAGGCACTGGACCAAAGAACTACATCACTCTTAATATCACCCCTAAAACTATACTTACATTGGGAGCTACAGTGTGCAGACTTCTACTTTTAACAATAAAGTTCATCAATAACTTCTGATAAACACATCTTATTTAAATTCTTTCATATTTAACAGTTTTCTTTATCATTAACTACAGGTGAAAAAAGAAATCAGGGCATTTACTCGACAAATTAAACAGTTTCAATTAGGGCTGAAAGAGAAGCTCCTCATGGATGCATCGAATCAACCCACGGAAACAAACTCATTTCTGAGGTCGCCATATGGTGCTTTGACTGTTGGCATGCAGCTGCTCTTGACTTTAAATGAGATAGTAAATGAATTGGCCGGGCTGAGGGGGCCGAGGTGAAGCGCCACGATAATAGCCGAGGGGATTCGCCATACTGAGGGCGCATCAACAAATCGCACTGCAGCTCATTGCATATTCAGGCTGATAATTGAGCTCTGGGAAGGTCTCGATCCCGCCGGGTGCCAAACAGTGATGAGGAAGTCAGCTGCTCTGAGGTTTCTGGGGTTTCTATGGGGATGCGGGGAAAGGAACGGGAGCGGTTGGGCTTGTGATTTATGCAACGGCAAACATTGGAGATTGATTTGAGATTGGCTGTCATGGGGATGGAGACTTGGGCAGGAAAGTAAATACAAGATTATTTGATCCCATATGTCAGCAAATTTCAAAAAGCGCTGCAGTTTTTTTTGTCGTGTAGTAATGAGGTATTATTTGATTTTAACTAATATTTGACGGACAGCTGGTTATGAGATATTAGCAATCTATAGTGACTCCATAGGGACGAGCTAAATCAGCTTGGAGCGATCTCTATGACTTTGAGTGTATTAAATTGTTGTTTTCCTCCTCTTTGAGTGTTTTGGACACTATTTCTTATAAATAGCCAGAAACTTGGACAGCCTCAGGCCATGCCTCTGGCTCTGCATGTGAAGCAGAGATTGACGAGACTCCCAATGCTCGAATTTTATTCATCCGCCGTGCTCTCTGTGAAGTCTCACTGCCTTGACATGTCCGCAAATACACACACACACACACACACACAGACACACACACACAGACACACACACACACACACAGGGCATCTGTTCACAAAACGAACACACAGAAAGATCCTTGAAAATAAAATGCATACATGCATAAGCAGGTAGCACAAAAGCACAAAAACCACACATATATACGTGTTCAGAAGCAGACACAGTGATGTGCTCATGTACACACTCAGACACACACACACACACACACACACACACACACACACACACACACACACACACACACACACACACACACACACACACACACACACACACACACACACACACACACACACACACACACACACACACAACACAAAACACACCTTCAGGCTTAGCCTCTGCTTTCAATTACCAGACGGACCGAGGGGAAATCAAAACTTTGACACACCAGGTTGGAAAAGGAGAGCAAGGAAGCCAAGCAGTGCCAGAGGCGTTGACGTGCACGCACACACACACGCACCCACACACACACACACACAGACACACAGACACACAGTGGTGGTGCAACACACAGCCTCAGCCTCGGCTTTCAAGCAGGCGACAGGCCAAGGTGCACAGAGAATGTAAAAACATGACATTGAGGGCGAGAAAAAAAGCGTGTAGCTCAGTTCGCAGCCATGTTTTTTGGGTTTTTTTTTTCTTCCCCCTATAGCTGCCTCAAGGGAGGTGAGTGTGCATGTGAAGGAGGTGGGGGGGGGGGGGGGGGTTGGTGAACTGCTATGACCTGACTACTTTTATTTTATGAAACAATCCTGCTCATAAGTGCATTCCCCAGTGGTTTGCCTTGTGTTGTGTCTTATTCTAGTGTTTCCTGCTGACACTATCTCCACACATGGGTCTTCATTTAGCACTGTGATGTCAGATGAGGTCAGTTTTTGCAGGATGTGCATGCCTAAACTAAACTAAACTATTATTCCCACCATTTTTATCCTGATGAGGTCACAAATAACCAAAAAGCTGTATAAGAGGATCATTATTAAATCATAGATGTCATATTTATAATGATAATTCTACACTGAGCAGACAGGATGAAACTATTGTTAACCAAACCTGGAACTCATACTGTATATTTCACCCTAAAATTTCGTGTTGTCCTCCCGGGTCAAATTGACCCCGTCTGTTTTGACTGTTCCTCCCCTTCCTTCTTTCCTTCCTTCTGTCCTCCCTTCCTTTCCTTCCTTCTGTCCTCCCTTCCTCCCTCCCCCATTCTTTCCTTCCCTCCTTCCTTCCTTTCTCCCTCCTTCCCTGTTTCCTTCCTTGTTTCCTCCCTCCTTCTTTCTTTCTTTCTTTCTTCTTCCTCCCTTCCTTCTGTCCTCCCTCCCTCGCTCCTTCTTTCTTTCCTCTGTCCCTCCCTCCCTCCCTCCTTCCTTCCTTTCCTTCTTTCTTTCCTCTGTCCCTGCCTCCTTCCTTGTTTCCTCCTTCCCTCCTACCTTCCTTCCTTCTTTCCTCCGTCCTTCCTTCTCCCTTCCCTCCCTCCCTTCCATTCACCGTTCTTCCTCCCTTCCTTCCTTCTTCCTTCCTCCCTCCCTTCCATTCATCCTTCCTTCCTTCCTTCCTCCCTCCCTTCCTTCCTTCCTTCCTCCCTCCCTCCCTTCATCCTTCTTCCTCCCTTCCTTCCTAGTTTTTTGAGGCAGCAGTGATCACAAGACACTGAAATGCTAGTTAAGATCCAAAACACAGCAATTCTGAGAAGTAGCCATGAATGAAAATGACCTAACCACTTTACTCAATAACTACTGCTAACATGTCCTTGTGCAGCATGTCCTCCCCCCCCCCCCCCCTTTAAGTTTTTCCCACTGGATCCGCCCAGGGGTCACCAGTCAACAGTCCAGCACAGCAGCTGTAATGTGTAACTCTGAGGTGTGAACTTGTGAAACTTGAGTGTGAAGCAGTCTGCTGCTGCAAACACAGTCATATGTTCTCAGTCAGAGTAAATAAGAAAAAAAAAAAAAAAAAACTACATTATGCTTACATGTGCTACAATAACTCGATACTGACCTCATTCTAATTAAGCATTTTACACTTGTGCAGTGTAATTCATTACATTTTCTTACACGCATGCAGCACGACGCCTACATGATAAGTGCTGATGTGGTGTCTGAACTATAAATACACAGATGAAAACAGTCGGCATGGTGGAAATGAGAGTTACTCACTGCTGCTGTATTAAACCAAAATTTTCCTTACCTCATTTCTTTTGGCCACCCGTCTAGCCACGATGAGCTGGATCATCCCTCTCTTGTTGCCTTCTGTTGACATTGACTTGCGTAGCGTTTCCATGGCGTCCTGGTTGGTTTTGCCCAATAGCGACTCCCCATTGACGGCAATCAACTGGTCATTCACACGTAGCCGTCCGTCCTGGTGGTGAATGAGGAATTAAAGAAAAGCACACATTGATTTTCAAAGAGGACAAGCTACGTGATTTAAAATAAGAGTAGCATCTCCCACTTAACAATAACTGCTATCTAATCACAAGAATAACAGTCAGAGTGTATCCTGTTTCCAGACATGATCTAATCTTTAACAGAGAAGTGTGCTTTTTTAAGTCCATTATCATGCGTTGTCAACACAGGCTTGTTTGTATGAAAAACAATCAAGCTGAAAGACTCCTGAAATTGACTGCAGCACAACAGACTGCAACAGAAAATAGGGGCGTTTTATGTTCATAGATTTTTATCACAAATGAAGCTTTTCTTCATAGTTGTCAAGATAGAGAAATGTGTTTTTATTACACTTCCTCTGCCAGAAGCATGCGGAGAGAATTGAAAGGGTGACCAGAAGATTAAAAAAAAACTGGGCCTGATGCAGCCAGAGAGTGAAGTTTAATGTGTTTTATGACCTTTTTAAAGACCAAATGTAAAGCTGGGGAAGTGTGTGTGTGTGTGTGTGTGTGTGTGTGTGTGTGTGTGTGTGTGTGTGTGTGTGTGTGTGTGTGTGTGTGCATGTCAGATTTTTATAGAGGAAGTCTGTCAAAATGTTGCAGTCGAATGCCAAAGAGATAAGTGGCAGCTGTGGCTCAGGAGGAAGAGCGGGTCCGTCCACTAATCAGAAGATTGGCGGTTCGATTCCCGGCTCTTCCAGTACACATGTTGAAGTGTCCTTGGGCAAGATACTGAAACCCAAATTACTCCTGATGGCTGCACCTGTGGTAGCTTGCAGCCATTGGTGTGTGAATGGGTGAATGTGTTGGGAAGACCAAAAAAGCACAATATAAGTGCAGTCCATTCACTATAATACTGGTTCTGGAGGTTAACCCTTACATACTGTTTAGGGCAGGGGTTTCCAACTCATTTTCATTCAAGGGCCGGGTCATTAAAAAGATGGAGGGAAAGAAGGAAGAAAGGAAGGAAATAAGAAGGGAAGGAAGGAAAGAGAGGCAAAAGGAAGTAGGGAAAAGGGAGGAAGGACAGGTGGAAGGTAGGAACAAAGAAAGGATAAAAGGAAGGTAGGAAGGACAGATGGAAGGAAGGACAGAAGGGAGAAAGGGAAGGACAGATGGAAGGAAGAATGGGAGGAAGGACAGATGGAAGGAAGAAAGAAAGGATAAAAGGAAGTAGGAAGGACAGATGGAAGGAAGGACAGAAGGAAGAAAGGGAAGAAGGACAGATGGAAGGAAGGACAGAAGGAAGAAAGGGAGGAAGGACAGATGGAAGGAAGGAAAAGAACACAGGAAGTAAAGTGGGCCAGATTGCACCCTTTGGCGGGCTGGTTCTGGGTTCTTTTATTCCCACTTGAACTCGAACTCTCCATTAATTACAGCAGGAGGTGTATCATACCTTGCAGGCTGCTCCTCCATTAATGATGGATTTGACAAAGATGCCCAGGTCAGCGTGGTTCTCCTTGGAGCGGTTGCCTTTAACACTGACGCCTAAACCAGCTGAACCCGAGTCACTGAGGGGGATTTCAAATGTCAGAAACTCCCTGGTCCCATCTGGAGTGAGGACCAACTCATCCTCTTCTGTCTTCTGGAAGAGGTGGGGAGAAAAACATTTACAAATTTACTTCAAAACTGTCCCAGATAGTATCAACAACAGAGCATACCTAAATATCTACATCAGGCATGTCAACTCATTCTCATTCAAGGGCCACAAACAGCACAATTTGATCTGATGTGGGCGGGATCATTAAAAGGAAGGAAAAGAAGGAGAAGAAGATGAAAGGAAGGAAGGAAGGGAGCAAGGACAGATGGAAGGAAGAGAAGAGAAGACAAGAGGGAAGGAAGGAAGGGAGCAAGGACAGATGGAAGGAAGAGAAGAGAAGACAAGAGGGAAGGAAGGAAGGGAGCAAGGACAGATGGAAGGAAGAGAAGATAAGACAAGAAGGAAGGAAGGAAGGGAGCAAGGACAGATGGAAGGAAGAGAAGAGAAGACAAGAAGGAAGGAAAGGAAGGAAGGAAGGAAGGGAAGACAGACGGAAGGAAGGAAAGAAGGAAGGAAGGAAGGGAAGACAGATGGAAGGAAGAGAAGAGAAGACAAGAAGGAAGGAAAGGAAGGAAGGAAGGGAGCAAGGACAGATGGAAGGAAGAGAAGAGAAGACAAGAAGGAAGGAAAGGAAGGAATGAAGGAAGGGAAGACGGGAAGGAAGGAAGGAAGGAAGGGAGCAAGGACAGATGGAAGGAAAAGAAGAGAAGACAAGAAGGAAGGAAGGAAGGAAGGGAAGACAGATGGAAGGAAGGAAGGAATGAAGGAAGGGAAGAAGGAAGGAAGGGAGCAAGGACAGATGGAAGGAAGAGAAGAGAAGACAAGAAGGAAGGAAAAGAAGGAAGGAAGGAAGAAAGGAAGGAAAAGAGGAAGAAGGAAACTGGGCCGGATTGGACCTCTCGGCGGGTCGGTTCTGACACCCCTGATCTACATGTTGAATTTATTTACACAAAAGCAAAAAAAATATCCATGTTTATTTTCATTCCAGCTTTAAGCCGTAACACAGAAGCCCCCCTTATGCATTCCCATGCTTTCATCGTGTTCCTGCGGCTCAGCCAAGGGCCGAAGTCAAAAGGACATTTATTTTGGCACTTCAGGTTTTAATGAAAAATGCAGTGAAGATAGCGAGGAGGCAAATCAGAGAGCAAGTTCATTAGCTGCATCAGATATATTAGTCTTAGACTTGCACTGGTAGATGTTACATTGGGTACTTAGTATGAGCAGACAGGGATTTATCTACTTTAATCAAAACCACAAGGCTCTAGTTCATCAATACTAAAAGCATGCAGGCTGCTCTTAATAACTTTTAGGAAGTGTGAGTCTCAAATTAGATTACAGGATTTTTTTTTTTAACCCTCCTGTCGTCTTCCCAGGTCAAACTGATTCTTTCCTTCCTTCCTTCCTTCCTTCTTTCCTCCCTACCTTCCTTCCTCCTTTCCTTCCTTCCTTACTCCCTACCTTCCTTCCTTCCTTCCTTCCTTCCTCCCTCCCTATTCATTTCCTTCCTCCCTCCCTCCTTACTCCTTTCCTTCCTTCATTCCTTCCTTCCTTCTTTCCTTCCTTCCTCCCTACCTTCCTTCCTCCTTTCCTCCCTCCCTTCCTCCTCATTCATTTCCTTCCTCCCTCCCTCCTTACTCCTTTCCTTCCTTCCTTCCTTCCTCCTCATTCATTCCCTTCCCCTCTCTCTCCTTACTCCTTTCCTTCATTCCACCCTTCCTTCCTCTTCATTCATTTCCTTCCTCCCTCTCTCCTTACTCCTTTCCTTCCTTCCACCCTTCCTTCCTCTTCATTCATTTCCTTCCTCCCTCTCTCCTTACTCCTTTCCTTCTTCCCTCTCTCCTTACTCCTTCCCTTCCTTCCCTTCCTTCCTTCCTTCCTTCCTTCCTTAACCTGAGGACAACAGGAGGGTTAATAAGAATGAGGTTTTGATGTGTTGTTGGCTTCGGTTTTCTGTGCTGGTGGTTAAAGGAAAAGGAATGAGTGAATCCATGGATGATAGACAGCGACAAAAGAAACTCATTAACACATGACACTCCTCCTCCACTGTGTGTGTTGTTTGTTCCTGATGTGTTAGGGCTGAATCTAGTCTTCATCGAGATTTCTGAATTCGTCATCCTCATTGCCTGCATAAAAGGTTTACATTCATGTTTAGTGATGTCTTTGATAAATCCTGAGCAGGTTACAATGTCAGATTACAGACTGAAACAACATTCACTGCTGTTGTTAACCTGCAGCTGCTTCACAGTCAAAGCTTTTCAAGCCACAGTGGGATCTGAGAAAAGCAACGCACCAAGCAAAGCAAATAGAGGTAGAGAGCATTTCTACTGTGGAGCATCTGCAGGTAGACAACATGCATTTATACAAGTGTTTCTACACCTGGAATACAGAGTTGTTTCTCCATAAAAAAAATGGGCATCAATCCATATTTGTACATCTGTTGGTTACGTTGTGTTATTGAGTGCTTACTGTTACCTACGGTTACAAGCCTTTCATATTCACATAGCAATTTCCATCCAATATCTATCACAAGTCAATTTTTGACTGAAACAGTGCTATATTAACTGCTTGAATACAGCACACACTCTTAATGTGACTCAATGTATTATGATGGAATTAAAAATGACAGACACACTCGCTAAAATGATTTACATTATATTTCCATATTTGTACATCTGTTAGCACATTTCTGTTGGTTATGTTGTGTTATTGAATGCTTATTGTTACTCACTGTTACAAGCCTTTCATATTCACATAGCCATTTCCATCCAATATCTATCACAAGTAGATTTTTGACCACTGCCTGATTTTGAAAGTGCTATATTAACTGCTTGAATAAAGCACAAACTCTAAATGTGACCCAATGTATTATGATGGAATTAAAAATGCCACAAATGACACACTCACTAAAATGATCTACATTAGATTTCCTATTGTTTAAAACCCGAGACATCCCTCACCTTAACAAGACTGACCTTAACCTTGATTTTATCGTATAACAATTCAACCTAAACCCAAATCCATATTTCTTTCAGCTCACACCTAATTTTATTATTTGTCTGTATTTAGGCTCAACACACACCTAAGTGCAGTCCTTTCACTATAATACTGGTTCTGGAGGTTAACCCTTACATACTGTTTAGGGTCAAATTTGACCCAATTTCACATTTCTTTTAGCTGGACTTCTCCTTAAATGTGACCCACATTACACAAAATGGAAATAAAATGCATCTTTTTCATTTTTGTGCAGCTGATACAGATTTTTTATAAGTTTGACCTGTATTTATAAAAGCAGCATTTAAACATGCAACGTTGATTTTGTCGTATAATGTTCAACCTAAACCCAAAACCCCCTATTTCTTTCAGCTCACACCAAACCTAATTTTATTATCTGTCTGTATTTAGGCTCAACGCCCCCCCCCCCCCCCCCCCCCCCCCCCTCCCCCCTAAAAACTCCAAATGACTCAAACTCGACACGTCATGCAACCTGGATCGTGATGCCAAGTGCGTCAAACAGACACTAAAACTTCACAGTAACCCTGCATGCACACAGAAGCCTAATTGACATGCTGAGTGCTCTCTTTCTCTCTCTCTCTCTCTCTCTTTCCCCCCTCCACAACAGGTGCTACTCTCACTCGTTCTCTATATTCATTCTCCCTCTCTCTTTCCAGCTCAACAATAAAAAGCTATTCTCTCTTGGTTGTTATTTGACAGCTGTCCTCTGAATAGACGGGTGCGTGCACGCTCGCGCCTGGCAATTATTGTGCACGCCTAATGAATTCAATCATCGGGCTCGGTGTCAGCATGTCATTAGCTCCCTTTGTTTGCTGGGAGAGAGATGGAATTGCTCTTGGTGGAAAACGGAGAGAGGCAAAATGGGGAAGAGGTGGAGGCAGTGACAAGAGAAGAGGAGGAGGAGGAGGAAGAGGAGGAGGAGGGCAAAACAAGGATGGATAGAGGAAGAGGGAACAAGGAAGGGAACAGATGGAAGGAAGGAAGGAGGGAAGATAAAGAGAGAGGAATGGCATGATGAGCAGAGTGGCCGCATGTTTCAGAGAAGAGAAGAGAACTGAATGCTACCTGGAAATATGAGACTAAAAATGAATGAACAAAGCAGAACAAAACATCCAATTTGATACTAGACAACTTATGGGAAGTGCAGAGGAACGATAACATATAAGACAACAGGAATTTAATTAGTTTGTTGCCTCAAGTCTAATTCATTGGGCCCCGAATTAAATTAAATGCTAATTAAAAAGTGACTAACAATGATTTAATCCTCTTAAACTGAAAATGGTCAAAATAAGAAAATAGACAACAGGAAATTATTACGACTCAAGTAATATAATTGTGATCATTACAACAGATAAGATGTCATTTCAAAGTTAAAAATAGCACATCTATTAACTTTGTTTTTTACATTATCAGTGCTGCAACAAGTTTTAGAGAAAGTTTAAAGAAAGTAGAGTAAGAGACTGTTAATTTCAGTTACAACTATCACAGCTGGAGCTAATTTACGTTAATTCAGAGAGTTGGCTAAACTGCAAGTGAAAATTGTGTCTCGTTAATATGCATCTCTTCATGCCAGTGATGTACTATTTACACTCAGCCAAGAAACACCACATACCAGTATGATGTTTGAAATGTTATTGAGTGTTCATGCTGTTAAAAAAGACATTTTCACTTAAATATAGATGGTCGCATCATGTAATAAATACATAAATACCGTAGTTAGCAGTTAGCTCTGTTGTATGCCTGTCAGTATGTGTGCAGCTAACGTTAACTAAAGTAGCTAATGTGCAATATTAAAAAATATATATATTAAACACATTTTACTGTCTGAAAGTTTAAGCTTGAATCTGGGTGTCCACTGTAAAAAAAAAAAAAAGCTCAGCTTGTCAGTATGTGTGCAGCTAATGTTAGCTAAAAGAGCTAATGTGCAATATTAAAAAAATATATATTAAAAGGACCAGTGTGAAGGATTTAGTATCATCTAGCATTGTTTGAAGTGTATTACTTTAAAAGGTCTGAATTGAGATGTAGCTTTGGTCAGACATGACTTAACATACGTTGACCATTATTGTCATATTGTGTAATGGTGGTACAACCTTTGGATAGTGTCATAAGTGGGTGCAATTAGTAAATGTGGGTTACATTTGATAAATTAGCGAGGAAACTAGCTAACAAGCTACAGCAACTACACCAATATATCAGATTGTTTTGCTACAAAAAAAAGGTTTATGTTTAATTTCTTAAGTAATGAATATCATATAGACTTAGAGATTAATTTATAGACCATAACCACAATTTAAATAGCAAGAAAGAAAAGTCAAATTAAATCCTGCTTTGATTTTCAGCTCCACCGTATATCTGACATTTCCAGAGATAAATAAAGGATCTGACTGATGAGCGCGGAGGCAGGAAGGAGGAAAGCCAGAGGATAGAAAATAAATAAAGCAAAGGCACATAGAAGAGGAAAAGAAAGCACAAAGTAAGCAGAGGTTGAGCGAAGGTGAGAGGAGGGAGAAGAGTGATGGGCACGAGAGGGAGGGACAGAGACAAATAGCACAAGGGTGAAAAGGCGAGGAGCTGAAAAAGAAAAGGGTGAAAAGAATGAGAGAGTGCGAGCATGACAATGACAGTGTGAGCGAGCGAGGGAGTGTGAATGAAAGGCCGACAGAAAGGGATGAATCCATGTGGAACACAAAAGGAGACAGACACTGCCACCTCTCTCACTGTACGTCTGTATCTCTCACCCTCCCCTCTCTCTACCTTCTTCTTTCTCTACCTCCTACCTTTTTCGCAAATCTCTCTCTACTATTCTCTTTTAAAAAATATAGAAAAAAATCCATCTCCCTCATGCTCATTTTCCTCTTATTCAGTGCTAGTCTCCCCTCTCTAACCTTCATTTTCCGTCTCTAGCTTCTGCCATCTCTCTATATTT